>NW_023596448.1:3517207-3628532 GCF_011947565.3 Pollicipes pollicipes
CCTTCTAACTTAATGGGCGCGACCACAGAACATAACGCTTTGCGGACTATGCATAGCCAGAGCAATTACGGGCTCCAAGTCTATAATTGACACACCTGGTAGTGTTACCTAGTCCCGAGAAGTTCCCGAGCTTCCGGGGGCACCTGCTTCTCACTGCGGTCTTTCATTTAAAGGTCAGAGAGGACTCCAACTCCCCACGGCCATTAACAATGCCGAGAATTCGGCGGCAGGTGATAGGGCTTCACAGAGGGGCCGACCCTGTTGGCGGCAGGCGCACCGCTGCGTGGCAGCAGGTGCTGGTGGCGCCGTGGCGTATGACCGGACGGCCCGTCGTTCTCTGCGGCACATTTTCCGCGCAGCGTTGGGGCGTGTCCGCGGCGATCAAGCCCGGATATTGACTGGATATCATTGCTGGGTACAGCACAGCACGAACAAGCGCCAATCAGAGCCCGCCAGCACGCAGCACACGAACAGGGCATTTGCTCGAAATTGTACCACCAGTGCCAACAGCACTATCAGCTCCAGCTTAAGAGATGATTACATTGCTGGTTGAACAGTTGCCCGCGCACACCCTAAGCAGCGCCCGAGGTAAATGAGCAAGTACACCACAGCCATTGGAATTTCATGATTTTGTATCACAATTTTTTAATTGTTCACAACGTTTTCTCTCCAAAACCGTACAGAACATCACACGTCTTCACAAGGAGGCACGTTGCAGGCTTCAGGCGTCTGCGTCGACATAAGCCATCATTCATCTGACGAACGAACTACATTTCCGAAAATAAACGATCTGAAACGAATTGCTTTTCGTGAAAGATTGGAGTCTCCAATGGGCACGTGACCAATTTATGGCGTCGCATCCCCATCCACATCCGTTCGATGGATGATCGCCTCGGCGAAGGATCATCCTCCGTTCATTTCGCACACCCGTCCCGCGACAGCCGCCTGCAAGGCCGCCCACGCACCAAGCCCCCGCAACAAGCACGCGTCGCTGCTCCACCGGAAGTGGCTCGTTTCCGGTCGCCCTCATTTCGCCGTCGGCGGCGCTTCGGGTCGAGTGAGCCCCCCCCCCCCCTCCCCCCACCAAGGGAGTGGGGCGAAGTCGTGCGGCGGCCTCGTGGGGCGGCTTCTGGTGATCAAACTCGGCCGCCGCCTCGGTTTGGACGGTCAGGGTGACGCCTAACGCGCCTCGCGTTCTTGGAAGCTATTGAAATTGATAGCGCTGCACTGTGAAGCCCGGCTCCAGGGCGTTTTTGGAACCTTCTGCGAAACCAATCAACCGACCAGTCACGGTGCCACCACTCTCGCACTGGTGCAGGCTCACGCCAGCGAAGAATTGACAACGGAAGGGAGAGGGATAAGCAGTTACCCCACCCCTTCCCTTATATCCGGAACAGAGAAGATATAAGGAACAGAGAAGAAGGGAGCGCAGTAAGCGCTATTAAATAGCTTCTGAAATTGCTAAAATTCCTACTTCTCCAAATTACACCATTGAAGTAAATGGCGCCATGATCATATTGGATTATCTGTCTTCTTTCCAATTTGCATCCAATTAATTAGCCTCCAAATCACCTCTGTCGTTCCTGTCGGTTAATAACCGAACGATTTGGTAAAACATGTGACTCTGTTCAACATATCAGCATATATTGGTGGCTCATTTTCCAGACTAATCAGCTCTCCGGCAAGTCGAATTTTGAGTTCAATCTAAGCTCGGAACGGGAACGGGAAGCTCGGTTAGGGGAGTGATCTACAACGAGCTTCTGGGGTCGATATGTTTAAAAAAGCAGCTTGCGCGTAACATAAGTAAAATGGGCACAGTAAGTCATTAGTTATACTCAGTTAACGACCTTCAATATACCAGGGGGTTAGGTTAAACGACATTGCAGTACTAACTATCATATTGACGGTACCTATATTTCGAGACGTACTGCTTCTCAAGAGAAAAAAGGGTTCAGAAAAGTTCAGCAAAATATCACGCTTAAAAATAAGACACATGAAGACAGAAAATGCTCCCCGACCTATGCAGTCACGGCACTTTTAAAACATGTCAAAAAGATGAATAATACAAACCGCCAACACTTCTTACGTCGAGTCGACCTGTGCGACCTAGGAAGATATAAAATTGGTAAAGAGGCCGCACTGTCTGCAGTTCCCAGGAACACAATGCATCCTTCAACACGTCCCAGTTTGTAGTGCAAAATTATTTATACGAAAGAAACACCTTTCAGCTCCTGGTTTTTTGTGTTGTTTTTTTTAAGCTAAAACGCATATTTCACCATATCTTAGCCCCAGATGGCCTCGTAAAACATGTATCTAGGTCACTGACCTGACATGATGTGGAACCAAAAATTTCGCAGTTCCTTTGTAATCTACACAAGAGAAGATGACAAAAGTACTAGGAGACAAGCTCGCATCGTCCAATAACCATCGAAACGTCACTGGGGAGGAAGAGAGGAGGGGCATATATGTGCCGTCCCACGTTCAGCGAAATGATTAAAAAAAAACACTTGGCTTTTTGGCATACTGCTGGCATTCGGGTTGTGTGATGGCTTGCGGATGGTATTGGTGCGGAGCTTCCCCCGGCCCGTGTGCAGAGCTGTTCTGGAGAAGATCTTCGGAGAATGGACATGCTGTAGAAAAACCGCTTCAAGGAGAAGCTTGTTATACAGAAGAGCATTCTTAAACAATCTGCTGAATGACGAGACTTTTTGTGGAAGGGCTTTTCTGGGCGTGCTTTTGTGGAGGAAATGTATTCAGAACAGTCTGAGGAAGGATGTCCTGCAGGGATGCTCTCCTGCGATTTGTCTGACTCGTACCGACTGGGCTGAAGCCTCGAATAAACATCCCATACCGCGCATCTGTTCAGCAATAGTGACATCTCAATCAAGCTGCTCTTCAGAAGAGCCGCCTTCCCGCAGAGCTAACTAACTCAGCCGCCCTCCCGCAGAGCTATCTGACTCCGCCGCACTCCCGCAGAGCTATCTGACTCCGCCGCCCTCCCGCAGAGCTATCTTACTCCGCCGCCCTCCCGCAGAGCTATCTGACTCCGCCGCACTCCCGCAGAGCTATCTAACTCCGCCGCCCTCCCGCAGAGCTATCTGACTCCGCCGCACTCCCGCAGAGCTAACTATCTCAGCCGCCCTCCCGCAGAGCTAGCTAGCCCAGCCGCCCTCCCGCAGAGCTAACTGACTCCACCGCACTCCCGCAGAGCTAACTAGCTCAGCCGCCCTCCCGCAGAGCTATCTGACTCCGCCGCCCTCCCGCAGAGCTATCTGACTCCGCCGCACTCCCGCAGAGCTAACTATCTCAGCCGCCCTCCCACAGAACTAGCTGACTCCGACTACCTCCCGCGGAGCTATCTGACTCCACCGCACTCCTGCAGAGCTAACTTGCTCAGCCGCCCTCCCGCAGAGCTATCTGACTCCGCCGCCCTCTCGCAGAGCTATCTGACTCCGCCGCACTCCCGCAGAGCTAACTATCTCAGCCGCCCTCCCGCAGAGCTAGCTAGCCCAGCCGCCCTCCCGCAGAGCTAACTGACTCCACCGCACTCCCGCAGAGCTAACTAGCCCAGCCGCCCTCCCGCAGAGCTATCTGACTCCACCACACTCCCGCAGAGCTAACTACCTCAGCCGCCCTCCCGCAGAGCTAGCTAGCCCAGCCACCCTCCCGCGGAGCTATCTGACTTCGCCGCACTCTCGCAGGGCTATCTGACTCAGCCGCCCTCCCGCAGAGTCATCCGACTCCAGCGCACAACCACAGAGCTATCTGAATCCGCCGCCCTCCCGCAGAGCTATCTGAATCCGCCGCACTCCCGCAGAGCTATCTCACTCCGCCGCTCTCCTGCCAATCTATTTGCCTCCTACCTGTGGCTCCCTCACACCAACAGCGCCGCCCTTCCCTCCCGGTGGAGCAGGGCCACGGCCCCGTCCACTGGTCGGCCCATCGTCAGGAAACCTGAGCACGCCAGCCGGTCGTTGCTGCGGAGATCAGTCCGTGTATCATGAGAAGAGCGGACGAGTTCCCCCGAGGAGACCTGCTCATGTCTCCTGGCGAGACAGACCGATCGCACCTGAGGAGACTGGTCAGTGTCTCCTGGATGGACCGCCCGATCTCTCCCGAGGAGACCGGTCCGAATCTCCTGAGGAGACCAGTCGCTCCCGAGGAGACCGGGTGATCCCCCTTAGGAGACTGGCCGATCTTTCCTGAGGAGACCAGCCGGTCTCTCCCGAGGGGACCAGTCAGTGCCTCCTGGACACACCAGCCGGTCTCTCCCGAGGGGACCAGTCAGTGCCTCCTGGACACACCAGCCGGTCTCTCCCGAGGGGACCAGTCAGTGCCTCCTGGACACACCAGCCGGTCGTTCCTGCGGAGACAGACCGCGTCGGCCTGTCCAGCCGGCCCCGGCTGGACAACCTGGCAAAGCGCAGCTCTGTGCGTTGCCTGGGCGCCGGGATCAGCCGGAGAACGACGGCCCGATAGTTGACCACCCAGTCCAGCCCCGCTTTCGCCGATAGCCGGAATAACGCTCCGGCTTAGCCTGAAACGTCCACCGTCGGTGGGCGCGTGGGGCTCTGGCGCTTCCGTCGGGTCACGTTGGTAGGGGTGACGGGTGGTGGAGCACCGCGACCGACAGTGCCTGCCGGAGCACACTGAGTTGTAGCGCAGTCATTCGGCGCCGTTCAGGAAACGGTGACACGTTCATGTCAGCCCACGCGGGGGTCACCGCCACAGATCGTGGTGAAAGTAGCGCGCGCATGAATGATGCATGCGCACCACGCTGGTTCGACAGGCAGCTAAGTGATCGTTCAGCAGCTAATTTTAGCGCTGTTGATGAAGGAATAGCACATTATTAATGCAGGTCGTCACGAGCCAAGAAAGCAATGGATATAGCCTCTAAACGTTCATAATTCTGCCCATTCAGAATTCACCACGCTGTTGTCTTTGTGTTTGCGTTGCATGCTTCAAGTGATATGTCATGCCTAAAGTAGATGTCATGCTGTTAGATCCTAAAACAACAAACGACGCAGCTTATATACGTGGGAGCACAGATTCGCGCGCGTGTCCATGCCCAAAAGCGCACACTCACGTGCCCCTGCAGGACGTAATATGTGGCAACCACGCTCGGCGGCAAGATCATGACCAATTCGCTAGCGCGGGCGATGAAGGCGGAAATAGCCCAGCTATTGGCGGCGCCGAGGTATGTCAATAAGCCCCACCGCTGCGGTACGCCGCGCAGGCTTATCGCGTCAGCGCTGGTCTGTTGCCGACGGCAGGTCGCAGCGTGCTTACGGGTGCTGCACCTTCGTCCGGACCGTGCAGGTTGGCTGAGCACTGACGGGGCTCAGCGCTGTCCGCAGGCTTGGAATGCAGCTCACGTGGCATGGCGTCCCTATTCTCCGATGGGGAGATGCGTAAATGTCATATCTATCAGTGAGGAATTGCCTGAGCTTTCAGACGTCATCTGAACGCTCTAATGCTGACTGTCCTTGCGCCTGTCAGCTCTGCTTCGTCCTTGTGTGGGAAGAAAGACATTGCTAACAACACATGCTTGCGTTCGTGTCGAGAAGCCTGACAAATGTATTTGTGACCGTGTCAACGAACGACAAAGCAACTCGTCGGAAGTCTGGGACAAAGCAGAAATGCTTCGCGGTCTGCTTTACGAGAGCGAGACTCCAGCCTTTGGCGCCTGTCTGTGGTCCGCCTGACCGCGCCTGTGGCGCCTGTCTGTGGTCCGTCTGACCGCGACTGTGACACCTATCTGTGGTCCACCTGACGTGTCGACAAAGCAACTCGTCAGATGTCTGGGACAACGCAGAAATGCTTCGCGGTCTGCTTTACGAGAGCGAGACTCCAGCCTGTGGCGCCTGTTTGTGGTCTGCCTGACCGCGCCTGTGACACCTGTCTGTGGTCCGCCTGACCCCGCCTGTGACGTCTGCCTGTGGTTCGTCTGACCGCGCCTCTGACGCCGACGAATTGCTGTGCTGGACCGTTGGCATTTGCGCGAAAGCCGCCACCATCAGCGGCGCCATGAAGCGGAAAGCCGACTGGTTTGCTGCCCGGCCAGCGAGGTTCGGCGGCGACCGCGTCTTCGATCGACCCACATACAGAGCTCGAGTGACGGGAGGAGGCTACGGGGCCCTGCATCTCACCCGGAGGTCAGGCTGGAGGTCAGAACTGTCTTACACAGCGATCCGCCACTGGCCGCGGCTGTGATCTCCGATACTTTATTTTGCAATATTTATTTATGTGGGACTCTTGCAATATTTATTTATTTATATTACTATTGCAATACGTTCGCATCTGTTGCGAGATCTGCTTTGGGTGGATCTACAGAGGGCTCGCTCGGTGCGTAGTGACACCTTCCTGACAGTCCACACAGCTGACTGTTTCATGCACGCACCGTCACAGCATCTCCAACACAGCCCCACTTCGTCCATCACCAAAAATCAATCAAGCATTTCATATTCACGACCACATGTAATTTGCGACGCTGTCACAACGAAAACCGTGCGCGCACTGACCTTGTGGATGACGTCATCGACCTCGGAGCCGACGCTGATCCTAATGGCGGAGGAGTGCGTCTTCGATGAGTCTTGACCGCCACCGCCGCTGGTGGCACTGCTGTTGCGCTCCGAGCGGCTGTTGGCGGAGCTGGCGCCACCTGTTGACGACCCGCCGCACTGCTCCGGTTCGAACACGTCATCGTCCAGCAGCGAATCCTCGGTCTCAATGCGCCGCGTCATGTCCGCGCTCGCGCCTGATTGGTTCCACTCTTCAGGCCTCCAGGGCTCGAAGTAATAAAGGGGCCTGGAGAATGCGGGCGACCTGAAAAGAGTGATGCGACTAGTCAATATATATTTTCACATAAAATTAGATACATTGAAACCCGCAGGAGCATTACGGCGCTACGAATTTCACACGTTTAAGTGACGGACGATCCAATTGCAAATACACTCAACCTGCATTCCAATGTTGCAATGGCCACTATTCACAGGAGAGATTTTCCCACACCGCGATTTGTGAGATGATCCGGTACTTGTCTGGTACGTGGCCAGGGGTGCCTTCATGCCACAAATTATGGTGTCATCAGTGATGATAGTGCGTAATTGTGGCAACTGCGAGACCTCCACATGGCTTTCGCAGTTGCTATTTATATTAATGTACGACACGTTGGCGCAACAAGTGGAGAAGATCCCGACAATCGTTGCCATCATTATCACGTTCTGTCGTTGGTCATGCCAATACTTCCAACATGTGAGTGATCTTGGCGAGTAAATAACATATTACTAAAATAAACTCTATCACCAGGTATCCGCCCAACATATCTTGCTAATCACCTCCAAACATCGTTCTGTGAATAAGTGCAGCACTATTATGGTCGTGCTAGTAGTTCCGCACAGAGCTTGGAGGGCAACCGCCCACACTTATTAAAGTAATGTAGTAAACGAAAGCCCCTCTGTCGGGAGGGAGGAGGGATTAACCCCTAACAGTCAATGCAGATGCGCTAATCACCACGCGACCGGCACTCTATCATCTATGTATACATAAATGCATATGCAGGATATATATATATATATATATATATATGTATATATGCATTTATGTATACAGTGCCGGTCGCGTGGTGATTAGCGCATCTGCATTGACTGTTATTGTATATATATATATATATATATATATATATATATATATATATATATATATATACTGCATATATATTGTACCATCATACTAAGATCTATCGGATAGCACCAATTTTGGATACCTAGAAGATTATTATTGTGGAAGCCACAGGGTTCCTGTCGTAGTGAAGCAGTTTTGCGGACTTTTCGGATACTTTGCATGGTTGCAACTTTGTCGATCATTAGAAATATGCCAATTTAACATTTTCTAAGGTACACCCCGACTCAGCGCTACTGCTTGCCGTTTAAATGGTAGCGATAGGACAATTTGAATCTGAGCTAACAGGGAAAAAACAACAACCCCAGCCGATCACTGTCGGCGAGAATAAAACACCACCACGACAAATCTAAAAGCGCTGGGCTAATCCGCATCGAGCAATGCCTCGCCAAATAGCTGACATCGACAACCGGCGTCCCAGGCGGCATCGGGTTAATCTCCGCCTCTAAAGGCCGCTTGGAAGCGCTGGCGTTGCGCTCGGAAAATGCCTCGACGAGAGCCCCACGCGGCCTCGTCCAATGCCTTAACATGATGCCGTCTAAATTGAGCGAGGCCGAGGCGTCGGACCCCAAATGAACCTCGCCTTCAGCGAGATTTCTTTTGTAGCTGGGATGAAATGATGCCGTAACTTTATTTCAGCAACGTACGGCGCAGAATGAGTCTTCGGAGCGCCTCAGACAGCCGCGCCGGGCCGGTTACATGGATCGCAGAGCACGAAGGAACGCAGGCAGGCGCAAGCCATACATGCACAAGTTCAGCTATGCATGTACCTGACAATAAAAACTGTCCCACTCCGTAAAGAAGGTGCAAAACTTCACCGTCTGGCCCAGAAAGTCTTTCCGGAACGTGACAAGAATTACATTCTTTAGAAACGGAGCTTCAGTTCGCTACAAGCGACACATGCATTTTTTTGGCGAAGTTTGATATGACTACTGCTGGGAACGAAATGCGATCAGTAGGGTGTTTCGAGAAAGCGGTCCAAGTTTGTGCGCCAAAGTTCATTCGACGCAGTGCATGCAGTGCTGCCAGAGGTAAAGCTATGTGACCATCTTGGTACGCGTTAGGAAAAAACCAAAAGCCAGTCAGAAAAATTGCATCGTAATGGAACGAATAGCCAATGGTGGCTGTAAGAAAACTCACTGAACACACACTTCCAACACTTCAATTCCCTGGCCGGCACTCACTGTCCTCGGGAGGGATGTTGGAACGTTCGGGAGAACCGCCCGCGTTTCCCTGGCCAGCACTCACTGTCCTCGGGAGGGAAGTCTGAACGTTCGGGAGAACCGCCCGCGTGCTCCTACAAAATGTCCGACCGCCGCCGGCCGCCTGCTACTGCGCAAAATGTCTGACCGCCGCCGGCCTCCTAAAACACTGCTTGACTGTCAAGGAAAATCTACTACTAAACGAAAATCCCAAACAGTGACGTTTGAATGTGTGCCTCGATGGTAAGCAGGCCACTTAAAGTGAAGCAGGTATTTGATAAAAACGACGCACTGGTAGCTGTTCTTGCTCTGAGCATCTAGCATGTTTCAAAAACGTTCGTTCTGGCACAGCTTCACCTCACAGCAATCACAGTGGTCAAACTTCCTTCAACGAAATCTGGTGCGATTTCGCAGGCTTGTCCCCGCAGTCATAACACGTTCACAGACAGCCTTGTAGTAAGAAGTCGTTCACGGTACGCCAGGCTGGCTGAGTCTAAACCATTCGAGTGAATCATTTACGGTTGAAGCGTGTATTGATGCGTCAGATCGGCACCGTAACACTTACACTCCCCGGAATTAGATGCTCCCGACCCGAGGAGGCACGGGGGCGAGCAGGTTCAGGATTGGCCAGGCGCTTCAAACAACGGTATCGAACGGTCCAAAAGCGGCGATGCGGGGCCTTGAGCTTTTCCCACAGTGCCGCGCCAGCAGGTCTGACACAGAACATCGCACTCTGTCCAGGTCATGTCGGCAGGCCAACGAGGGTCAACATTGGCCCGGGGCGACCGTGCCTTAGCACTGCACTGCACACAAGACCCTCCGCGGTCTTGTATGGCAAACAACCCGAATCCAAATCATCCCACTGGCTGGACTGGCTTATCTGACCTGGGGAGTTCAGGGTGCGCGCAGCATCTCTGCCTAGCAATTGCTCTGAGCCCACAGTCATCCATGCAAGCCACCGAAAGTATCGTTTTCAAATGAAATGGTCTTCTTGTTTCTTTTACGTTCGCGCATGCGGAACTCACGTGAGCAGTTCATCTTGCTAATGAGTTATAGTTGGTGGTACTAGCTCAAATCAGGTCAACTTAGGTTTAAGGTCCCGATGTCCGACAGGTCATACAGTCAACCAAATGTAAGTAGAGAACTACTCGGAACTGAACCCGATGACACATGAAATAACTTGCGATGCTGAAAACTGTTCGTAGCTTCAGAGCCTGCCCCATGTTTATTCATCAGGCCTGTCGTTACATCCTTCCGATCTCTCGCAAGGTATGCCCTAGGCTTATGATGGTCGATTCAATTCATAATTCTTCTTAGGCCAAGCCAATTTAGTGCACGATTTGTCGACAAAATATCGTAAACGTGACAAAAGAGAATGCTTAATATTCTCAGGTTTCGGCCACTATAACATTCATCGCGCCTCATCTTGAGCTCGAGACTGCATTCAACCCCGCAGGTTTTGCACCCAAGTACACAGCGCGATCTTGCACACGCGCGCGCACACACGCACGCACGCACGCGCACGCGCACGCACGCACGCACACACACAAAAAACACACACACACACACACACACACACACACACACACACACACACACACACACACACACACACACACACAACACACGTTTAACTGTGAGTTGTATATTCCACATCCATGGAAAATTTACTTGTCTTCCAAGTCACGTACAGTGCCAATGTGATGGAACACATGCATGGATGCTGGGAGACAAGGTAGTTCATTTAATTCGCCATGGCCTGACCTGAAATACACTGGTGCTGTGAGCGCACGCAAATGTACGTGTCACGTGCAGCAGAAGCCCTGGTTACTCATATGTCGCTCTATTCACCGTCGCGATATCGCGATGAATTCGTCGAAATCACGAAGCACTTTAATTCAGCTACGACGGACTGGGTCGCTCAAGCCACGGCTTGAGTTAGGTCGGGATCAGGGTCGAGGTCGAGGTCGTGGTCGGGGTCAGGATCAGGGTCGGGGTCGGGGTCGGGGTCGGGGTCGGGGTCGGGGTCGGGGTCGGGGTCGGGTCAGGATCAGGGTTGGGGTCGGGTCGGAGCATGGTCGAGGTCATGGTCGGGTCAGGTCGGGCAGCGTCACCTGAGGTGTTATTTCTTAAGACGTTTTACCTTTAAGTCACTCTGGTTGTGCTCTTGAGGGATATTGCAAATTGGTCATAATATTGTATGTTACAATGTTATCACAAACAATCCTCACCAATAGGCACAATGCCTTTTTTGAATATTTTCATGTGATTTGGCACGCGTGGCATGGCGCAGCCATCAGGGACGCAGCCAGGATTTCCTTAACGGAGGAGCCCGGAGGTCCGTGACTACGAATCTCGCCGATTTCACTCTGTCGAGTGTCCTCTAAAATGAAAAAAATTAAATATCCGGGACTCAGGAGGGGCCCGGTCCCCAGGACTCCTTGGACCGGACTCCGGTCCCCTTGAGTGTGCCCCGGACAGTCATCGTTACACGGGAATCTCCGCAAGCCTTGAATCATCCACCAACTCCATTTTTGTGGTGATGTCACGAATAATTCGCACGCAATGCAAGTCTGACCGGGAGCGGAGTACGCTCTCCGATGGTAAGTATCAGGGTATGGGTCCGCAAAAACAGCTCGATGAGGCTCTCCGATGGTAAGTATCAGGGTATTGGGTCCGTAAAAACAGCTCGATGAGGCTCTCCGATGGTAAGTATTAGGGTATGGGTCCGGTCCGCAAAAACAGCTCGATGAGGCTATCCGATGGTAAGTATCAGGGCATGAGCCCGCAAAAACAGCTCGATGAGGCTCTCCGATGGTAAGTGTCAGGGTATGGGTCCGCAAAAACAGCTCGATGAGGCTCCCTAATGGTAAGTATCAGGGTATGGGTCCGCAAAAACAGCTCGATGAGGCTCTCCGATGGTAAGTATCAGGGTGTGGGCCCGCAAAAACAGCTCGATGAGGCTCTCCGATGATAAGTATCAGGGTATGGGCCCGCAAAAACAGCTCGATGAGGCTCTCCGATGGTAAGTATCAGGGTATGGGCCCGCAAAAACAGCTCGATGAGGCTCCCTAATGATAAGTATCAGGGTATGGGTCCGCAAAAACAGCTCGATGAGGCCGTTCCTTAGCCGATTAGTCCAATATAACCCGAAATGCTGACTGCTCGCAATGTTTGGCCCACTTTATGTCATCAGTTTGGAAAAAATGGGGAAACCTTGTAATATTCTCAACATTTTTCTTCCGTTTCAAGCTGCTGATAACGTGGGCACGAAGAGAACGAGGAAGTGGAAAGCAGTCCATCAAAGGTTTCCGTCCTTCTATGACATGAAAAATCCATCCGTCCCGACAATATCAATTCGCCTAGTGTACCCCTGACCCTGCCAATCCCCCGCCCTGTTCCGATTTTCATGGCAGGATAGCCTCATTCAGCAAAGCGGAACATCGCTCATTTCCACACATCAACAGTGGGCTTTGTCTTGCATCACTGGTGATAAGAAAATGAACCTACCAAAAGGGATGTATTCTTTAATTAAATGAATACATAGCCCACATTTTTTGAAATCATATGTTTTTTGTGCCATGTGTTCATCTCTTGCGCTCTAATTATTCGGCAGTTTAGCTTTTGTATGCGGTCTATGTCAAGCAGCTGTGCTAAAGTGGCACTCGAACTACGACCGTGCTTCAGGGCTTAACCTCACGGTTCTAGTGGGTTGCAAGCGTTCAGGCGTCGCAAATAAATAATCTCCAACATTTTATCGTAGTGTTTTGTGAAATGGATGAAACCATTGCCGGAGAGCGTCAGGTAGCGGGTGTAAAAGCGGTCACACCAAGTCTCACCAAAATTATCACTATTTGAACGGCACACCACTCAAGCACGCCCAATTTCGCCAGTTCGGCCGCCCAACTTTTCAACCTTCGACCAACCTTTCCAACTGTCAACGCTCTCCCAACTTGCCTAGGACAGAGGCCAATGCCTCGGGGTCTGTCGACTGTATGTCAGGCTGCAGTCCGACCGGGACCAGCTGTATTTGCTGCCGAGGGAACCGGCGTCGGTAATGGAGACCGGACCACCAGATGGACCATTGTGGGCGACGAGTGCCCGGCGCAAGTGAAAGAGGGTGTTGGGGTGAGGGGGGACGGTGGACGACGTGGGAGGCCGGGGCCACGCGTGGTCAGCGGTGCTGCAGGAGGTAGCAGGCCAGGGCAGGAGGGTGACCGGCGCCGATAATAGGGTCTTTGGGCTCGTGCCTGTACGAAATGCGTCGTTGTCGACGTAAGAGGGCATGCCCAAGGTCTACCGGTGGCGGCGTCCGAGACCCGTTACGGTCGGGAGGTCGCCGCAGCCGCTAGCGATGGGCAGAGCCGAGCTCCGCGAGTGTCACTGCTGGCTTTGGCTGCGGGGCCCGAGCCTCCTGGGCCGTGCTTCGATGAATATCACCGCAAGGACATACCGGGGTGGGCGCGATTCCCGTGAGTGCGTTAACTTTGGTTCCATCACATTGTCATCGCTGGTTAAGCTAGCGAGACCTATGGGCGCATCAGTTAGCAGTGAGGCGCATCTGAATAAAATATTGCTGAAGTTTGGCGACGGGGGTATCCGCAGGCCTTCAGCCCCAAAGGGACTGTTCCGGCCCTGCACTGCGTCCTTCCTGAAAAAAGTTTCTGCCGCACTGCCATAAAGCGGGCGCGAGGGACGGGTGATGACGCACAGGCGTCTGGGTTCAGATGGAGTAGCGGCCGCACCGACGAACCATGGACCTGTTGGGAGCCCTGGACTGGGGAGACCGCGAGTTATCGAGTGATCTATTGCATGTGTCAGCCGCTTTCGTGTGGCTCATCTATTTCAGGTAGGTATCTGTATTTATCGGCAGTTTCCCCTGCCAGGGTGTAAGGGCCGCGGAAAGGGGTGGGCCGTAGCCCGTACACGTTATGTGAAAGCTAACACTGCGTAGCTCTGCTGATGTGTGGAAAGGATCGACCTCAGAATGGGATTTTCCGTCCCACTTTTTTGGACGCCGGTGTTGCCTTGATTATTCCGAGAACTTCTGTAATTAATCCTTAAACATCTACTAGTCTTATTTCTACCATTGGCTTCTCCGTTGCTTGGAATGGGAATAATTGTTATGGGTCTGCTTTACTTTACGATTTATGGGTCTACCGGTTGGAACGTTACGCCGCGAGCTGCTAAGCTCGCACCAGCTGAATATGATCCTACATCTTTGGTGCTTACGACCTACCAGAAGGACAAAATGTTAACGGTGAGAACGTCACCGACAATCGCGTATGTTGTCCAAACAAATTCATCGCGGGCATTGTCCTGCACGGCATGAAAAAACTCATCGCCAACGCCATATGCTGGCGGGAGCAGTCCCGCTGCGGCAACAATAGTAACTCTTAACGAGTTCGTTGCTGACAATCCCGCACTGTTGGGGGCACCTCCGTTTTGACTTTGCAGAGCACGTAACAGTCTCACGGTCACAAGCTGAGCGCAACTCCCCGCATCGCGGACGGCTGGGGAACCGGACCGGAATGCACTCACCTCAGCCGGCCCCTCCGCGCGCCACGCGACCGCCCCCGGGCAAGACGCCGAGCAACTGGTGCGTGCCCGCCTCTGTTGTTGGCGCATGCGCGCCAGACGGCTCCAGCCGTCGTAGAGCTCAATCAATGACGGGGTGGGAGGACATGGGCGGACGGCCCCGTCACGGCGCGTGACTGGTACTGAGGGCGTAACCGACGAGATAACGGGATGCGCTGCGTCTTTCGGGGCATGACACGAAACCATTGTCTCCATTGGGACGACGGCAACGTGCAGAGGCAAGTTCGGGACTGTTCGGCCCCAGCCTCTGGGATACACCACTGGAGATATAGCTATTTGGAGGGCAATTCTGCTGATTTAATCGACGACTTTACAAACTGTGCTAAAGCGTCTTGGAATTAGTCCAAATGGTCCCTCTCGTGGGATCTAAGTTTCAGAGACACCGTGGAAAGCTTGGAAGAGTTGTCAGGGTCCGATAGTTGTGTGCAAAGTTCTGGTAGGTATGCACTTACCTTCGTTTCACCATGAACCTTTGCCTTACGAGGCTCTGTAGGTCATCTTTATTTGATAACATGGTGTAGGGTCAAGGAGTCAAGTGATTCAAGATGCGAAATCAGTCCGTAATAAGTATATAATATCACGCAACCCATATTTATGTCACACCAACTGTAACCCTTGGGCGTTAGACAAGTAGCAAGTCATAGAAACGGTAATACAAATGAGCATATCAAAAAGAGGTAAAAGTCATCACACAGTTTGTGCCCGTAACCATCACCTACCTAATTAAAGTATCCTGATAAGAACACAATTAAGTGCAAGGTTCGTATGTTGCATCCGCCCGACTCCCTTCCTTCCCGAGTGGCGCGTAAACGAAACCCAGTGTGACGTATATATCAAACTAATGCAGCTTGAGCTCACTTATGATAGATATTCTCTCTTCAAGTGAGCTGGTCAAAGCCATTTTTAGGATCTCACGTGCAGGCCACCGCATTTCCATTCCAGCATTAAAGTCGTCCGCAATCCAGGGTGCGCTGGAGACAAGCCGTCCGGCGCCATCTTGGTGATCTTTTACTGGCGCTCATAGCCTTCGAGCCACGTCGGGTTCGCCGCATGATGTGTGGGCGTGGAAACACGAGTGCAAATGGTGTGGAACTCCGTACCATCAAGATATGCGGCCACTTTCAACCCTTTTGGGAAGGATTTCCGAAGCGCCTGTATCGTATTTAGCGTTTTTTTTTAAAATGACAATTTTGCGCGGTTGATCCCACAGAAATGCAGCACATTCCTTGGCGCCATTTCAGCTGTCTACTGTTGTCTAATCTATTGTTCTCATGTGAAGCATTTCAAAGAGAGGGAGAGAGAGAAAAAAGCTATTAATAGTATATATATATATATACATACATATATATATATATATATATATATATATATATATATATACATATGTGTGTGTATGTGTGCGTGCGTGCGTGTGTGTGTGTGTGTGTGTGTGTGTGTGTGTGTGTGTGTGTGTGTGTGTGTGTGTGTGTGTGTGTGTGTGTGTGTGTGTGTGTGTGTGTGTGTGTGTGTGTGTGTGTGTGTGTGTGTGTGCAGACGCGCGCGTGTGCGTTGTAGTCTGTAAAACATTCGTTACTGCCGTTTGCACGGTTGCACGTGTTTCGCCGCCCGACACTGTTCGGCTTGGGTCCCAGGAACATGCATTGGCGCGAAATTTTTGATACATCTGTGCGGTTGGTGCCCGTACATATATGTAGAGCAGCCATGAACTTGTGCATACATGAAAAATGCACAGTCGAAACCGCCTGCCATACAATGCAGTCAATTTCAGGGCAGATTCGATTGTGCCAGGGGGGAACCTAGAGGGCGACCCGGGCCATGTCACCCCCTCGGCCTTCGAATGGGCTCATAGTCGGCTGAACAGGTGCAGTTTTTTAAAACACAAAACGCAACAAAATTGGCCGACTTTGGACTTAAAGGCAACCAAGAACAGTCGCAAGCAAAAATGAAGGGCTCACAAGTAGACAAAAAGTATTTCATCGTTAAAAAAGTTGTTAATGTGGAATATTAAGAGTTATCATGCCGCCCACGGGTCCTATATGCTTACTTGCAGGGCCATTCCAATCGTGAAGAAGCTTTTCATGGAACCCTTGATGTATTTGCCTTTGCCCAGAGGGTCCTGCGCTGTTGCTGGGCCAGTCCTGCCAGCGTGCCAGGGCGCTCTGGTTAATCAGGGACTTTCCACGGATTCTTTCCATTCTCCAGAAAGGTTCTGAACGCTTGAGCTGGGCCCCATATGTAAACCTGCCGGGGTATTCTCGGTTGCTCTGTGGCTCTTTACGTTTAATTGTTGGTCTCGTTTAATTTGCCCACACTCGTGATATGCTCATGAACCCTCTTCATTGGTCTAGGGCGCTTCCAATTCTCTATCACTTGTTTTGGGCCCTGCGCTCTTGTCGGGGACCCATCTGTTAATTTGCTCGGGCACACTGGATTATTGGGGGCCCTGCACATTAGGATTTTTAGTGTGAGGCCGCACGCTCCTCTCAGAGGCCAACTGATAGCCTGCTCGGGTACACTAGATCTTTTCGGGGTCCTCCACACTGGGTCTTGGGTACTTCTTATTCCAATGTGGCCCAACGCTATTGTCGGGGCCTATCCGATTACCAGGTCGGGCACATTCGATCGTTCGGGATCCCTCTTCATTGGGTTTGGGTACTTCCTATTTGAATGGAGGGCCCTACACTTGTCGGAGACCCCTTTGTTCGTTCCCTCGGCCACACTAAGTTGTTCGGGGGCCCTGTACATCGGTTCTTTGTGTTTGGATGTGGCGCCCTACGTTCCTGTCAGGGGCCATCCGATAATCTGCTCCTGTACACCCCACCTTTTGGGGCTATACGCGCTGGATTTTGAGCACTTCTTATTTGAATACTAAGGGCCCGACAAGACTTACGCTCTTGTCGGGCCCCTTCTGATAAGCTGCTCGGGCACATTCAATCATTCGGGGCCATTCACGTTGGGTCTTGGGTACTTCCTATTTGGATGGAGGGCCCTTCACTCTTGTCGCGGAGGGGGGGGGGGGGGGCGGGGGCATCTGTTAACCGGCTCGGGTATACTCGATCACGCCTGGGCATTCCATGCTGTGTTTTGGAAACTTCTTATTTTAGTGGATGGCCCTATGTACTTGACAGGCCCCATCTATTAAGCTGCTCGGGCCGGTGGAGGGTTCAGAGGGAGGGGGGGGGGGGAGGCGCGAGACGATGCCCCCATGGACCACGGCAAAAGACCCATAGGCTCCAAAGGAGTCCATAACCGACCGAACGGACGCTATTTAAAATAATGAACGTCTTTGGGTTTATAGACGACCAAGAACGGCTGCAAGCAAAACTAAAGAGTTCATAAGCAAAGTTCATTCGTCGCTGATTGAGAAGGTGTTGATTGAGAGAAATTTTGTGGCTGAGAACGCTGTCCAGAAGCCTTATGCCATTGTCTGGGCCCTATATGTCCACTTGCCGGGTCAATCTGATCACCAAGGAGCCTTCCATGCTGCCCCTGATCTCTTTGCCACTCTTCGTATGGCCTAACGCTGCTGTTAGGACACTACCTGCTTCCATGCCTAGACACTCTTGATTGATCAGGTTTTTCTCCACGGATTCTTCCCACTCGTCCGAAAGGCTTTACATGGTTTTTCCAGGGCCCCTTATGTCAGGGCTGTCTTGTTGCTCAGGGGCGTTTTATATGAGCCATTGGTTCTTTCCACTTACTCAGGGGGCCTCGTACTGTTGCTAGGGCTCATGTAATGTAAAGCACCGAGACACGCGGTGCGCAGGGGTCCTTAGTCTTATAGATGCTCTTTCTGTTAACCTGCACTGGCACTCTTGATCTCACAGGGGTGTTAATTCATGGTCTTGGGTAATTCTTCTTTGTTCAAAGAAGAATTATCCAAGTGTTCTGTGCTCTGGCCGGGGCCTTATATGTCAGCCTGCCAGGGCACTTCCAATTATTTAGGGCCCTCCACGTTAGCCTTGGGTTCTTCTCGCTCGCCTTAAGAAGCCTATACTTGTTGAGGGGGGTCTCTTTGTTGGCCTAATGCAGCACCCATAATCGCTCAGATTCTGTCCCTATTGACCTTGGTGTCTTAGCCTTAGAGGAGCAGTTGGATAGGCACTGATGAATTTTTACGCGCATCTGTCCGAAGTAATTCTACGTGCCACCGACGTCATATGTGTCATTTTCCCTGGCATTTGAGTATCGCCACTCATTATACTTACGCATCACGTTCTTAGTATATTCTGAGGGCTAGAATATTTTGTAGCGTTTCAAAACAAAGTAAAATTTTGCATTAATCACCAGCCTTCAGCTGATTACATCGTCCAGCCGTCTGGCCGTAAATATGCTAGGAATTTAGTCTGTGCCTGGTTTTGAGGGTATTTAGCACCCAACTTGAGTTAGTTTGTTTACTTTTTCGAAGCGCTTGGCCTCAAAATCACGGGATTTAACATAATCTGAGAAAATAGCCGAGCTCCATGCATGTGCATACGTAGCACGCCTAGCTTTAGAGGACTGCGCATACTCATGTCTGTTCGCGCATTTATTCTTACTCTATTCTATTCTATTGCCTATATATATATATATATATATACATATATATATATATATGCATATATCATATATATATATATAATATATATATATATATATATATACACGCTACACTATCTATCTTACAATTTAAGTACCAGAATGCGAGAATATTATTTTGGAGGAGGTCCCACAATGTTGCGTTCCCCCCTTGACGAAATCCTGGATCCGCCGCTGGATCGGACAACCGAGATCTGAAAAGTCTAGATATACGGCTGTAGTCTATATAAGCACGGTAGAAAAACAACAGATTCGTGTTTTCCTGGAGTATGGATAGCCTTACGCATACAAACATGAACGCCTGTGCAAACATAATCATGCCGGTGTTTCCTCGGTGCGTTGTTTTCCAGTGTCACGGAAGCCCACGGTTCCCAAAAATGGCCGCATTCCAGATAAGTGCGCGGGCGAATTTCTCAAAATGCTAAATGTCCGTGCTGCTTTCATGTGAAACAAAGAACACGTTGCATGTTTGCATGTTTTGCTTTAGAAGGAGTTCGCGCGCCTGCGCACGTTTGGCCTGTCACGCCGCCCAAGCTCACATAAAACCTGAACTACCAGCAAACTGATGAAATGCGAGGGTTTCAGGCGAGCCCAGGCGTCAATCCGGGGCCAACGTCCCTGGTCAGAGAGCCTCCCGCGTTAGGGAGGAGACCAAGGTATGATGCATTTCTCTAAGGGCATCCAAATAACCAGATTACCCCTTCCCGTGCCGCCAGAACGACAGCCGTAGGGCACCTCGTGCTAGGACGAAATCGCCCTTCAGCCCCTGACTGCGAAAGATAATATACCCCTTGGCATTTTACCCATGGGGCCCCTTGCCCGGAAAAGGTAAGGGATCGCTCAACATTCCATGGGGTGGGTAGAAATGAGGTCTCAAATAAAAAGGGCCAGCCTTTGTTTGGCTGAGGACGTTATCCTGATGCGGGATCGATTGGTGAAACAAATCACGTGAAAAGATTGTCAGCCCGCGTGCTCGCCATCTCCGGAGCAACCACTGATAATCGAGGATGCAGTTTGCGTCAAACCGAGTGGAATTGGTCGATGCAGCCAACACCAGGTGGCCTCCGCCAGACGCACGAGAACGGCCGTCAGGAAATAACGCTTTCGAAAATATTGGAAAATCAATGCGTACCATTCAAAGATTAGACTTGGGCGTATATTTCACCGGGATTCTTTTGAATTTTCCCTCTGAAAAGAAAGACGGCTAGAGCAACACGAAAAATATAGATTTTATCCTTACTTCTCAGTTCCACCATCAGATTTTATTACCAGTTCGCGGTACTGTAACCGCTAATCCGATCGTATCCTTTATCCAAAGATCGCACAAGTAAAATATGTGCCCGGACAACCTTTTAAGCGGTCTTGTTGATGTTCTAAAGCGTCCAAAGGTAACTTTTCCAGACACGCCGTGGTCTTTGTCCACTCTATCACTATTGCTTATTGTTAGCCGCAGGGCCGACGCCACGCAGACCACGGAGGCTGCAACGCCAGGCATCGTCTTTTTTTCAAAGACTCGCAAACGCGTTTGCTCACAACTATCTTACATAACTTTTTGATACTCAAGTTTAAAGAGTTGCAACTTTTGGTGACTTCTGGCTTTCACTTACGTTAGAAAAGGTAAAAAGAATGATCAAACAAAAAAATCGTGCCCCAAGATGAAGTGGTCCAAACAAGATCATTTTGGTTGTAGGGAGGGGGGGGGGGCTTTCACTATCAGGGAACTTTTTGTCTGTACCTTTTTCAACCTGTATCTTCTCCCTAACGAGACTCTGACTGCATCCCTGAACGCACCACATGGATAACACACAAATATACTGCCTAAACCGAATCTGAAGCCAACATGATGACTTGAAGCCGAAGTCGAATCCGAAGCCGGGTAGAAGAAGGAAGCGGAAGCATTCGGTGCTTAATCATATAATTCGATAAAACGGAATATTGGCCTTTCAGATGTCGAAAAATAACACCACACAGTGATTTGAAAAATCAGCACGGCAGCTCCCATTGTCTCAGAGGGGTAGATATTAGGAAAGATCTTAAGGAACCACCAAACATACTGACGACCACCTGTTCCGAGCCTCCAGGACAATCGACACCAAACTTTCATCATTCGATTATTCTTGGTCGATAACCTATCGCTTAAACGTGGTGATTATAGGTCAAGTTAGAGGTCGCCAAAAAACGCCAAAAATAGAAAAAAGCAGTCTGCCAGACAAATTCGTGCTCCGAGCCTATGCGACAGATCAACGCAAAGCCTTCACCGATCAATCTGCCATGGTCAGGATCATCTCATTTCCAGAATTTGGTAACCTTTGGTCAGGCCAAAGCTCATAAAACATTGGTGAAGGCTTGGTTTTGATCGGTCGCATAGACTTTATCAATAAACTAATTTCTGGTAGTTTCGGGCGTTGTTGGTGACTTTTGGCACGGTCCAAGGAAACCATCTTCTAGGGAGAATAAAATATCAGTTATGACTCGGAGCAATAAGTTGTGTGCAAAATATCTTATTCGGTCTTGGACGTTTTACGTGACCCTTTACCTGACCCAAAACCACGATGTTCTGAAGAGGATAGGATATCTGTCGTGATACATCGACTAGTGGAAATTTTGTGGTGACCTGTCTGATAGGCTTGGCATCGGGCTGTCTGCAAGTTGATTTTTCTGGTTTGGGGGACTTCTGGTAACCTTTAACCTGATGCAGTTTATCATTTTTTATTGTGTACAATGCGTCTTGAACTAAGCGGCATCGAATGGTGAAGGTTTGTTGTTCATTTGGTTTTACAGGCCCGGAGCATATGTTGTCAACAGGCTTTGTTTGTCGTGTAGTCCGTCTCCAGATTTTATGGGGGAGTGGACACACATCGCCAAGGGCGGATTCGTAGAGAGCATTCAATTGGTTCATAGTCCCTAGGATTACAGAATTCAAGCAAAATAGGCACATGCCTTGACTTTGAAAAGAATGTAAGACATTTTTGACAGGAAAGCTGTTCAAAAAAACCTATAGGCAATAGAAAACAAAATACAATGAGCTCATGGATATCAGGGCAAAATTTTGGAACTAAGCCCCTCTAAGGCAGCCTTGCTCCTCATTTCCTCAAGGCGGGGTTATGGATCCGCCGTTGGGCATTGCGAAAACAAGCAAAGAAAAACTTTTTCACATGTAGGGAGAAGTACAAATATCCTTTTGTGTGTGGATTTGGTATCATATGGAAGTAGGCTTCGATTACGAAACTGGCTTGTTTACGCGTCGAGTATAGCAGCAGACAGCGCTCAGTGAGCTGTTGCGCTGTTGGTGTTGAGTGAGTGTGTTGGCTCGCTTTGTCCCTGAATCCTCTGCCGTTGCCTTGAATTGTAAACAATCGCTATACCGGTACTGCGCCGGCGTTGTTTTCAACACTAGGGAGCTGTTGTTTGCTGTTTCATGTGCAATACAACTACGGTAGCTCTTATTTGGCTATCAATATTGCTGCTGGGTTGCGGTTTGTTTCCTTCATAGCTGCTTTTGGCCAGTAATGTTTTGGGGCTTAAGGTGTGAATCAACCTTTTGGTAGCCGACCTACATGCTTTTTTGCCTCATTGAAACTCTGCAGCTTTTGCATCTGTGCTTGCATGAAAATAATCAGTCATCCTGTAATTGAAGTAATTTATCCATTCCTAATTTAGCTTTCCTGTGAGTGACAAACTCTTCACTGTTCCTGCTTTGTTGATAGCTGCACCAACATCCAATAATTCCTGTTAAAGCAATGCACTGTAAATTGTGTCCCCAATCTGGCTCTGTGTGATTATCCCTGCTGTCCTTTCAGTGATGCATTAGTGCAACAGCAACATGTGGGTTAAACCTCAAGAGGTGCTGATTGCCAATGCCCTGTGGTAAGTATTTGATCTGCTTTGGCATGTCATCAAAATAATAAGGTGATAAATGCAACTTTGTTTTTTCATAGGTTTTGTGGAAAAACAAAGTTTGTGGAATAACATTGTATTTGCGCTACATACAGAATGTATCTGCGCACAGTTTCATAACATTATTCATTCATACGGCCTTAAAGTTAATGAATGATTTAATGCCACCTTGATTCTAGGAAATCACTGCCTCTTCTTCTCATTGCATGGTATTCTTTATCATGTCTATACTCCCAAGTGTATTTTGGTTAAACTCACACCAGACCTATGCTTGTCCACAGGGTGGTTGAGCGATCCAACCAATACTTTGTCCTTCAGAAGAGGAAAGGCCATGGAACCAGGGGGCTCTCATCGCTTTTGGTGGGAACAATGGACTCAGTGTTTGACACAAGGCCTCCACCATATAGGATCCTACACCAGACACCATCATCAGAAGTCAGCTATTGTGAGTAACTTGTGCAGCATGAGCTGTCTGGCTGGTTTGGTAAGCTTATGCAATAGGTATTTGGGGCTGGTTTCATGATTTTTGCCACTTGTAAACTATCACAGAGTGACCATTGACCTTGACCAGTTTTTGCTCACATTGTGCTGACCATATCCTAAATATTTTGACATGTAGCCAAGCAGTAGGAAATGAGAAAAGCTTCTGCAAGTTTTGTGGCCTTGGAATGTGAGTGAGAATCCATGTCTTTTTAAGATGAAATCTACACTTCTTATATAAATTTCACAATATCCTATTGATGTCCCAGTACAACAAGCTCTCATTTATCATCTTAGAAAATAAATAATGCTTAGAATCTGAGACTGATTTAAACAAGCCAAAATGAATTTAAAGAAGCCAAAATTTATTCCAACAAGCTGTGCTCAAGTGCTGAGCATTGCCTTAGCTGACAAGATGGGCATATTTTCATCAGGTCAGTAAGAGCTATGCACTGTGATTTACTACATCATCCAAGCATCTTTTGTGAAATGGTAATTCAACCCACATCTTCACTCACCATTTTATGGAGCACTGGCAAGTGCAGAGACCACATGAGTGCTTGTAGGCCATGGTGCAATTGGTGTTGAAATCCGAGCCAATATTTTCCCAGATCTGTAGCATGTGTATTACAGAGATTGGGCCAAATCAGGTTGCCTTTGAAATGCTGATGAGTCCAGCCCCATAGATGCCACCAGCCACATCATACTGTGCGTGGAAACCACTGTTTCTGTATTGCTGTATCCACTGTATCACTTTTTTCCCGCCGTTGAGGTCGGACCACCGTTGTCATCGCGAGAAACGTGCATGGCGCGGTGCGTGTTACCCTGATGTCACCAACGACGATTTGGTGTCATGTTTTCATGACTAACAACAACAAAACTGCGGAGATGTCTCACTTTTCCGTGTTGTTTTCTGTGGATACCCTGCTGGTGACGCAGTATTAGATACGAGCGGTTAGTTCTGACGACGACCACACATCATGGTTCCTTGACAATCGCAACACGATTAGATTCAGTGAAGCATGGTCATACCGGCGTGTTGTGCCCGTAATAATAGCCTTCTCAACTTTTTTTTTGCTGAGCATAAGCGCCTGCAAACTTGCTGTGCATCTGTTTTCTCCATATGAAATAACGAAATTGCAGGATTGAGTAACGATCCCGTTATAACCACGCAAGCAGCACCTTTGCCCTTACAACCAAAGTAGAGTTATGAGCGGTTCCCGTCTACTTGTAAAAGCTGCACAGGACAGTTACAGGAATGTTTGCCTATTCAGGACGTGGTGAACGGGCCGGAGTAGAGGAGGGTGCTCGAGTCGGCCGTAGGTCACGGGATAAACCGAAGTTGGTTCAAACTAGACCATGTTTACGTAGGTTTTATGCGGCTCACGCGTGACAAATCCGTCATGTCATGACTATCTGTGTTTATGGAAAACAATCATCACATCGCTTCAGCTGAGTAGATTCCCCGCACACGATTTCCTTTCGCGCGTGTAATTGTTGGTGGCGTTGCTACCACCGAATAGCATCGGGACACCACGATGCGACACAGGATGAGTCCGGCTGAGAATTCACGCTGCTCTTCGTGGAATGCGATGGCGATCTCTCCACAACTGTGACGTCACGAGCTGCGCAAACCGCACGCTTCCAACGGAGCCCGCGCAGCGTCCGCCGCTCCGACCACCGCGCTGTTAGGCGTCGACGAGCACCGACGCCGCGCGGCCGCCGCGTGGTCCGACGCCACGCGCCGACGGGCGCCGGGGGCGACACGGCTGGCGGGCCGGGGCTCGTGTGACTCACGCTCGGGTCGACCACCTGCGCACCGTGCGGCGGCGCGTGTCGGGACGGCACGGACGCAGGGAAGACGGGAGGGCGATGGAGTGCTCTTTGTCTCGGACGGCTGGAGATTTAGCCACTTGTTGGCTGGGTGGGCTGCTGGTTCGCTGACCCCTGATTTTTTTCTATTGCACCACTCGCCGCTTGACGTTGCTATCTCATCTACTAGCGCACAGCCCACGCCAGTCCACGTCTACTCTCACTGCGCGAACTCTCGGCGACTGGTCTCAGTTCCGGGGGGCGGTTTTAGCTTGGTCGGCATTGCCGCCCTCGCCGGGCGCCGAATCGCGGCTGACTCTCGATCTGTGCCCGCTCCCCTCCCCCTCGACCTTCGACCAGGAACCAGAGTAACGTCGGGCCAGTTAAAATCCGCTCCCATTGGCGGCCAGGCCGCGACCGCGCGCTGGCCGGACACGTGCGGCGCCGAACGGTCGGATTTAGGGCAGTCTGCGGTCATCACGCGCACCACTTGGCGCGGCAGGACCTCCGCGCTGCCGGTGCGCCCGAACACACCAAATCGTCGTCATCACATGGGCCACCAATCAGCCTTGCGAGCGTCGGGCGTGACCATTACTGTGACCGGCAGCTGTGCGGCGTCACGTCCGTGTCGCGTGGCGCGTCACGTCCGTGTCGCGTGCGCTGCACGTGTCCGTGAACCGCGGACGGTCCACGTTGATGGCTCACTGGCGGAGTGCCCTTCCGCGGCCGGTCCACGCTGATGGTTCACTGGCGGAGTGCCCTTCCGCGGACGGTCCACGTTGATGGCTCACTGGCGGAGTGCCCTTCCGCGGACGGTCCACGTTGATGGCTCACTGGCGGAGTGCCCTTCCGCGGACGGTCCACGTCGATGGCTCAATGGCGGAGTGTCCTCGCTTCCGTTCACGCCAGGGTGCGCGTCGAAACGTCCGGTTGCGGGCGAGGCGTCTGTCGGCTGCTGATAGCGCAGACCATCCACAGGCCATGTGCGACGCGCGGTGTGCGTGGCGGGCCGAGCGGTGGGCTGCTCGGCAAGCGACAGCGGGCCGTCGGCTGGGTGAGCGAGGAGTGCGATGCTCGGCGATGCTGTAAAGTTGAGGACAGTCTCGTTGTAACTGGCAGCTTAGGGCGGCAACAATATGCTTTGAGGTGGCATAGAATAAACAGGGAAGTTAAGAGACGGGGTTCGTAAGTGGTGGGGTGAGGTTTCCTACATTTGTGAATTGGACCCCTTGTGAAATGGTTTGCCTCGGAATCGTCCCTCACGATGTTCGCGCCGGTACCCCTTCCTCTTCTCCGTGCCCGTTCCGTTACTTCATGGCACACCCAATGCCTGGACTACCACCGCCACGGCCTCCCACCGCCGCTGGCGCCGGCGAGCGGCGAACATGCGTCCTGTAGCCAGGCTCGAACCCACGCTCCGGTGCGCGGTCGCGGGCAGAGGCGGCAGCCAGCTGCACCGGGGCCGCCCCGCACCGGCCGGCCCCTGAGCGCGCTCCTGTGGCACCGGGCGCGTGCAGAACGGCCGGCGCGCGGCTCGCTTGCAGGCAGGCCGCAGCGGCGGCGGCGGCGGCCGAAGGCGGCGCGGCGAGCGTTGACTCGGCTCCCCGGCGCCCGCGCTGGACCGCCACCAGACCGGCCGTCCCCCCCCCCCCGCCGCCGCACCGGCGGTGAGCGGTCACCGGGGGTGGAGCTCGTCCTCAGCTGTGTGGGATCGTCTCCAGTGGTGTTGGATCGTCCCCAGCTGTGTGGATCGTCTCCAGTGGTGTTGGATCGTCCCCAGCTGTGTGGGATCGTCTCCAGTGGTGTTGGATCGTCCTCAGCTGAGTGGGATCGTCTCCAGTGGTGTTGGATCGTCCTCAGCTGCGCGGGATCGTCTCCAGTGGTGTTGGATCGTCCCTAGCTGCGCGGGGATCGTCTCCAGTGGCGCGGGATCGTCTCCAGCTGCGTGGATTGTCTCCAGTGGCGCGGGATCGTCTCCAGCCGCTTGGGATTGTCTGCAGCCGCTTAGGATCGTCTCCAGTGGCGCGGGATCGTCTCCAGCCGCTTGGGATCGTCTGTAGTGGCGCAGGATCGTCTCCAGTGGCGCGGGATCGTCCCCCGCTGAGGCCTCGCTTCCCTCCAGGGGACGTCGGCTGGTGGTGAGTAGGAGGCAGGGCTCCCCAGCGCCGGCATCCCGCCCCGGGTCAACCCCATGGGGTTTGGTGAGGTGCCCGGGCTGACCATAGCCGGACTTTGAGAATACCAGGGATCCGTTTTTCATCGGCAAGTGGAAGTCGTGTCCCCGTCGTCGTGTAAGCCCGTTCGACCTGTGCCTTATCCACCGGACTCACCTGTGACGCCACGGGCAAATCCGGTTCCTTACTCGCCGGAGAGGCGGAGTAAGTGTGATTGTTTGCAAATAAGCCGTGGTTGTTTACATAGCAGCACCTAGCAACAGTTGACGCGCTGTGTACAGTTTTGTACGTCGGGCATGCCGGCAGCTCCCGACCACGTGTGCATAGCGTGCTCGATAGCGAGATTATCAACAACAGAACATGCCGATCATGCCGCAATGAAGTAGTATCTAAGTGCGCCATTGCTGCGCACTGTATGTCTCCATGGGCCGACTCAGCTTATTTTACTTGCTGCTCATGTTTGGACTCCCAGGCGTTCTCGACAAACGCGTGCGAGGCACTTACCTGAGACGTCACAGGCTGCCACCTCGGTGGACGGTCAGTCTGTGAGAACCAGGCCCTAGAAGTGTAGGCTTGCGCTGAAGCCCGCCACGCGTCAGGTGCTACCGGCTCTGGGCTGGTGCCTTAGCATCTCAGTTGGTAGCGGGTGCTCTCACGAAAACGGAATCATGGAGCTAATTGCGGGAATGGCGTGGACCGATACTGGCGCGGCGTCGCCGCCTGGCGGTATTCGTGAGAACTAGCATGTTGTTGGGGAACGGGAGGTCATCGCGGGTCGGCCCCCCACCCACAGCGGGGGAATGAAGCTTAGGCCTGAGGCGGCGCGTGGACGTAACCGAACCGGCAGCCTCTGAGCCGCCCCCTCCCCTCCCCCTCCCCTCCCCCCGAATGCCGAATATGACGCGCCGGCTGCGAGCGCTTCTGATTCGCGTTGCCTCTGTCCAGTTTGTCACGCCCTGCTGGGCAGCAAGACGCGGCTGGAGCGGGCCGGCGCCGTCCAGTCGTCAGCGCTTGATATTAGCGGGCCGCTGAGTAAGCTGACGTGTTTGGCTTTGCATGAGCTCTACATACCATTGCCGGTGTTCTGCTGCGTGTCTCGCTGTCGGGCGCCCATGCTGCGCGGATCGTGCAGCCCCAGAGATTATGGATTATCTTTGGTTTTAAAAAGCGTAGATATATGATTCCTCCAGTCGTCAGGCCAGATTCCTCGTCTCTTTCCTGTGTGGGGATCTTGCCAGCTGGAAGTCAGAGCTTCGCTGCGGTCCGGCCTTCCCCTTCCAACAGCTAAAAGCACACACGTGCAACGCGTCTTCGAGCGATAGCTTGACTGCACAGGCTTACGATCGAACATATTTGACGTGACTGGTGTAACCAGGTCTCTGAGATTGTCGGGTCAGTCAGGATTAGAGGGGTCAGTGTGAAATACGGACAGACAACTTGACCTGAAAATTATATTTTAATTGGAGTGTACGTATCCCTACATCCCTCCAGTGGTTACATCTATGTATGGTGCTATGAATTCGATGAAACCCTACACTGGCTTAGGAGCTCGATGCAGCCGTACGTTCCTCTTTCCATAGGGTTCATCTGGGTTGTGAAGCTCCTGCTCAAATTGGATCTGATTGCTGCCATGTGATGTGCGGGAACATGATTGCTGTTATGTAAGGTTCCGGAAAACAGACGTCGCCGACACCGCAGTTGCTGTGCGATCGTGACGCGCTGTGCAAAATCTGGGTCAGTTTTGCTTATGTGCATTGGCTGACTGTATCACGCTGTGCTGTATTGACTAATCGTCACACCACTACATTTCGGTGTGTATTAACACACCCGTCGTGAATACTTGGGTAAGTGTGGGACGGGGATAGTGGCGTAAGAAGAATCTTGGGTGCCGTGCAAGGGACAGGAGTGGGATGACGGTTAATATATGCGATGGAAACTTAGCCATAGTAGCTAGCTTCAAACCGTCGGTAGGAAAGAACAGGAGTACATGTTGATGGATTACAAAGCAAGAGTCAGTTGGCGCGGTACAAATGGGTGATACGTGATCTTCCTTCCAGTTGTGCCGTTTTTCACTTGGTTACTTTCGTTTCGGTTGCCGTTTCGATTTGATTCGTTTCGTCAGTCTTGTTCATTGTTTTCCCACGCGCTCAAACTTCACAAACTACACTTAGATGACGTCCAGTGTTTCGGGAGAGCGTCAACTGCCTGGCAATTTGACGCCCTCAAAAACTGGGTTTCATCCCGCTCGGACAGCACTGTTAGTTGCTTAGCACCATGCACATAGATTCGTAAAGCTACATCGTCGTATGGGAATAAATCATGCGGTAGACGATGGATAGGACAGGCAAAGGAAAAAAGAGCCCCGATGAAAAAACAACGGACGACCCTGTTAGCGTTAACGTTTCGTTAACAGATCGTGCAAAGCATCTCTATGACCCATGGTTGGCCTCGTTGATACGTCCGGCTGCATTAACAGCAATGCTACGCCGGCGATGGCGTCCCCATGTCTCCGCGGATATTCCCGAAGACCTCTCCAGTGCCATGGTGCGATATGGGGTGTAGATACACCCGTGGCTGGTGTATTGGACGGCCTGGACACTCGTGTCTCATTACGGGCCACCCGGCGCCAGGTGGCGAGTCGCGCGGCCGCTCATCCATCCGCCACTGCTCTGGGCGCGGCGGCAGACGCGACTTCCTGGCCTCACGCCGGTCTGGTAGGAAATCTGGAGGGGAATCTAGTAGCTCTAGTAGGGAATCTGGTAGGAAATCTGGTTTGTGTGGTAGGAAATCCTGGCGGGACGGTGGTCGGGGAGAAGGAGGGTCTATCTCCGCCGGACAGCAAGTATCAGCCAGACAGGACACCTGGCTAGACGGGAAATCCTCACCTGGCGAGGGAGCCACCGCCGCTCAACACCGGCCAGATTCATCACTACACAGCTCTGCAAAGCTCTCAAAAGCTGCAAAACAAAGCTCTCCTCGTCCATGGTCGCACGCCTCACAGGTGTGCTCTTGTCGCCATTCCATCTCCTCAGCGGGGCCCAACTCGTCAGCTCACCATCCGGCTCGACGTGCTCCCGACGGAGAGTCACGTGACCTCACTGGCGGCTCTGTGCCGGCTCCGCGGCGCCCCGCGCCGTCGCCCGGGACCGGTGCCGGGGCGGCTCTCAACCGGACTCCGCTCCGTGCGACGGTGACCCGCGTGACGTCACGCCTGTCAGCTGGCCATTAGCCGAGCTCCGCCGAGCCGAGCCGAGCGCCGGGCGCGCGTGCGGCAGGCCCTGCCGGGCGGGGCATCATCGTCACGCACAGCGCGCGGCGCGGCGGCGGCAGGGGCCGAGGTGCGTCACGGGACGTCACATGGCGGGCGTCTGCTGTCGCGTCTCGGACCCCGAAATGTCGACGATGACGTCACAGGGCGTGGTGCGGACTGTTGCGACACTGGCCGAGACGGTGATCGTGACGTCGGAGACTGAGACGTCTTCGGGACGTCGGAGGCTGAGGCGTTGTCCTGACGTCACGGACAAAGGTGTGACCTTTGGAGCGGTGGTCAAAGGTCGAGCCTGCGGCGGCGGCGCGGAGTGGAGGCGCGGTGATGAGCCTTTGCCCCGCCCGGGGGGGGGGGGGAGGGGGGAGGGAGGGTCAGGAGGGAGGGGCTGGAGCCGTGGCTGGACTGATCGGTTCGGTTCTGCGGGGTGGATGCGGTGGCTGACCAGTGTTGCTGATGCACTGTGTGCCCCAGTCGCCATACAGCCCTCTCCCCTCCTCCCCTCCCCCTCAACCCCTCCCCCCTCCCCCCCCCCCCACCCCTCTACGCGCGTGGCTGCAACTGACGCATATGTTCGCAGCTGGAATTAACGTAAGGGTCGTCGCTCTCGCTCCATCTGAACAGTCTGTCGGTTGTGCAAGCTTGCCTCAGCGGATTCGGCGAGTTCACGGCACCGCATTGTGGCGAACCTCCAGCCTGCAGCAGGCTTCCAGCTCTGAATGGTGGCGCCTTGATGCGGCTGAAAGCGACCTTGGTGGGCCCCAAGCTCGCTTTGACAACGGACAAGAGTGCAATGGTGCTCGTTCGGAGCTAGGATCGCACCGAGGGAAATGCGTCGGCTTGCGGTGCTAAGATGGCAACGCTTTGGACACGCGTGTTCCAATGAGCGTCTGTATCCATCATTGATATGTGCTGGAGGGAAAGGCACCTGCGCGTCCTGGAGCAGGAGGGGTGTAAGTGGGAGATGAAGTCCAAGCTTAGTGACGACCTGACTTTCGTGTGGATCAAAGAGCGGAGTTTCCAGGATGCCTGAGAGGAAAGCAAAGCTACTCATCTGTGGGTCGTTCATTTTTTGTCGGGCCACAGGGTTACATTATGTTTGGGTTCGGTGTGCCCGGAACGGGGAGCCGTTAGTAGCCCGTCATCGCTCGGCCCGTTTGCACGTTGATTGCCGTGGGAGGGTGACCAGCTCTGCCGAGGCACCGCACTGTGATCTGGGTGATACTGATACTGATACCATGTGATACCGATCCTGATACCGCGTGATGCCGATCCTGATATCGTGTGCCACCGATATTGATACGGCGTGATACCGATACTGATATCGTGTGATACTGATACCGTGTGATACCGATACTGATATCTTGTGATACTGATACTGGCACCATGCGATACTGGTAGGCCGCGGGTTGGCACACGTTTGCAGCTGGCCCCCGGTGCAGCTGGTCCCCATTGTTGCTCAACTGCAGCTCACTCGAGCTGAGACAGCTCTGGCTGCTCAGATTTCGGCAGCGACGCTTAAAGAACAGGCCGTCACGAATCTGGACGCAATCGTTGCGGTTTCTGTGTCAGATACTGGACTTGCAGTCCAGCGTTTACGTTGGATACCGGCGTCGTCGTGAAGTCTTGATCTTTCGCTGGACGGACAGTAGTTTTTCAGATCGAGCCAGCAGGTCGTAGAACTTAGAAATCAGAATATCCCCAGCACGGTCATAGCACGCCTTTACCAGAATTCCTGGCCTTTTCCAGTTGGGCATCCATGATGAAAATATAACTTATGCTACCGTAATTCTGGCTCGTGACGGCCTCCGCACGCACAATATTTCATTGTCTGATAATCTTTTCACCTGTGACCCCGAACGCCGACGGTCGATTCGCTAAGCCCGAGGCGCCTCGATGCTGGGTTGACCGCCGTCCGGCTCGACGCTGATTGGCCGATCCAGAGTGGTCGGAGGCCGAGCAGCCAGTGAACTCCGTGTCGCGGGTGTGATAAGGTGAAACAAAATTGTCAACGTCCATGGTAACCACGCGTCCGAATACCGCCGCACTGCCGTTTGCCGGGACGCAGTGGTGGTTGGTTTCCACGACGTCGTCGAGCAGCCGTCGCGCTGGAGATTATAACTTCCCACAACCATGTTGTAAAGGTCAGGGCACCCGTCCCGTGGGTCTTGATGCGGCAGACTGGCCGACGAGGTCGCGCTTCAGACGGCGGCTCGAGCGGGCCGCCGTTCCACGGGCGCGGCAGAGTTTGAACTCGCGCAGAACAATAGCGAGAGATCAGACTCGTCGCGGCTCGGCCCCCATCCGACCACGGTGCTGTTTTGAGGCTTGTGTTTTTTCAGCCGATTGCCACATACTTGAGCAGTGCTCGGCTGATCCGGTGTTTTATCAGAATTGTCAGGGCGTGGCGTTCCTGAGAAAATTGATGCGTATACTTGACAGTCGTTAGCATCCCAGTGGCTCGCTATGTGGACAGTTTGAAGGACGTATAGGTGGCTTCGATATCAATGTGAATTGTGATAGATGAAGCCTGAATTCCTTGCAAGCTGCTACCTTAACGCATACATTTGATGAAATCATCGTAGCATTAATGCATGCAGCATCTTCCCTTGTAACCATTTGCAATTTCAGTGCCCAATTTGTTCATAGGCACGGATGCCCTTATGATAAGGCTTAGGCGAACACTCGTGTGCTAGAAACGTGAGCCAGTTGATGCGTCACGGAAACACGTAGGTTATTCCTGCCCCCTGGCGTAATATAACAGCTTCATGTGATGACTGGAACCCATGCGCCTTGTATGATGTCGCGTTTTTAATCATTACCACGTGCATTTAGTGCAATGATCCTGACATGAACTGCGTCGTAATGGCGTCGTGATTGCATCCCCTGTTGAACGACACTCCGCTCCCACATCGTCGCACAGGGCTTCCTATTGGTGATGGCACCAGCGCGCCAGTCCGTGGTCCCGTTTTCAGTGATAGCGCTGTTATAGTGGCCTCGGTGATTGTACCAAACGACAAGTCTACGCCGTCGTTTCCAGATATTGTCCGGGTGGAATGAGCTTGAAGTAACATTGTTCTGGTGGAATGGGCTGCAACTGTGTGCAGCCCTTCCGTTCATGCGAGCGCAGCTTGCTGTAGCGCTTTGTTATGAGCTCTCCCAGTGTGCTTCGTACTCGACAGGATGTTGAGTTACGTGCAGCGGTTTGGACACACCCGCTACTGAAACCGCGCCGTGCTATGGATGGGTGCCGCAGATGTTTGACTTTTGAATGACTCAGTTATCGCCAGAAGCGCGCTGGTTTTTGCTGACATCACGAGCGCGCCGGTCTGGCGTGCACCGCGGCGCTGTTGCCCCTTCGCCCGGAGCAGCTGGGCGCGGGCGTCGCGGCCGACCCCGGCCGCCAGGCCCGTCTGAGGCGCTGACCCCCGCCGCCGGGCCCGTCCGAGGCGGGCACCCGACCGGGTGACGGGGGCTGTGTGATGGGGAAGGGGGGGGGGGGATAAGACGCGGCTGGCCTTGCCCCGTCGTGCAGATGATCGGTGGTACGGGGTGGGTTTGGATGCCGATTCTGTGGCGCACGGTCGTGTCGCCCACCCCCGGTTGTCCCAGCTTGTGCTGCGCGTGTAAAGGTACCGGCATATTTAGCCTCGTGGTAAAGACGGCCTGGTGACGGACTTTCCGGAAAAAGACGGAACACACCGATGGTCGATACTATGCAGATTCTTTTGACGTCCTGATTGCCAGGAGGAAGCCTGTGCGATTCGCAATTACTCGAATGCTGAGGAAACGCAGTTCTGATTCTGTTGTATGTGATGAAAAATTGGGCTGTCGATGGATGTAAGTGTATCATGTGCAACCAGTTTGTGTGCTTTTGAGCTGCTCTGCGTACAAATACACAAAAGGGATGAGTTCGGACCTAACGTAGAGCTGGTGTCACTCCCAGAGAATGGGCATTAAAACAATGTGTGTGATGTGATGTCAATTCTTTGCCGCCTCCGTGGTCTAGAGGAAAGATGCTCGACTCGTAATCCGGCGGCATTGGGTACGAGTCCCAGAGCGGGCGCGTTGTTTGGCCCGACTGAAATGGAAAGGTCAGCTGGCAACTGGCCAACGAGGGTCAACCCGGGGCCCGTGGCGGCCGTGTCGCAGCATTGTGCGGCACGTAAAACCCCCCGCATTCGTGTCTGGCGCAGGGGCGGAGGCAAAGTTATCCTTTGAACTAAGCGAAACGACTTGGGTGGTGGGGTCAGGGCGCACGCAACAAGCTATGCTTAGCAGGTGCTATGAACCCAGTCACCGATGCAAACCATTCGGAATAAATAAATAACAAAAATCATTTCCGATGTACTAGCAGGCACCACCATAGCGCAGATCCAAACAGCTCGCACATGTGCTACATCACGGATGGATAAGACCACAGACGAGTCATTGAGTTAGCTTACATCATGGACGTGCTGCATTCTGTAGAGGAAGCCGGCTGAGCTCAGACAGCGACAGTTGGCGTCATGCAGGATGGGCGTCCTGTCCACCGTACAGACGGTTGGCTGCTGCTGGCTGCTAATGAGTCAGCAATGTGCGCACAAGTCCCGTGTTGCGTTTTGCGTTTGACGTTATACGTTTAGGGTGCGTGCGAACGGTGCAGTTGCGATCAGGCAAACGCAGAGTCCTGGTTTTGTCGGTGAAGCGACGCCTTTTTGGCGCGTCGTCGAAGTTGTGCAAACTTGAGTAGTTTTTTCCCACCGATCGCTGCGGTGTCCATGCATGGCTACACTGAAATCGACCTGGTGACGCGGCTCGTCGCATGATCCGGTAGACCTGGAATGGCTTGCGGAACGGCAAGTTGCCGAAACGAACGGATGCTGCTGCCGGCTCAGGCGCCAATAGCCGGATCGTGTTCCCCTGCAGGGCTACTCTACCCGTCTGGCAGTTGATGCATGCTTCTGGTGTGTCTTAGGAACGAGAATATATTGCACATTTTCCGATCTAGCACCTCCCCGCGGTCGTAATCCTGTTGTCACGGCGGCCTTTGGTAACTGAGGTATCGCTGCTTGCCATACACACAATTCAAATGCCGCCGGCTCTCATCCGAGACGTGGCGGACATCCGCCCTCGCGAACCAGCGCCCGTTATCAGTCCTCGCCTCTCTGGACTTTGTCTGTTTTAGGCTGTTTCATCCAAGGCCACTATCTCATCCTGACACCGCACCAGGAGCTGGGGCCTTGTCTCCGCTGCCGCAGAAGGCGTTTATCGGTCTTGCGGTGCTCAGTCGTAGTGCTGCAGGCGGTCGTGACGATACAGGACGCCTGCCAGGACTCGCCAGCGTCACACTGCTGGTGGGAACGCCAGCAGCGTCGTGACGCCGTGCTATAGACATCCCGTATGCGCTTTCCAGCGTCATGGTCATTCTGCAGATTGGTTTTTCTTATCACGGCTAACCAATGATAACGATAACTCCGTCATTTGCGCAATGCGTGCTTGGGCTTGCTGTACCGTGCTACTCTGGCATCAAAGCGCGCACAGCGATGCTGATACGCCACCCGTTCCGGACAAGTTCGACGCTTGCCTTTGCTCTCCGTGCCTCGCCCCTGGGCATGGATCTCCGCCGGTCACGTGCGTGTAGCTCGCGTGATTGTACACCACCTCAGGCCGAATGATCCCTGCTCTATTCCCGCCGTGCCATCCCAAATGACGTCGACTTAGGTCAAATTCATAAACCATCCATGTGAAAGAAAATCAGATCGCTAACCGGCTGTGTGACCAGTACAATGCTTTTCTGTGGTCAGAAAAAAGTGTATTGTACATCTAAAGGTGCTCCGAAACGCGTAGTTGTTGTCCGCATTATGCTGAATTCCTTCGACGTTTGGCAATGCATTTGTAGCAAACTGAGAACAGTTTAGTTTGTACATGAAGCTGGATGACATTATCTTCACAAACAGGTAGGGAGGTGGTTACACGCACCGCGCTCGTTAATCTAGCCTCTCTGCTACTGACAACGTAGGCCATTGGCCTTGGGTGACGTCATATGACCTTGCATGCTCTCACGTGGCCTATTGTGACCTCATCATACATTAGAGTGATATCCCAGTATGTTTTCATTGGAGTATTCAAATCCTGCATCCAAAATTGCTCAATAAAGCTGCCTATTTTGAGCTCAGCCTGTGTTGTGCAGAAGGTGCCCATTGAGATAGGACAGGACCGGGGCCAAGGCCATGTTCTCTGTGACCATATGATTGTTGTACATGTAAGTTATACCCTTTTCTTCACATGCAAACACCAAACCACACAAGAATCAGTGAAAATTTCCCTTTGTTTTTCATGAATAAATTTACATGAACATCATATACGAAACATAGTGAAAATTTACCTGGCTTCGGGTTACTAACCTCGCATTTCCTGAAAATCTGAAATAAACTAACTGTAGGTGTTAACATATTCTATTATTATAACAAGTTTGAACAGTGGCAAATGAACTATACAACGTATGTGTGGTCAAAGTTGTTGACATGTTGGTCTCTTTGACCTGACCTTTAAACTTTTTTGTTGGTATGATTCTTTGGCTTACATCTGGAAAGCCATAGGATCAAGCGCTACAAAGGCAATTAAAACATCAAATTACTAACATGCTTTTCCTAGTGCAACGTAAGTGCAATCCATCCTAATCTTGTCACTGTCACTTAATGAGATTGCGGCAGTTTCACTTAGTCAAACTGGGCGACATCGCAGTTCAAGGTGGTAAAACTAGGATGTGATGGTAGAAAGTCTAACGTGAAATTTTGCGGTCAGGGATCTTATGTGAGAACTCAGAAGATCGACTCCATACGAACATTATGGATTCTGTTTGCCCAGCGTCTCAGCCAAAATTATAACAAGCTTGATACCAGGTGCAAATGAAGGAAGTTTTGTAACTGAAGCGCGTTCAGTAATCTCGCACCATATATCGCTGCATTCTTGCACATAATGTTTCTTACAACCTGCCTGAAATAATTTTAGCTAAAAAATACAAGAATGTTTTCCTCAATCAGAGAACAAACAGCATTTCTCACACTGTTGTACGCTTCTCAATCTGTGACCCTGAATCATTGTCTGCACCCTGAAAACCCGTGTGTGCCGCTGCTATGGTGTCGGTGTCGTGACGCTGTCATGGATAGATTCTCCAACCCTTGCCTCGTGTGTCCGCCGACGCCCCTCCGGTGCACACGGCAACGGTGTCTGGGTGAGAGTGCGCATGCGCCGTGACCCCGCCCCGCGTCCTCGCCGGCGTCGGTGTCCGCGCCACCGCGCCGGTGCCCTGACCCGCGCCGTGCCGCGCCGCCAGTGGTGTCCGTGTCGGTGACGTCATCCGAGATATTCGCCGACTGGGCGTGGCTGGAGTCGACCCTGCTGCCGATCGTGCCCGCCTTCGACTCGGACGATGACGTTATGGAGTTCGTCAAGTGCAAGATCGAGAGTCTGGTGGCCCAGCGCTCTGTGCCGGTCGAAGGTGAGGTTCGTTAAGTTGGGATGGGGTGGGGGGCTGCTGAACGGCAGGTTGGTGCGCGGACGTGGTCCTCGGGGATGACTGGGGTTGAAGCAAATGTAGGCTGTTAGGAGCAGTTATGTCATTGATTGCTTGCTTGATGTCGTACAACCAGCGTATCCTGGCATACTGAAGGTCGGTTGTGATCAGCAGAATAGCTCGGGATTGGTTTGAGGCTGCGCGTTAGGCATAATGTTTTCAACAAGGTCTCGGCCTTGTTGAAAACATTGTGCCTAACGCGTAAGCAAGGATGTAGTTTCGCAAAACGAATTGGAATGGTGGGGATGGGACTGAGCAAGGAAAATGACTAAAACTACCCTAGAAATTTACAGAAAATCAAACTTCTCCGCGACTTTGACACACTTTCCTCTCAAACTTGGGGGGGGGGGGAGTTAGAACCAAGTGAAAAGGAAACGTCGCTCTGCTCGTACGCATGTGAGGTGGGTCCGTCAGTCTTAGGCCGCAGTAGCACTGAACCCGTGACCACAACATGGATACCCGCTGCAGGGGAATTAGGTCAGGTCAGGAGACATGCCTGTGACGCACATCGCCGCGGCAGCGAATAACCGCCGCACTGCTACGTGACTCACGGGGATGGGCGGTGCATTGCCTGCACTCGCTCAACTTCATAACTGCTGCACAAGTGAACACCCACACGGCGCGCGTGCGACGCGGCACGCTCCGTGAGCGTCCAATTTCGCTGAGCACGTGAGGCGAGCCGCGTCCTCCCTTTCTCGCCGCGTCCTAGCTGGCGCGCCTGCGCCTCTTGACAAAGCCGTCATTGGCGGAGTCCATGGCCGCCGTCACCAACGGTGCCGCTGTGGGAAAGGCTGGGGCGCGCGGTTTGGCGCTGGCTCGCCGCTGCTGGCGCCCGGTCGGACCGCGCTCGGTAGACTGCGCCGCACGGCTCCCACGCGCGGCGGGTCGGCCGGCCACAGGTGGCTCGCCAGGCGGGCCGGGCGCCCGACCTTTGGAATGTAAAGTGCTGTCCTGTGCACCGGATATGTGCGGGTACAGGGGCGGTGTCACGGATTTTCAGTTAGAGGCAAGGTTTTACGGAAACAAAATGAGACCTCCTCACAAGGGGGGGGGGGGGGGGGTGAGGGGCTCCTGGGCAGTATGGTATTATTCAGGGGGAGGAGCACGTGCCCTTATGAAATTGCGACATGCAGCGGATCGAAGTAAACTCACGTGTAAAATTAAACAGGACATCACCCTTCCGATTCACAAAAGGAGCCTCAAAGTCTAGCAAGCGGCCTGGTTATCCCAAAACGGGACATCCTGATCCGAAACCGTGGTCATGTATTGCATTGAAAGAACCTCCCGTTCCAGAAATAGGGCTCGCTGAATATGAGGGTGCCTTCCAGTCTGGAACAGGGGCCTCCTAGTTCGCAACTCTTGAAACGGTCGTAACCTATCGAACCAGCATATGGGCATCCTTAACACAATACTGGATCTCCTGATCTAGAACATGTGCTACAATAGTCATGATCGTAGTCTCATAGACCAGGAAATGAGCTTTTTGAAACAGGAAATGGTGTTCTGATCCCCATTTATCGCGCTCTGGCCCAGTATGAAGGCCTCCATAACATAAATTTTGGTAATTTGCGCGCAACCACAAATGCTTTTGTTTTGGAATGAGGGTCTCCCAAATATTTAAGGGACAAAAACATACTCTTGCCCCCTGACTGCCGGGGAACTGAACCCACTGCCCCCTCCCCCGCTGCCACTCCGGTCCCTGGATGGGTGTGGATAGCTTTATTGGAGATCATTGTGCTGCCTTTCCTTTGTCTTCTGCCACCGCTGGTACCCATACTCAGGTAATTCGCCGATTTTCGAAGTTTTGAGGGCGTAGCAGGTTTTGTGCTGTAGTTGTTGATGCACTTTGGGGAAACAGCCGACTTCCGGCAAGACAGCTCTGTTGTTCGTGACGGCGAGCGTGGCGTGTCACCACCCCGCTGACGTAATGTGAGATAACGCGGCGTCTTCTCGCGAGCGACCATTCCGGGCCGCCCGGCCCACTCCGGGCCATTCCGGCCCACTCCGGCCCATTCCGGCCCATTCCGGCCCACTCCAGCCCACTCCAGCCCACTCCAGCCCACTCGGGCCACTCCGGGCCGCCTGGCTCACTCCGACCCACTCCGGGCCACCCGGCCGGCGCCCGGCCATCTCACCCGGGCGGTGCCGAAAGTCAAGGGACGATAAGGTGGCGGCCCGACTATCCGGACCGTTGTCGTATCTGCTGGACACGGCCTCGCCCCCAATGCGTGAGAGCCGAGGAGGATTCGCAGTGCAAAGGAGGGCGCTGAAGACGGTGTTCCGCTGCGTTCCGCTGCGTTCCACTGCGTTCCGCTGCGTTCCGTTGCGTTCTGCTGCCTTTTGCTACGTTCCGCTGCGTGCCGCTTCGTGCCGTTGCGTTCCACTGCGTTCCGCCGCATTTCGCTGCGTTCCGCTGCGTTCCGTTGCGTTCTGCTGTGCCACGCTCGGTGCCCGGGTCCGGTCCCAAGCATGTGTTGCCGCCTGTTGGAGCGCACCTTCGCGTGTCTGAAGCGGCGCCTGCTCTCAGACTCGGAGTCGGACTCGTTCAAGTCGACGACCGAGAAGTTCCGGCGCCTGTTCAACGCGCCGGCCGAGGAGAAGCTGGTCAACCATTACTCGTGCAGGTACGGCCCCCACGGCGCCGCTTCCGCCCGCCGCCGCCGCGTCTGCGACGAGCGACGACGCGCTGGGTTGAGGGTGTGTCCCTGGAGGAGCGGGAACTGGCGCGACGAACTCGGAACGGAGCGAGGTTCCGCCTTTTATCGGTGGTTAGGCTCGCTGCGGCAGCAGCCGCCGGCGTACGGAAGGGCAGCGAAAATTCAGCCAAATGATGTGGACCGTTTGAAGCCAGCTTTCTACTCAGATGACAAGGCATGCGTTCGTGTCTGTTGATCATTCGGATGTGAAGCTTTTGACGTTTTTGTCCTTTGCCCTCAATTGCATCACTCATTTTCGTGGCAAGTACCAAGGCAGTTGACACGCCCATATAGGACATGTCAAACATATACAACCGTATATATATATATATATATATATATATATATATATATATATATATATATGCACACGAATTTCCACAAGTTTTGTTTCGTAATCTAGGGGCGGACAAAAACATCGGGGCAAATTGAAGCGGACGCATGCAGTTTGGTATGTAATGGACCATACAGTGACTACACCTTTTACCACTACCGATGCCGCCTTCATAGCCGCCTTCTCAGTGGATGGCGTCGTCCAGCGTCTCAGTCCGTCATGACGGAATTCTGACGAGCATGGATCAATTGAGCTGGACCGCGCCTGGACCGTGACCGACCCGCGCTGACCGGCTCTCTCTCCCGCCGCGGCTGCAGCTACTGGAAGGGCGTGCCGCGCCAGGGCTGGATGTACCTGAGCATCTCGCACCTCTCCTTCTACTCGTTCATCCTGGGCCGCGAGGTTAAGGTGCGGCTCCGCTGGACGGACATTGTCAGCCTGGACAAGTCCAACTCGCTCATCTTCCCCGACAGCATCAAGATCTCGACGCGACAGAAGAGCGTGAGTCAGCGCGCGGCTCGGTGGGGGTGAGGGTGGAAGAAGGAGAGGGGGTAGGGGTAAGGGTAGGGGTGGGGGTAGGGGTAGGGATAGGGATAGGGATAGGGATAGGGATAGGGATAGGGATAGGGATAGGGGTAGGGATAGGGATGGGGGTAGGGGAAGGGGTAGAGGTAGGGATAGAGATAGAGATAGGGATAGGGATAGGGATAGTGGTAGGGGTAGGGGTAGGGGTAGGGGTGGGGGTAAGGGAAGGGGTAATGGTAGGGGTAGAGGAAAGGGAGAGAGGTAGGGGCAAGAGCAGTACGGTGCGCGGTGGGTGCTGTGTGCCCATGCTGCCAGTGGCGATTACGCCCTCACTTGCCGTGAATCTTTGGCGTTTTTGTGTTTTTGTTTTTGACTGGATGCCGCCGTTTGCCACACTTGTTCGATGAACGCCAACGTTGAATTTCGCGCAATCGGTCAAACTTCGTGCCATGCCGTTTAAAACATCGGCCAATCACTGGTATTTGTATGCCTGACGCCAGCGCTGGCCGGCGGCGGCGAGCGTGGCTGTTGCGCTGTTGTATCACGCGGCGAGCGAGTGACGTCTGCGGCGTTGTGTGACGGTCCACCGCGCTCCGCAGTACTTTTTCTCCATGTTCCTGCGTAAGCGGGAGACGTACGACCTAATCGAGCAGCTGGCCAACATCGCCATGCGCCAGCTGATGCGCGAGGAGGGCTTCAGCGAGGACCCCGAGCTGCTCAACAAGATCAGGTGACGCCGGCGGCGCCGCTCGCGAGGATCAGGCGCGGTCGCTGGCGCGGACGGGCCAGTATACCGAGCGGTCCCCACTGCGTGATGTGGGCGGTGCAGTGGGCAGTGACCGCTGAAGGCCGCTCAGTGGGCGCGGTTCAGCGCCGAGCTCTGCGCGCGGCTCTGCGCGCCTGGGCCAGCTCCGCCGGGTCCGGGTGGTGTGGGTGTGGCGGCGCCGGTGGCGCTTCGGTGCCCTTGTTGGGCTTTCCCGGTCATCCATCGCCGGGCGGCGGACCAGCTGCCACGTGGATGTAACTGAAGCCGGGCGTTTGACGCCCCCGGAGCTGCGAGGACGCGGAACTAGCGCGATGGCGGGGGCGGTCTGCAGCTGTTCGTGCTCTGTTTTCCCGAAGCGTCGGCGGATGTTGCTAAAGTTGTGCTCCCATGGGCCTTTACCATCGGCGCGCCGTAATGATCGTCTCCGCCCCTGTTCAGTTGAACGCCGCCGGTTTTGCAGCGCGAGCGCCGTGGGCAAGTTAAGTATAAGTCGAGGCCGCGCGACGAAACGAGAGCCGCGCGGTGGGCGCGTGTTCCGGCCGACCGCGTCATCTGGAGCTCCGACCGGCCGCCGCGACAGCCCTGAGCTGTTCACAACTCCGCGCTGTTATTGCAGGCGGCCCAGGATGGGAGCCGATCGGGCTCCAAGCACTGAGGGTGGGCGGCCGGGGGGGGGGGGGGGGGGGGGAGGTGAGGGGTTGCTGATGCGTCGCTGGCGGGAACGTGGCGTGCTGGCTGAAAAGCCCGTTGTTCCGTCGTTACCAATAGGAGCACGTCGGGGCCGAGTACTGCCAAGTGCTCGGCCGCGCCAAAGGATCCAAGCATGGATCCTTTGGCGCGAATTGTTTATTGGTCGTCGGAGCTCGGTACCGTTTTCTGGCAAACGTGGGCTCCGACGCGTCAAAGGATCCATGCTTGGTCGCCGAGCGGGCCCGGGGAGTGGTGCCAGCCGCGAAAGAATGCGTTCGCTCCGTCTTTTGAGTTGGACTCCTGCGCGCTCGCCGCATGTAGCTTTTGAAATGATGCTGCGATCCGTATGGAAACATGAATAGCGCTCTAGATTGGCTGCAGACTAGCGCCCTAGACCAATCCGGATGTTGTGATAGCAAATGGTTCCATCGCTTGTCTAGATTCACGTGTTCCGTGCAGCATACGTGATGCTCCACCGTCTATATGCGGAACGCGGCGCCCCGAAGCCTAGTAAACCTGACCATGCCCTGCGCTGCCGCCGGCGAATCTGTCGGACCGCCTGCTGTGCCAGACGCTGAACACGGAGGTCTCGGGTGCGACTCTCTCACCGCGGGGGGGGGGGGGGCTGACAGAGCGGCACCAGCTAAGAACGTAGCTCAGCCTAGGCGTTGCTTGGGCCATGGTATACGCGGAAAGGTGTCCTTATTGCGGGCGCTGTGTGGTCCGAAGCCCGCGCACCGCAGCGTGCGTTGTGAGGTGCTCTCGCGGGCTTGACCACCCGTTGCGGCATTCGTCTGACCTCGGCGCTGTTCCGCAGCCGCAACGTGTCGCGGAAGACGCCCGGACTGAAGCGCGACCTGGACGCGCGCGCGCACAGCGAGGCGTATCGCAGCAACTTCCGGCTGCCCTGCGCCGAGAAGCTGGACGGTCGCGCCGACTGCACGCTCTGGACGCCGTACAACAAGCAGCACGTCTGGGGCACGCTCTACATCAGCATGAACTTCGTCTGCTTCGAGAGCCGGGTCAGTTGGGGGAGATGGAGGACGAGCGGAGGGCGGGGCGTGGAGCCCGGCGAACAGCGTCTCGGGCCTAGTCTCTCAGCTTGGGAGGGAGAGGAGAGGGAGAGGAGAGGGAGAGGGAGAGGGAGAGGGAGAGGGAGAGGGAGAGGGAGAGGGAGGGGGAGAGGGAGAGGAAGAGGGAGAGGGAGAGGGAGAGGGAGAGGGAGAGGGGGAGGGAGAGGGAGAAGGAGAGGGAGGGGAGGGGAAAGGAGAGGAGGGGCCGCCAGGCCGTGGCGGTGCGTGGAAAGGACCGGCCAGCTGCGCACCGTTCAGCGGCGAACTGTTGCCGCTCCAGTGCGACCGGAGCTCAGACGCTCCACGGCTGCCTCGTTCGTGACCGCCATCTGCATGCGGCGGGCGGAGCGAGCCGTCTTCCTTTGCCGCCATCAGTCAGGAGAGCCGACAGGGAAGGGCGCTCTGATACGTCACGCCGACCGGCGGTGTTGACGGCGCGCTGATTGGAGTGGGCGCTCTGTTTCGGGCGCCCCTCCCGCAGCTGTGTACGCGGAGCGCGCGGACGAGCGGGCGGGAGCGGTGCTGGCCGTCGTGGCGCCAGCGCGTGTCGCTGAACTTTGCTCGCGGCCGGCCGGTGTCGGCGGCCGGCGCGGCGGCGCGAGGCGAGACGACCGCGGCGCCCACGATGCCGGCACCGATCGCCGCCGGCCGGCGGGAGAGGTGAAGCGGACCGCTTCGTCCCAGGCGTGTCCTGGTGGGGTCCCACACCGGGCAGCCTCGGCCGGGTGTGGGGAGAACTCGGGCTGGGAATGAGGGGGGCTGGGGCTGGGAGTGAGGGGAGCTCGGGCTGGGAGTGGTCAGAGCTCGGGCTGGGAATGGGGAGGTCGGGCTGGGAATGAGGAGAGCTCGGGCTGGGAGTGGGGAAAGCTCGGGCTGGGAGTGGTGAGAGCTCGGACTGGGAGTGGTGAGAACTCGAACTGGGAGTGGGGAGAGCTCGGACTGGGAGTGATGAGAGCTCGGGCTGGGAGTGGTGAGAGCTCGGGCTGGGAGTGGTGAGAACTCGGCCTGGGAGTGGTGAGAGCTCGGGCTGGGAGTGGGGAGAGCTCGGGCTGGGAGTGGTGAGAGCTCGGGCTGGGAGTGGTGAGAGCTCGGGCTGGGAGTGAGGAGAGCTCGGGCTGGGAATGGGGAGAGCTCGGGCTGGGAGTGGGGAAAGCTCGGGCTGGGAGTGGTGAGAGCTCGGGCTGGGAGTGGGGAGAGCTCGGACTGGGAGTGGTGAGAGCTCGGGCTGGGAGTGGTGAGAGCTCGGGCTGGGAGTGGTGAGAGCTCGGGCTGGGAGTGGGGAGAGCTCGGGCTGGGAGTGGTGAGAGCTCGGGCTGGGAGTGGTGAGAGCTCGGGCTGGGAGTGGGGAGAGCTCGGGCTGGGAGTGGTGAGAACTCGAACTGGGAGTGGGGAGAGCTCGGACTGGGAGTGATGAGAGCTCGGGCTGGGAGTGGTGAGAGCTCGGGCTGGGAGTGGTGAGAACTCGGGCTGGGAGTGGTGAGAACTCGGACTGGGAGTGGGGAGAGCTCGGACTGGGAGTGATGAGAGCTCGGGCTGGGAGCGGGGAGGGCTCGGACTGGGAGTGGGGAGAGCTCGGACTGGGAGTGATGAGAGCTCGGGCTGGGAGCGGGGAGGGCTCGGACTGGGAGTGGGGAGAGCTCAGGCTGGGAGCGAAGGGGCTCGGGCTAGGAGTGAGACCGGTACCTCGAGCTGGCAGTGACCCTGTCACGGTGCTGGGCCGCTGACCCGGGCTGTGTTCTAGCACGCGCTGCCGGCGCCGGCCCCGACTGGGTCGCGCCGCCCCGCCCGGCGTGGGGTACCCGGACACTGGCTGACCGACGAGACCCCGACCAGGGCGCGGGTAGGTGCCGGCCGCCGAGACAGACAACAGCATGCCTGCCGCCTGGGCAGGGGAACGCCGACGAGACAGACGCATGCGGTGCCGGCAGCGTGGGACGTTTTGGGTAGCTGTAGGGGTGATATGTTTGGCACAACTGCGAATGGAGGGGCCTCTTGGTAAGTGCGGCATGATTGTGACGTAGCTCGACAGGAACAGAGCGAGGGTTTTAAGTTGGCGGCTTGCGCCCGCGTAAGACGGTTTCATTAGCGTATTTGACGGGAGCGATGTTTGGTTTGAAGTAGTACTCACCCAACCTTCCCACTGGAACCGCATACCTCCGTCAACTAATAACCCCGTCACCTACCGCTGAGACAGCAGAATAAAACCGAGAAACAACACCAGTGGCCAGGCGTGCTGCGGTAGCGTGGCATATTGCGCAACATTAAGTCTTACGCAATTTCCAGTCAAACATTTTCGTGAACGCGAACTTGAGATGTCGCTCGCGCCATTGAAGTTTCACCCGAAGAAGTTGTCGAGCTGGCGCGTCCCGTGATGCGGGCTGTGCCGCCGCCGGCAAGCTGGGCCGGCGGTCTGGCGGGTCGGATTACGGGGGTTACGTGCTGTCTGGTGGTGACGCGGGGCGAAGTTTGAGAATGTTCACGTGTATGAGCCACGTGCGGAAGTCTGGCGCTGCGGCCGGCACCGAAACTCTGCTGCTGGCAGGCGGGCGACGGTACGCACGAACACATTTATGGAACGAGATTGGTTGATTGGACTTTGGAGATATTGCTTCGCGAAGTGGAAGGGAGAACGTCTAACGTCGTTGCCGCATTCTCGATTCTCGACTCCGCATTGGCGTCGGATAAGCCGCGCCGCGCTCAGCTGACACTGGCAGGAGAGGGTTGTAACGCCGGCTTTGCCAGCACCCCGTCAGCCGTCTGCCGAGTGGCCCCGCCCGCGCCGGAGTCGTGACACCCCGCAGTTCGCCGCAGGGGTCTGGTCAGCCGTCTTTTGAGTGGCCCCGCCCGCGCATGAGTCGGGACACCCCGCAGTTCGCCGCAGGGGTCCTGTCAGCCGTCTGTCGAGTGGCCCCGCCCGCGCCGGAGTCGTGACACCCCGCAGTTCGCCGCAGGGGCCCTGTCAGCCGTCTGCCGAGTGGCCCCGCCCGCGCCGGAGTCGTAACGCCCCGCAGTTCACCGCGGGGGTCCTGTCAGCCGTCTGTCGAGTGGCCCCGCCCGCGCCGGAGTCGTGACACCCCACAGTTCGCCGCAGGGGTCCTGTCAGCCGTCTGTCGAGTGGCCCCGCCCGCGCCGGAGTCGTGACACCCCGCAGTTCGCCGCAGGGGTCCTGTCAGCCATCTGCCGAGTGGCCCCGCCCGCGCCGGAGTCGTAACGCCCCGCAGTTCACCGCATGGCGAACTGCTCGTCACTCAAACCAGCGTGCGTCTGTACCCTGCCTCCGGCCTGTTCCCCGGACGGGCACACGCCGTGAGCGTGACAGAGAGCGGAACCGGCCGCTGCTCAGAGTCCTTTGCCCCCTTCCGCCCGCGCCGCTGGCCCGGCGCTGGCGCTGACTGGCGGGAGCTGCTGCTCGGAGGGTTACGCCGCTGCTGACCAGCGTCGCTGGCTCAGGGCTTCCGGCGCTGGCGCTGACTGGCGGGAGCTGCTGCTCGGAGGGTAACGCCGCTGCTGACCAGCGTCGCTGGCTCAGGGCTTCCGGCGCTGGCGCTGACTGGCGGGAGCTGCTGCTCGGAGGGTAACGCCGCTGCTGACCAGCGTCGCTGGCTCAGGGCTTCCGGCGCTGGCGCTGACTGGCGGGAGCTGCTGCTCGGAGGGTAACGCCGCTGCTGACCAGCGTCGCTGGCTCAGGGCTTCCGGCGCTGGCGCTGACTGGCGGGAGCTGCTGCTCGGAGGGTAACGCCGCTGCTGACCAGCGTCGCTGGCTCAGGGCTTCCGGCGCTGGCGCTGACTGGCGGGAGCTGCTGCTCGGAGGGTAACGCCGCTGCTGACCAGCGTCGCTGGCTCGGGGCTTCCGGCGCTGGCGCTGACTGGCGGGAGCTGCTGCTGGAGGGTAACGCCGCTGCTGACCAGCGTCGCTGGCTCAGGGCTTCCGGCGCTGGCGCTGACTGGCGGGAGCTGCTGCTCGGAGGGTAACGCCGCTGCTGACCAGCGTCGCTGGCTCAGGGCTTCCGGCGCTGGCGCTGACTGACGGGAGCTGCTGCTCGGAGGGTGACGCCGCTGCTGACCAGCGCCGCTGGCTCAGGGCTCACACGGCAGCACGGACGACTTGCTCGCCGCTCTTGCTGACGGAATGGGGCTCGGTTCAGACACCCCAGCGTGCAGACTGCGCTGCTGGCACCGTGTTCCCGCCTGGGTCCAGCGTTCTGAGCACCAGCGTGCGGACTCAGGCGTGCGTGCGGCTATGGGTGCGCTCGGGTAGCGTAATCGTGTAGACGGGAGTACGGCTGGGGGCTGTGTGCCTGCTCATGCGTGTGTGTGGCAGACATACGTGCGCAGTCGCTCTTGCGTGCGAGGGCGTGATTGGGTAGGTGTGTGCATGTGCGTGTGATTGTACTGTGAACACGTCGGCGTCCGTTACATCGTTTTTGAGACACGTGTGTATTGTGTTGTCATCCCTGGAAAGAAACACGCGCCGACCAATCAACGGGCATCGATGCCCGCTCTTGTTGATGCGTTTCCAAAGGTTGTACAGCCCACCTGGTTGGCTTGTTGCGCTGTTCGAGTGGCGGGGGCCGGATGCGTGATTGCTATGGACGGGGTGTTTGTGGGGGCCCACGCTCGGTGGTTGGTGGCGTTAGGTGGTCACGATGCTGGTGGTGTCGGCACGTGCCGTCGGGGCGGAGACAAAGCTGACTTTTCCGATGCCGCACCTGTTGTTTGGAAGAAACCGCGGCTTCGATGTAGCGTCCGGTGTCCGTCGTCAAACTTGTCGTATGCGCTTCCTGGCACGGACAGCTCTCTGGCCCCGGTCGTTCTGTGGCGGTGCGCGCGCCGTCGCCGGGAAGCACGGGACCGGCACTGCTGATGGTTCTCGACCCCGCCCGGACCCTGAGAAGCCTCTAACCAGGCCCTCGCTCTAAACGGACCCCCAGATCTTCTCATGGCCCGGCTCCTAACCGCCCCTGGCCCGGCCCCTGATGAATCCCTGAACGACCTCTGCCCACCCTCGAGGAACCCCTGACCGGCCCTGACATCTGACCGCCCCTACCCCCCTCCCCGTTCGCCCCTAACATCTGGCCACCCCGACCCTCCTCCCTGCCCGCCCCTGACGGGCCCCTGATCTGTCCGTCGCCAGGTGAAGGGCCTGGTGTCGCTGATGGTGTCCCTAACATCTGACCACCCGCCCCTCCTCCCCGCCTGCCCCTGACTGGCCCCCGATCTGCCCGTCGCCAGGTGAAGGGCCTGGTGTCGCTGATCGTGCCCCTGCGCGACGTCTCGCTGGTGGAGCGGGCCGACTCGCCGGGCTGCACGCAGGACCTGTCGTCGGCCATCTGCGTCTCGATGAAGCACCGCCAGAGCTTCCTGTTCGCCCAGGTGGCCGACCGCGACTTCGTGCTCGAGCGGATCGCCGAGTTCCTGGCCCGGCTCACCACCTGCGCGGCGGCGTGAGTGTGTGTGTGGGGGGGGGGGGGGGGGGAGCGGCGGCCGAGAGGCGGGGCACGCGGGGAGGTCTGCCGACGCGCGCCGGCGGCCGGCACGAGCGTGCCACACGCCCCGTCCGCGATCCTGTTGGGGGAGAACGCTCGCGCTGCTGGCGTGGTTGGCGACGTTGCTGTCGTCGTCGGTGGCCGGCGAGGCCGTGCTGGTAGGTGCGCGTCGGCTGGTTGTTTGGTTGGCGTGCGGCTGCATCCAGCTCGACGGCGATGAGCTGGCGCACACGATTGGGGACGTGGTCTTTTGGCGGCTTTGCGCTATGTCCTGTGGGCTGTAACACAGCTCGGGCGGGCGCCATCCCGCGTCCTGGTTGTGTTCGGCGGATGATCACGCTCGTCTGCGCGTGCTGAGCGCCGGCTGTCACGACGTCGTTTATTGGTGCTCATGGCTGCCGCCTCCTGTCAGCGTCCACTGACTGTGGCGCCGATGCCATGGTCCAGTCTCCGACGTGTAGCGTCGCCCAGCGGTCACCATGGCAACGCTCTGTGTGGACAGACCGAGCGCTGATCGAGTCAGCATCCAGAGCGTGTCGTCCAACAGTTCGGGTTACATTGTTGTCGACTCGGATCAGCAGGGCAAGTCACAAGGTAAAACCCGACCCGCCACGGTCACGCACGCGCTTCGGAACACCTGTCGCGGGCTGGTGGCTGGCTTGGCGGCCGGCCATGTTTCCATGAAACACACTGAAACGTCGTGTTGTGCATATATCGATAGGATTATTTGCCAAATATACCATGGCGAAAGCCTGGCGTCGCACAATGAAACGTGTAGTGACCGTGAAAGGTGTGGTGGAAACATCTGTTAAGCTGGCTGTGCGACGTGTCTTGGTGTGCGTGCGGCGCGTCGAAGTGCGCCGCTCGGCGCATGCGAGCGCCTCTGCCGTTGGGGTCCGCCGCTGAGCGTGAGGCGTCGCTGCCGACAGGGGGCGCCCAGGAGCCGTGGGAGCTGCAGCCGCCGCTGATGTACCAGTTCCCCAGCCCCGCCTCGCCGGAGACCACCGGCCGGCAGCTGAAGAAGGAGGTGAGCTGTTACCGCTCCCTGTGTCCGTGTCCGTGTCCGTGTCCGTGTCCGTGTCCGTGTCCGTGTCCGTGTCCGTGTCCGTGCCCGTGCCCGTGCCTGTGCCTGTGCCTGTGCCTGTGTCCGTGCTCGTACCCGTGCCCGTGCCCGCGCCCGTGCCCGTGCCCGTGCCCGTGCCCGTGCCCGTCGCAGTCGCAGTCGCCATCCTACTCGCCCTCATCCTTGTCCCGGTTTCCGCTCCCGTTGCCGTAGCCTTGCCGTCGAATGTCGGCGCACCGTCTTCATCTGGCCGTTTGTACTGACATCTTTCACTCACCCCATTATGCGTTGGCCAGCCCACGTCTGTCTCGCCCTGTTAAGCATGTGTGCGCGTCTACAGGCTCTAGCGCTCGGGTCTGGCCCTGCTCTCGCTATGACCGTGCCAGAGGGCCCGCCGCCTCGGGCCCGGCGGTGACGCCCCTACCCCTCCCTGGCTGCAGGAGCAGTGGGAGCACCTCTTCGACGAGTACGGCCACGGCATGACCATGTACCGCACCTCGGCCACCAGTCAGCTGGTGCTCAAGGGCATCCCCTCGACGCTGCGGGCCGAGCTCTGGATGCTCTTCTCAGGTGGGGCAGCCGAGCTCTGTGTGCTCTTCTCAGGTGGGACAGCCGAGCTCTGGGTGCTCTTCTCAGGTGGGGCAGCGAAGCTCTGGGTGCTCTTCTCAGATAGGGCAGCCGAGAGCCTTGGGCGCTCTGTTCGCGTGTGAGTGGCCAGGCGCTGACCCTAGCGGCCGGCGGCCACTGGGAAGGTCATTGCTCGGGGTCGGTGTGACATTTAACACCTAAGTTAGGTCATTTAGCGTCGCCATCTGTTACGTTGATTGCTGTGGGGCGGAACTCGCGGCCGGGGGCCTGGCTCAAAGCCCGCGACTTTCTGCACGCGGTTGTGAGGTGAAGACTTGTCAAGCTGAGGTGCACTGGGTGCGGGACATGGCGCTCAGCTCGTACTGATTAGTTTTTCAATTACCTTATCGCAACGTGCGGAGGCATGCGCTTTTCGACTAGCGCGTGGCCGCGTGACATTGTGACGAAATCCAATGTAACGGGTCAACGGCTAAATATCTGCACTGATCATTTTACCTTAGAAAAGGTCAGTCGTGCCCGTTCATCGGCCGGCCATCCCACTGCGCCCGCCTGCAGTCGTATGCCGCTCTTCCCGCCGCCTGGCGTCTAACATCAACACTCGAACTTCAGGCGCCTGCCACGAGATGGCGACACACCCGGGCTACTACGTGCAGCTGGCGCAGCGGGCGCGCTCGGTGCGGTGCCCGGCGGCGGACGAGATCGAGCGCGACCTGCACCGCTCGCTGCCCGAGCACCAGGCCTTCCAGTCGCCCACCGGCATCAACGCCCTGCGTCGCGTGCTCACCGCCTACGCTCTGCGCAACCCCAACATCGGTCAGCAGCTGGGAGGTGGTGGGGCGGGGGAACTCCAGCGTCAGGCAGTGGGCCGGCGCGGGGGGAACTCCAGCGTCGAGCAGTGATGGTGGGGCGGGGGAACTCCAGCGTCGAGCAGTAGTGATGGGTGAAGGGAGGAAAGAGGCTGCTGGTAACATTCCAGCATCGGTCAGTGGTGGGGGGCACCGTCTACAAAACGCCAATGCCAGTCGGTGATGGCGACCTTCTGAGGGAGGAACCCTAACATCGGTCAGTGCTGCCGGGATTGAAGCGGGTGCGAGGTTGGAGGCTCGGATAGATCTTGTGATAGGATCGATTGCGATGAAGTGTTAGCGCAGGAGACACATATATGGTCTGCATGAGCAGATGATGCTACTTTCTCGACAGAAACCGAGTGCTCGGTTGATCAGCGACTGTCTATATCTCAGCAGCTGGGCGAAAGTCCGCCACTTGCCGTCCTGCGCGCCTCTGAGCCGCTGCCAAGAGCTCATCGCGACCTGACTTGCGCTCTGCCCCGCGGCCGCAGGCTACTGCCAGGCCATGAACATCGTGGCGTCGGTGCTGCTGCTGTACTGCTCCGAGGAGCAGGCCTTCTGGCTGATGGTGGCCATCTGTGAGCGGCTGCTGCCAGACTACTACAACACGAAGGTGGGAGGGGGTGAGAGTCGGCCGGGTCACTCCCCCAGGCCAGCCGCGGCCTTACGCGCCATCGTTGTGGCTGGAGAAAGGCTGACTCTGCCCAGGAACCACCCGCAGCCCACAGGGCGACGAGTGAGTGGGTGGGTGGGGAAGGGTACGCGGAGAGAGCTGTGTGTTCACGTTGACACCCAGCTGTTGCCCATGGCGTGTTGCAGTACCAAGGCGTGGCAGGGAAGGCAGAGTGGGGTGTAGGGAGGGGGTTCCTACCCATCTGGGGACCTTGGAGAGAGCCTGAACGTGCGAGGGAGCTGGTCTGCACGTGGCCACGTCCTCCTGGAACATGGCCGTGGAATGAGGCGTCTAGCAACTCTGTTACTCCAGTACTCCTCATCTGACACTGCAGACGTCCGGCGTCAGGTGCCCCATCACCGCGGCCACCGCGATGCTGAGCTACTGACCGGGTCAGGCTGTTCCTTGAACCGGTCACGGGGTTCGCGCGTCCGGGCCCCACATGGGGCGGCCCGGTGATTACACTGTTGAACAGCCGCCACTCACACCAGCACCGCGGCGGCCGAGCGGACGAGTGTGACCGACTGTGGGCCGGGTTTGAAGCGTGCGCGGCTAGAGCGCAAACGCCTGGAGTCGTCGCCATCTAACTGCGCTGCCCCAGTGCGGTGTGGTGGCCGTCCGCTTGTTGGCTTTTTGAGTTACCGGCTGTGACCGCAAATGGTGTGCCGTGTACGCCAAGGTTATTGGCATGTCCAGAGCTACCTAGCGCAAGTCCTGGATCGTCTGAGTCGCACTGCTGGTCAGGTTGTGAGAGCGCTGGTGGCACCAGGGGTGCTGGAGGACCTGGCCTCTGATGTTGATCTGTTGCTCAGGTGGTTGGAGCGCTGGTGGACCAGAGGATGCTGGAGGACCTGACCTGATGTTGATCTGTCGCTCAGGTGGTGGGAGCGCTGGTGGACCAGGGGGTGTACTGGAGGACCTGATCTCGGTGGAGTTGCCCGACCTCTACACCAAGCTGGAGCAGCTGGGCGTGGTGGGCATGATCTCCCTCTCCTGGTTCCTCACCATCTTCCTCAGGTACGCCGGCGGGTTAACCGCCTCCGCTGACGCCCCTGCGCTCTCGGGGTGGATTAGTCATGCTGACACGGCTGGAGATGGCCGTGGCAGGTGGCGCTTACAATCGGGTAGCCTTCACTTCTGCCTCCGCACAGAGAATCTGGCTGCCTTTCGTGATCACGTTTTATGAGTGCAAACAGACCACGGTGTGACGCATTTCCAGCAATGCCTTCGCGTTGATTAGTTCTTTTCGGACTGGATTCGTGTGGTGTTTGGTGTACATGGTAATGGACGCTGCTCACGAGGCTTGGTATCGCTAGGAACCGTTGCAGGGCACTGAGCAACAGACGCGTTCAGATGCGTTGTGGAGACCAACCGAGGATGCGATGGTCAAAGTGACGCTGCGACTGGTTGTGGAATTGCGGGCCAAAAAAGGATAACGTGATGTTAATCCTCAGTATTGTAATTTCCCGGACTGGTGAGTAGTCGGGACGAGCTACCACCCGCTGAACTTTGTCCCGGTGAAAGTCCGTGCGTCATAACCATCCGCCGGCCTTCAGATCGCTCCGAAATCCTGTCCTTGCGTTCCGACCGGCTGGCCTGTCGCCGGTTCCACCCAGCCCCTCCCTGACGCTCCAGCCCCTCTGACGCCCCCAGCCCATCCCTGAAGCCCCCTGTCCTTCCCTAGCGCCCGCCCCCCCCCCTCCCCCCAGCCCCTCCCTGATGCTCCAAGTCACTCCCTGACGCCCCGGCCCCTCCCTGACTTCGCCTCGCTCTCCCCCCGCCAGCGTGATGCCGTTTGAGTCGGCGGTGAACGTGATGGACTGCTTCCTGTTCGACGGTGCTCGCACCAACTTCATGGTGGCGCTGGCCGTGCTGGATGCCAACCGGGCCGCCCTGGAGGGTGAGCGTCGAGCGCCGGTCCGGCCGGGGCTAGGAGACCGCGAGGTTTCGTGAAGATTGGGGAGCCATCTTCGAGCGTGATGGCGCTACCCTCCCAGTAGTCGTTGCGTCGATTTGTCCCATTTCCTTTTTTACAAAGCCCGGCTTGTTTCGGTACGCATTGATTCAATGCTTGCAAACTTTACGGTGACGTTCCCTGTACATTGCTGGCACGTTCTAAGTGATCGAAGTACTTGAGTGACTTGTACGCACTATGTATGCGCCGAAGGGTGCGATCTCGTGCACTGTATCGCCCTCCCCCCCCCCCCCGTATAATATTTTGACTTGTCTGCCCAGACATCATCAAGTACACGCTCTCCCAGCGTCGTTGGGGCGGTCCCTGTCGCCCGTCGCCGCCTGCCCCGATATGACGCCGGCCGCCGCACAGACTGTCGCGACGACGGCCGAGGGCGATGACGTTGCCTGTGCCGGTACCTGGAGGCCGTCACCAACTCGGACATTCCCGGGTGCGCGTCGGCCAGTCGGTGTTCTACACACTACTACAAGCCCGACACCAAACACCTGGTCATTCGCCGCCGGCCGCCGCCGCGGCCGCGCGCCTGCATGGTGACGTCCCGGCGGATCGTGCACTTACACGGGAGGGGAGTCTGCCACGTGCCGTCACGAGCTCATGGCAAGCTCGGTGGGAGGCTGGGTTAGAAAACCACATTTACGCACGCTGTTCAGGGACTCGTCTCTTCCACACTGCATGTAAAGATAACTGCTGATATTGTTCTTGGTCGTTCAAACCTCAGCACTGTAATATACACAGGAGATTCGGTGGCGCTTTGCTAAAGCATGGTCGCGAAATGGCCTGGGCAGTCGTTGCGCCTGTAATCACCAATAACTAACTGCTGAGGGCATCTTTCCTCGGTCTGCTTGAAGTCCTGCTGCGGCTGGCGCTGCGCCTGTCAGATGGCCATCACATTCAGAAGGCCTCACCTTGTGCTCCGCACGCCTGATACGTCTGGCTGTCGAAATATTTTTGCACGATTGTGGTACATGTCATGGTTGTGGCATGCACCTGTATCGTCATTGTGAGAGGAAATCAACGCCGTCTTCGCCACGTAGGAGTGGAGGATGAGTGTCGACGCTTCGGGCTAATACCGTCCTGTCCACACCCGCGAAATCCTGGTGCCGCAAAGGGGCGTTGGCCGCAATCTGATGTCAAGCGAGAGCCCGCAACTTCCGCCACCGCGTGGTCTCAGGCGCGGGGTAAGCGCGATAATCAGCATTGGAAATACTGGCTGAAAATACGCTGCTCCGAGTGCCATTCAGAGCGCCGTTCGGTGCTGGGAGCGCGCCGCTCGTTACCGGTCCGAGCCCGTGGTGGCTACTTGAGCTCATTTGGAGGCGGCGTGACTCGCGGCGACGTTCCGGTTACTGGTCCGAGCCCGTGGTGGGCTACTTGAGCTCATTTGGAGGCGGCGTGACTTGCGACGACGCTCCGGTTACCGGTCCGGGCCCGTGGTGGGCTACTTGAGCTCATTTGGAGACGGCGTGACTGGCGGCGATGCTCCGTTGCGATTTGTCGAGTTTCACTGAGCTCGTTTTGCGCTTTTGACCCACTAAGGCTCTGCTGCTATCTGCTATCGCTCGATTTGCGGAGTGCAGCGGTTTGGCTGGCGGCCCTGGCTTAATCTGGCGACCGACCCGTCTGTGGTCAGCGTCGACGCCACATACTGAAAGCGTACGTTGTTGGAGTGCGCTAGGAGCAATCCCGCCAGGCGTCTCGCGGGTACGTTCGCTCACTTTCCTCGCTCTTCGCCTCCCTGGCGCCGCCGCTTTTGCCGTCCGGTTTTCACGGTTAACGCTCTACTTCCGAGGCGCGGTCTCCCAGCCGAGCTACGCCCCGCCCACTGATCCCGCTGCCCCCCCCCCCCTCCCCTGCTGCTGCCGTACGGCCACTACCACAGCCGGGACTTGAGCATGAAGCGCGCCGCGTTCTGCCCTCTTTCAGGACGCAGAGCTGGGCACCGACTGTTTAACGCTGCTTGATGGCCAGGTCAGCCGCCGCCGCGCGTGGCCGCGGCTGTAGTGTAGCCGTGCACGGCGTCCCCCGCCCCCGTCCCCGCCCCGCTGATGGTCTGTGGTCGGCCGGGGCCTGCGGCGTGCCGTGGCCCTGGTCTTGTACCCTCGGGCGGCCCCGGCGACCCCCGTCGTGACCCTGTGCCGTGGCTGAACTGGGTGCTGTCGGGCCGGTCGACGCTTCGGCGGCGCACTCTTGGACAGTGGTGACGCCACGCCGGGGCTTTTTGGACGAACGAATTAATTCAGCCAGACCAGACCAGACCAGACCAGACCAGACCAGACCAGACCCGACCAGACCCGACCCGACCCGACCCGACCCAGAGCAGATTAGACCAGACCAGATCCTATTAAACCAGACCAGATCAGACCAGACCGGACGGGGCTACGCCAAGTTTCGCTGTGACGTGACGGCCTTCCTTTTTGACCTGTCCTGGTATGCCCCGACCTCGCCCGATGTGGCTTAGGTGGGCACCGCATGGCTATCACATGGCTGGCATTGCACGCAGCACGCGGGAAGCTCCCTGTTATATTTGTACTGTGTCTGGATCTGTGCTCGGCGTGGTGTGGGAGATGGCTTGGAATGGGAGAATGCGTCCTTTCGCATTTGTTTTAGTAAGTTCCGTGTCCCGGCCCTGTGCGATTTTATCTGCGCTTTCTGTGCCTGACATGCCCTTAAGAGAGTGGGTGACAACGAAAGTAGATTGTGACTGATTGCATACGTAGCACTCTGGAAGCACCGAGCAGAGAGAAAATGCTCAGGCAGGTGAGGCGCTGGCGGATGTGCCGTTGACGTCAGTTGCCTGTGACGTCATTGGCATGACAACTGCCTTAAGTATCTGGACGGAAAATGCTGTGAAATATCTGCCGTAGCCTGCTTATATGATTGCAACATTGACTATTCATTAGGTTAACGACTAAACACATCCGCTAGCCAAGCTGTCATGCACCTGAAGACACTGCTGCATCGTTTGCTCCCTGATCGCAAACGTGTTTTCCCTAGTTCTTGAACATGAAGCCTACGTTTTCACTGTAACGTGTTCCTTTGTCCGTCACGGCTTCTTTCACCGTGTCCGAGCCTGTAAAAATCTGGCCGTGTTGCGGCCATGCGGACGTATCCTGCTCTCGTGCGTGCGGAGGCACAGATGAAAGTGCGGCACTTCCACAGCTGTCCATAGACTCATTGACTGTTTTCTACCGCTGTCTGCATTGCCGGTCTGCATTCATGTGTTTTGCTTGTCTGGCGTTGTGTGACGCCCCCGATCGTTCGCCGGCTTCTGGCTGCTGCAGAACACCAGCATCGACGTCTCGCTGCTGATATACGAGGCGTACACCAACTTCGGGAAGCTGACCAACTCGGCCATCGAGCGTCTGCGGCTCAAGCACCGGCTCAAGGTGAGCGCCGCCGCGTGGCGCCACCGTCGAGTGCAGCAGCGTTTTTATGAAAAGAGGACGCGACGCATGTCGTTGCGCCCCCGCTTCATCGACCTCCAGGGACTGCATTGGCTATAGCAGGGCTCAGAGGCCATGCTGCTCCCAGGATTCGAACCTGCGCCCCCACGTGTGGTTCCGAGGAGCTAATCACTCGGCCTTCACGCTTCCCCGGCAGGGTGTGTGCACTTAGGTATCGTCATTGAGATATATGAGTGGGCGTCATAATGGAGGCCATGGTTCAGCTATTTTGCGATTGCTCCTATAACTGTGAGGTTCGGTGGGCTGGTATGAGCTGGTCCAGGACCGCTGAGTGTGCGTGAGGGTTGCCCTGCGTGTTCAGACCGCCATGGCCGCGCCCGAACACCTCGACGCAGGCCGTGTGGGTGACGTCACGTTCTCTCACGTCACCAGGTGATCCAGACGATCGAGGACTCGACGATGAACAGCATGATCCGCTGTGTGGAGGCTGAGCAGTTCTTCACGGCGGCAGAGCTGAAGGTCAGATCCCGTCCTGTGCTGTCCTGTGCTGCCGTTCCCTGCCGTGCCGTGCCGTGCCGTGCCCTGCGCTGTGCTGTGCTATGCTGTGCAACTTTGTCCTGCCCTGTCCTTTTCTGTCGTGCTCTGCTCTGCCCTGCCCTGATCTGCTCTACTCTACTCTACTCTACTTTGTTATGTTCTGTTCTGTTCTGTTCTCGTTCTGTTCTGTTCTGTCCTGTCCTGTCCTGTCCTGTCCTGTCCTGTCCTGTCCTGTCCTGTCCTGTCCTGTCCTGTCCTGTCCTGTCCTGTCTCCTACTGCGCAGTCATGTGTTGTCTAGTCCTCTGTCCTCGCCAGCCTTTGTTTCATTTATTGTCCCACTATACATGGGCAAATCCATGACGAGAGCTCACACCCTCTCGCAGGCTTGTCGCCGTGTGTAGGTTGCGCAGTGCCACTGAAGCCATAAGCCCCGTCAAGCCATCCAACCAATGCCTTTGGCGGCCGCCACATCAAAAGTACAGTCGTACTCAGACACGGCGGCCGGTGACTGTGCCGTGACGCCTCGGCAGGACCTGTTCCTCTACATCAAGGAGGAGTACCTGACGCTGCAGTCGTACGGACGCGGCGCGCTGCCCGACCCGGCCGAGAAGCAGGACCCGTCCGTGCACAACTACCAGCTGTACAAGGTGGGCGCCCGGCTCGGCCGGCTCCGCGGCGCGGTCTCGGAGGGGAGGGGGGGGGGGGGGGGGCGGGGGGGGTCAGTGCGCCGCGACGGACGGGTGCCGCGCTCTGACCTGCCGAACCGAGGCGTCGGGGCGCCGCCGGCGGCTCCCAGAGGGAGGGCACCGCGCCGGGGCTCGGGGAAGTGTTGGCGGGATTGTGCGTGTTGTATCGGACGTGACGCGGGTTGTGACTGTGTGACTGTAAGCTGACTGTCGTCGGACCATTCGTGGCCATGAGCGCGGCTTAAAACACCGTGTGTGTATGGTACGGCCGGTGTTTGCTTGATGATATACTTAACGGGTGCCTCCGCACACACGGAAGGCGGATTGCTGTCAGCTCAAGGACTTTGACCTCATAATTCGGATCGTTTTTGTGTCGGTACGGTGTTTGGCTTTAGAATCGAATTGGGTATTTGGCTTTAGAATCGAAGACGTCCGCGAGCTTCCAGCAAGGCGGCCCCAGCGCGCCATGCCAGCGGAGTGACACGGCCGGATCGATGCCAGTGCCTGTGATCTGACACCGGCCGTCCTCCGGCCGGCGTGTGTGTTGTTTGCTCTGCTGATTGAGCCGGCACGCCGGCGTCCGGCGGCGCGGGCCCGCTGGCGGGTGGCGTGGGGAGCGAGACACGCGGGCGATGTTTGGTGGCCGTGCGGGGGCTGGGGGGGGGGGGGGGGGGAGGGGGTCGGGTACCGGGGCTCGCGCTGGCGGCGTCCGAGTGGAGCTCCCTGGCGCTCTGATCGGTCAAATATTTGGGAGTCGTGCCCACCCTGATAAGGGGTTGTCCCGTTATGGAACTGGCGGGGTGCCAGAGGTACAGTGTGCCTCCCTGAACGATAGATGGCATGGTAGATGATGTCTATTGGGCTGGTGTATGTGGGGGTGTGGGGGAAGAGGAACAGGGTCGCCTAGCGCCACCCTCTCACCATTTATGTCCGTCCGCCAGGTGGACTACCCCCTCTTCCACACCCTCTTCCACAAGTTGTGTAACTGGAGCGCCGGCTCCATGGCGGACAGCATCGCCTCTCGCGCCTTCAAGGTGAGACTTGAGCAGCTGCCCTCGGTGCCGGGTCGGTGAGGTGACAGCATTACCATCGAACGTCTCCACGGCCTCCAGTGTGAGACCTCACACGCTTCTGTTCCTCGTCCATGGCTCGCATAGCACGTATCTCACGCCCGTCTCTTATTGCTGGGGCGATGTTCTCGCATTCCTCGCTTGATTCAGGGGTAAGAACCTTTGCTTCTATATTTTTTTTGAAAAGCAGCGCGACCCCGCCGTGTCTCAGGCATGACATGCTGACATGCTGACATACATGCTGACAGACATGCAGCTGGCGTTCTGCCATCCTTGTGGCGCAAACGCGGCTTTGAGTTCGATCACCACGCAGCACACCCACTAGCCCGGTGCGCCTTTTCCTATCGGAGCTCCGCTGTCAGTGAACGCCTCAGATGCATGCAGATTCGAGCCGGGAACATTGGCAGCAAACTCTCCGCGGCGCGATCCTGCCGGCTGTGCTTTTCCGACGGCAGTTAAATACAGCAAAAGCTTTTGACGTCTTTTTTAACAGCCACCTTCGTGGTGAATGTTTCGTCAAAGACACGGAGATACTCTTCAAATGTAAACGTAGTTCAGCCTGGCGCCCCCACCTTTTATCGATATTGTGGCGCGTCCGGTCATAAGAAGTCCTCAGACGCGTTCGTGAGACTGGGCGACAGCCATAGAGAACCGCCCTCCCCCGCAGCTGGACCATGTCGAACATGTTGGCCGTTCAACCGTGTGAGGCAGCCGTTCAGCGCTGTGCCACTGAATCAACTGTCCTGTACGGTGGGACTGTGCGCGGCACTATACTGTGACTGTGCGCGACACCCTGCGACTGTGCGCAGCACTGTGCTGCGACTGTGCGCGGCACTGTTCTGTGACTGCGCGCTCTGCCTCGACTATGCGCTGCACTGTACTGCGACTGCACGCGGCGCTATTGCGGCTGTGCGCTGCACTGTACTGCGACTGTGCGCGACACTCCTGCGACTGTGCGCGGCACTGTGCTGTGACTGCGCGCTCTGCCGCGACTGTGCGCTGCACTGTACTGCAACTGTACGCGGCGCTATTGCGACTGTGCGCTGCACTGTACCGTGACTGTGCCGTGTTCCCGTGCCGCAGCTGATGGACACCAGTGGGGACGGTCTGTTGGACCTGCGCCAGCTGGCCTGGCTGCTCGGCCTGATGACCCGCAGTGACCTGCCGCGACGCCTCCGGCTCTTCTACTGCCTCCACCTGCCGCCGCTACTCGACCAGCACGAGATGGACTCGCCCATCTCGGGTGAGGGCCACACCCGCCCGACGACGAGGTGGACTCACCCGGGCCGGCCCGGCATGCTCACTGTGCGGTCTGTAACGCGCTTGCCCGGCCCCTGACCTTCTAACTGTACCATTGCAAACCAAGCACGCTCGAACCTTGTAGCTGTGAAGCATTGCGACCAGGATGCTCACTAAGCAGAGCTCGTTGTGTGGACGCTGCTGCTGCGCTCCAAGCTATCCGAAGTATTACAGCCTGTCCAACCAAACCGAAGGCTGTCGTTGGCGGCGATTAGTCGCCTTGCACAGCCGTCCTCGCGCGCTCTGGCCTTCAACCAGCGCGCCGGCCGACCTCTGAGGACGCTGCGGCGTCATCCCGCCGCCACATAGCCCCGAGCGCCGCCGCAGCCGAACACGAGCCATGTGACGAGTCGTGTCGCGTCGCCGACTCGTCACCGCCGTGCGAGAGTGTGCACTGGCGCCGGCGCCGGCTTGTGGCGAGCGCCGCTGACGCCTTCCGTCCGCGGCGGTCTGCAGACAACACCGAGGTGGCGTCGGAGGCGTGCGAGTACTTCGAGGCGTTGTCTGACGCCGAGCCGCCGCCCATCAGTCTGGCCGAGATGCGCGAGCTGGTGCTGGGCGATGGGCACCGCTCGCGCACCGTCAGCGGCACCAGCTTCACCTCAGGTCAGTCAGCGGCTCAGGGACGCCTCAGGTCAGTCAGCGGCACCAGGGGCGCTTCAGGTCAGTCAGCGGCACCAGCTTCACCGCAGGTCAGTCAGCGGCACCAGCTTCACCTCAGGTCAGTCAGCGGCACCAGCTTCACCTCAGGTCAGTCAGCGGCACCAGGGGCGCTTCAGGTCAGTCAGCGGCACCAGCTTCACCGCAGGTCAGTCAGCAGCCCAGGGGTGCCTCAGGTCAGTCATGGAACGTCCAATGTCATGGGACGGCACCAGGGACCAGTACCTTCGCAGGCCTTTTGAACACGTCAGGATAACGGTACTAACCACCTCATACTATTCAGGCTTCTGAAAATTTCGATCTCCAGTCAGGTTGTGGATGCCTGTCTTCTGCTGGGTGTCGCGCTTGAGACTTCCGTCAAGTGGGCATCGCTTGTAGTTTCTCTAGGTGTCAGTAGCGTCGTCATCATTGACGGAACTCCCGTCATTACTCGCTGAAGAAGCGGTCACCAGCCGCGTGGCTCGAACCTAAGCATTATCGCCAGGCCTGTGGTGTTCGGCAGCCGTAACGCTTTGGACCGTCGCGTGGCTTGGTTTGTGGCGTGGCCGGCGCGTGGAGTCGGCAGCCGCCAGCCGCGGTGTCCCGAACAGTTTCCTTTTCCGCCGCCAGGCGCCAGCGGCACCGGCGAGGAGTCGTCGCAGGTGCCGATGATGAACCAGAAGCAGTTCATCTACATGTGGCGCGCGCTGTACGACATGTTCAGCGAGGAGCAGACGCGGCCGGAGATTTTCCACTCGATCGCGCACGTCGGTGAGAGCGGGCTCCGGCGGGGACGGTCGGCGGAGCGGGTAGGGGGCGCAGAGGCGAGTGTGGCACGTGGCGAACGGTGGCGTGGTGTTCCGAGTCTTTTGACGAGCTTTGGTTGGCACGAGTGTTGCTCACGTCCGCGCGAGCGATGTGCTGGCGCTGTGGTGGAAGTGATCAGTCTGATTCCGGTGTGACTTGGTGTTTCTGGCGTGTCAGAAATCAAGTCAGACTTGATGTCTGACTTGGTGTTTCGCGCCATTTCAAGCCTGTGTCGTGGGGCGCCGTGTGCACCGTCTCTATTTGATATGCGCCGTTCGCGAACTATGCCGCGACGTCTTAATGCGTCAGAACTATTCGCGTGACGCCCGCGGGACAGCTTCGTTACAGGGATGTGTTTGGCTGCGTGAGCGTAAGCGTGTTTGCGTTCTGTCACCGGGCGTCGTACATGTTTGCGTCGTGTAGCGTTTGACGCTGTGTGGCGTTTGGCGCTGTGTGGCGTTTGACGCTGTGTGGCGTTTGACGCTGTATGGCGTTTGACGCTGTGTGGCGTTTGACGCTGTGTGGCGTTTGACGCTGTGTGGCTTGTGACGCTGTGTGGCATTTGACGCTGCGTGGCGTTTGACGCTGTGTGGCGTTTGGCGCTGTGTGGGCGTTTCAACGCTGTGTGGCGTTTAATGCTGTGCGGCGTTTGACGCTGTGTGACGTTTGACGCTGTATGGCGTTTGACGCTGTGTGGCGTTTGACGCTGTGTGGCGTTTAACGCTGTGTGGCGTTTAATGCTGTGCGGCTTTTGACTCTGTGTGGCGTTTGACGCTGTGTGGCATTTAACGCTGTGCGGCGTTTGACGCTGTGTGGCGTTGGCGCTGTGTGGCGTTTGACGCTGTGGGGCGTTTGACGCGTGTGGCGTTTGGCGCTGTGTGGTGTTTGACGCTGTGTGGCGTTTGACGCTGTGTGCCGCTTTACGCGGGGCGTTTGACGGCCGTGTGGCGTTTTGGCGCTGTGTTTTTTTTTTTGGGCGTTTGACGCTGCGGCGCGCCACGGTCGACAGGGACGCTGCTGCTGCAGATCGGGGAGGTGGGCAAACGGTTTCAGAAGGAGCGCACGGCCTCGGCGTCGGCCGTGCTGCAGGGCCCGGAGGTCAGTGACGCCGCCGGCGGCAGTCTGGGGTCCGTTGGCCTGACGGCGAGCCTGTCTAGCTGGTCTAGATGGGGTCTGTGGAAAACAGGGACTCTGCTAGGTAGGGCGTTGTATGTGGTATACAGAACCCGGCTTACGCGCAGAGAAGCACGGGCTCGGAAGTTTCTCCTTCTGTTTGCCGTCGCGCTCAGGAAGGAGCGCTTGACCCTGGTAATTTTACTGACAATTGTGTTCGCCCATGCTGCGGACCCGGGCGTTTCCGATCACGTGCTCGACGCTTTGTGTGCTCATGTGTGTGTCATATGTGCTGCGTTGTAATGTCGGCACGAGCAGAACTGTTGTTCAGAAGTATCGCCATCTTGGAATGTACCGTACATTAATGATGCATGCGGTAAATAGCAGGACGTAGTCGAGCAGTGTAACTTGCTGGCGGCATTGACCATTATTCTTCACAAAATTGCATTGTTTTCGACGAAGCGTGCCGACATGGGTCATTTTACGACCGGTATATTAACCCTGTGGACTGCTATTCCTCTTAATTATTTTAAAAAGTTTTTAGGAGCAGTCACACATCGTCGTGCCGCTACTTTTGATAACACTTATTTTGTGTTTAGTGAGAGGGGACCGAACGTGACCCGGTTTAGTGGCCTGTCGGTAATCATTGGTATGTTGACCATCATCACATGACATGTCATGTCAACAAAGATGAAGGCGGTTCTAGTGAAACTTTTCCTATTTATGCCCATGTCAGCCACCGATTGCTGTTACCGTTAGTAACAGCGGCTCCTGTTTCTAAACTTGTTTACTCCGCTGACTCCTGCTTGACCTGTTGTTAACCCTGTTGACCTGTTGTTGACCCCTGTTGACCAGCTGACTGTTATCGGCCCTACTGCTGACTTCTTACTGCCTCCTTGCGTCCCTTAATGCTCTATGCTGACCTCTGTCCTGACCCCTGGAGTAATGTCCACCGTACCCCTGACCCCGGCAGGCGCGGCCGGTGGACGGCCTGACGGACATGTCGCTGCTAGTCGGAGGCGCTGTCCGAGGTGACGCCGGAGCCGGCGGCCGACGAGGCGCCGTCCGCCGCCGGCCGCCTCCCGGATGCCGACTGGGCCGTCTCGTTCGAGCAGTTCGTCGCGTCCGTGCTGACCGAGCCGCCGCTGGTGGCGTTCTTCGAGGCGCGCGCCGACGTGGTGGCGGCGGTGAGCCAGCTGCGCAACGTGCGCCTGACACGCCAGACCTCGCTGAGCTTCAGCACGTCGCCGGCCGAGGTGAACGCGCTCGTGTGAGTCGCCGTGCGCACACTGCGGCCGCTGGAGACGTGCGCTCGCTCGCCTGAGCCCCGCGCGGCCGGCCAGACGTGGAGGCGGCTGCTTCGCGGACGGAGGGAGGCGCCGACGGTACTCATGCAGGCGGCTGGCCGGAGCTGAGCAGCCGCTGCCGGCGAACTGGCCGGCGCCTCGGTGCCGAACGGCCGCCGACCAAGCAGCGCCGACGGACGGACCGGCGTCCACCAGCTCGGACCGCCGTCCCAGCCGCCATCGGACGGCACTGTTCCCGCTGGAGCGGCGGAGTGACGCGGGGGCGTCACCAGCGCTGCGCGTGCGGCTGAAGGCGTCAGATGCTGGTGGAGTGGCTCGGGTCGCGGCGCCGCTCCGTCGGTTTCAGCGGCCTCCACCACTCGGCGGCAGGCGTGACGCCGGACATCACGTGCGTGCGGCTGGTGGTCCGCGCTGTACATACCTTACGTATGCCACGCACGGTTTAAGTGATGCATTTATCGTCATGGTGCACTGCGGCGCGCGGGGTCCTGACGAGATCTGTGTGTGGTGCGGGCGGACGGTGCACGAGCCAAGTGCGGGTTCTAACCTCTGGTGCTGACTACCGTATGCTGCTGTAGCGACTATGCAGTGAACATGGCTGCCGTCTCCCGGCGGAGGCTCGCCTGCCTGGCGGCGGGTGAGCCGGACGGCGCCACGCTTCTCTGTCCGCGCCAATCTCATTCCATTCCGCTTCAGTGCCAAGTTCTGCGTCCGCGCGCGGCGGGACGCCCGTCGACCCATGGGTACCCTCGGCGGAGCCTGGCTCACGAGCTTCGTCGGGGGCTTAGTGCGATCTTTTAACGGAGACCAGTGCCCCGTCTGCGGATGGACTGCAGGCGAACGTGGCGGCGAGCGATCGGGGTCATTCAGGCTGTGCGTAGAGAGGCCCTTTTATCTAGCGGTTGGTCAGGCTTGAGGTGCCTTCGGTCGTGACGATGTTCGCCCGTTTTGGGACGCTGGAGGGGAGAGGGCATTCTGCGTGCGCAGTTGGGGTGCGGCGGAGGGCGGGCCGGAACCTCGCAGGTAGACTGGCAGACTGGCACCGGTGGTCCCTCTTGAAAGGGGGCTTCAATGTCCTGTTCGCTCGGCTGCTGGGGGTCGTCCCCCTGCCAGAGGCCAAATGCTGGCTGCAAGCCGACAGTCGCGGTTTTAGTGGCGTTTGCCACGCCGTTGTTTTCAGAGTTTCCACTACTCCTCTTTCAGAATTATGGTTGTGAGTAGATTGCCATTGCAGCAGAGAGTGAAGGAGACACGAGTGTGCATGAGTGCCCTCGCGGCCTCTTCAGGTGTGTGAAGCAGCGCTCTGCCCGCGTCCGAGCTGCGTTTGATGTGAGGCGTTGACCCTATCATGCTGTAAACATTGTTACAAGACCGTCTCATCGCGAACGTGCAGTGCTTCGCCATATTTGCGGATGGGTCTGGCGCTAATGTAAACATTGTTACAGGACCGTCTCATCGCGAACGTGCAGCGCCTCGCCATATTTGCGAATGAGTGTGGCGCTAACCGTCTCTGAATATGTGGCATATGCATGTTTATTTTGTCCTCGCGTGCTTGAAACCGCGAGTCGTGTCCCTCAGCTGTTGATATTCCCGGGTGTTGTACCGCGCGGATCATGCATGTACTTCGGAAATCACTGGTGTCGGACATGCCCGGCTGTACTGCGGGCTCCGGCACCCCGGTCGGCTCCAGCCTCTTCCTTCTCCTTGCTGTATCGCCGCGTTTACCCCACCCCGGAGTGTGAATAAATACTTTGTATAGTGGTCGGCGCTGGTGTTAGGCTTCAGTTGACGGCGGCTATGTCGGAGCGGAGGAGCAGTTCACCAGCCTCACGCCACAGCCTTCCTCCGTTTGCGTAGTGCTGGTCACGCCCACTCTTGGGCGGGTGAAGAGTCGAAGACTCGCTGTTGGATTTTGGTAGTCATCGACACTTGATGCTGCGCACGGAGTGAGCTATGTCGGCGACGCTACGCGTTTGAAGCATGCGCGATATGCGGTATGCGTTACGATATACGCGTAAGGTCTCGCACGCCTCAGATCGAGTGTACGGTGTACCAGAGGACCGTGCGACGTAAGGTCTGCACCGGGCCAATAGTCCGCTGGCGGTTATGAACCCAGACCGTAGCCGCAAACCGGATGTGTAATCACGCGCACCTTCTCGTCGGTGGCGGTGAAACAACGGCCACCATTACCCGGCGAAACAGAAACAGAACGTCGCAGGCCTGTTTGCCGCACCGGAGTCAGCGGCATGCACAAATCCAATTATGGCCACCGAACGACAGCTCCACTCGGCCGACTCTGTAAACCGCTCGAGTATGGATGGGCAGGTGACCAGCAGGTGAGCTCCGACAGCATCACTGATTATGGCCAGCAAACGACAGCTCCACTCGACTGACTCTGTAAACCGTTCGAATATGGATGAGCAGGTGACCAGCAGGTGAGCTTCGATAGTATCACTGACAACCCACAGGCAGGGAGGGCGGTTCAGCTCGCTGCACGGAGAGCAGCGTGTGGCGCTGTGCACGGGCAGCTGGCACTTCACTCACGCAGCGGGAGAGCTCCGCAAAGTTACAGGGTGCTGGCGGGGGGGGGGGGATGGGGCAGTGAAAATGGCCACACTTGCCGAAAGCACGCTCAAAACGGGTTTCTTTAGGATTCGCCGAATGCGTTTTCAGAATTGGAGGGCTGAATCCCTGCCGACGGAGCAGGAAACTGCACATCTGACTGGACACGTTTACATCTTTAGGATAACAATCCCGATTTTTGCGCGCGCGCGAGAGAGAGAGAAGGGGGGGGGGGTCGGGCCGTGATAGAGTCACTGCCAGTAGCCCTTATGGGCCGCTAGAGTGAGCAGCACCCATGGGGCACTGAAACCGGCACCGCCCGGAGTATTCCGCAGGCTAGCGACCATCTCGGGGGTTAAAGGAGCTTGCCCCCCCCCCCCCCCCCCCCGGTAACTGTTGCCCATGATCAAATGGTCAGCATGGATAATTATCACACGGCAGAGGATAGTCCTGGCCAACCTCGCTCAGAGATCAACGCGGCCATTCTTTTACGCGACTGATGACGTCACGAAAGGCACGCCAGGGAGCCTTTAACGTGAGAATTTACGTATTAATTCTCTCCCGCCCGTAATATTTGTTGTACGGCTTTGAGAGTCGCACTCAAAGAAACCTCGTGTTCTTGCGAATTGATGAATCATGTCCAAAACGTTAACAAAGGTCCAAGGGCCGTCAGGGCAGGTCAGGGTCATGTGAGGTAAGCAGGATTGAGTTGAGCAACAGGCACGGTAACGTCAAGGGACTGCAGCACACTTATTTCCTCTCGGTTTACACGACACATGCAAGTATTGATTTGGAAGCTCGTCATACTGACCTAGCCCATGGCACGGGAGCGCAATAATGCATTGGTAGCATGTTTTCATGTTCACCCTGCATGTATTCTGATGGCGACCCTGTCCGACCTCTCATTGTGTCGCTGACCTCCGACAAGTAGACCAAGGCTACTGGCAGCGTAGTGGTTCAAACTGCGCGTCTTTCAAACGGAATGCTCCTCATTTGAAAAGTATTGAAGCAGACATGAAAAATGATGGATCTAAAGAAGCTCCATAAACCCCTATAAGAACCCCCTAAGACTCAAGACAATAAGACTCAAGCCCACTTACACTTACACTTGGCTAGTGGAAAAGACTGCTCTAGACAGCACGATTTCCTGTTTAGTAAATATGCTCCTCAATGCGTTAAAGCTTGATCACGTCATCGGGGCCCGCACAGCATTGATTGAGAGCCAAAGGACGGCCGTTATGCCTGGAAATTGTGATCACGAACACCAGATATGAACGACTCAACCGTATCTTTTTTGCCTTGATCGCCAGATGGCCAATGGAATGACAGGATTTGAATGACGTAGTTATGGCGCCATGGATGCCTGGGTGACCGTGAAGAAGTCTCCCCGAAATAGTCTGCACATCTTCGCATGCGTGCAGCTCAGAGACTGGCATGGCTTAGGTCTTAAGAAGAGTAGGGCTGTGAACTACACCCAATGATCTTCAAAATGGCTATTTGAATTCAAGACCCCTACAAACGTGGAGCAATCCCTTTAAACCTTGGGTGCGGCTTAGGTGCGGTTTGGGTGCGCTTTCCACGGTTGTGCGTTGTTTCTGCCAGAGTGAGAGACAGGCGACGTTATGTAGACTCAGCAGCTGGTACGTCGTAACGCCCCTAATACCACCCTCCCCCTCTCCCCCTGACTGACAGACCGTTTAACGACTCAATAAATGCCACCAAAGTAATCCAGGACAAAAGCGAAAGCTTTTGGAATACTGGCTTTAGAGGCAATGCAAACCTTCACTAATGACATCAAAGGCCACTGATTCTTCTGACTGACCTAACACTTCATTCCTTCGTTTTTTTCTGACTGACTGACCGACTGACTGACCTAACTGACTGACTGACTGACTGGCCTAACACTTCATTCCTTCGTTTTTTCATCAGTTTTTCCATTTTCCCTTTCACAAACCGATCACCTGCATGGTACTGGCTACCTGATGGGCGTCTCCGCCTGAGGCTAACGTGGGTTCGGCTGTTATTCTCCGAACTCATCGACAGGGATTTCTTGTCACCCCAAAGCGGTCGCGGACTCAACGTCCTACTTGTTTCCATTGTGGAGTATCTCCAGACGCTCCTTTTGGTCACTCAGTTGGTCGTGTGAAATAAGGTGTTCTACGAACGTCCACATTCCATGCTTTCCTCGATGCGCGGCGACCGTATTTTAAAACGGAACTCCCCTCAGCCTCCTCCTACTGTGCCTCTGAATACTCCTTGCCAAAACCTGCATTTCCAAAAGGTGTGGTGGATTATGATAACTTTATCAAGGTTAGCAATAAGAGTCTCACACGTAAAAAAACACTTGAGAATCGGACATCGCAGCTGGCAAAGCACATGCAGTGTTTATTTTCTTGCTTGTTTATTTTATTTTTCGCCAACAAAGCAGCGCTCCCCTAAGAGGCTACGTCGTCTAGATGAAACGCAATCAATACACAGCATACAGCAGTATGAACATAAACAAGGATGACATATCTCTAAACTAGTGAACACGCCAAATAGTTTAAATATACTTGGCCACTTAAACTCTAAAAATGCCGAAGCAGTCATGAATGACATTGGTGCTGGTGTTGCTAGCTGAAAAGTGTTCAAAACGCTTGGAGGTCTGCAAAACAGACTGTTCTGCACTGTCTGCACACGGGCGCGAGGCACAGCGAGCGGAGTTCGGGTGCGGGTCGATCGAGGCGACACAAGCAGGGGTAAACAGCCGAGCAAGATTTGAGAGTTTAGTTTACCCTGGCAGATGTTTCTCAGGAAGAGTAAAGTGTTGCACTCTTGGTGCTACTAGAGATAGGGCTTTGAAATGAAGCAGTAGGCTGTCATAAAAAGGGAGGCTGTTCCTCCAAGAATGTGTAAGCATTATTCTGCACTCGATCGACCCTCACTGTGTGGGCATTGGCCGCCCCCGTCCAGACCACGCTACAATGCTCTAAAACCGATCGCACGTTTGCAAAATACGCTGCCATCACTGCGCTTCGGATGAATTTTGAACTGTTGGCACCGACTTGGAAGGGCCGAATAATGAGACTAAGTGCTCGATTGTCCCTACTTACTGTGTCAGAGGCACGTAAAGCGTAAGTTAATTTGGTTCAATCACTACGCCAAGGTCCCTACTCTACAAACACATTAAAACTCAGTTTTTTTCTTGGACGGGAGCACGCCTAAGGGTCATCGCGAACGTTTTACACCTTACATGATTGAGGATCAGCCCCCACCTAACCGACCACTCTACGAGATGATCGAAATCATTTCTGCAGCAGCAAGCTGATCGCCGGTAATATGTGGTCATGACTATCAGTGCGAAACAAGATCTCCAAGTTTTGTCTCGCCCGGTGCGAACTCGATCCAACTCGACCCTGAAGAATAAGAGCCGGCTTAGCCGGGCGCCCTGGTTAGCATCGGCTCCCCGTGTACAAACAACCACACCACTCTCCCAGCTTCAAGGTGTGCTTACTAACAAGATGCCTCTCCCCTGCCAGCAGGTTATCCTACACCAGCAAGAGTTCTGTCCGTCGCTTAAGCCTGCATCTGCATATCATGCTCCGGTGCTCAGGCCTGGAATGAGGCAATCGATTTGTGGGCTCCATCGGGAGAACACACTATTGCGTTCACAGCTGTGTTAACCGCAGCGCAGCAATTTCAATCCGTTTTTGTGCGATGTTAGACCCACTATCCTAGCCATTCAACTGCTGTACTGCTATATGGTTCGGTAAATACTGCCATACCTCACGCTTTACACGACAATGAAAGTCTCTGTGTTTGCCTTCCGTGAGAATGCTTAGTCTCCTGATTAAAACACCGAATCTAGCGCGAGCACGAGGTACACTGTGTTTACCGGTCACGCTAACTTAATCACCGAGTGCAGACTTAGCCGACAACAGAAGGTCACCCCGGGGTTGTCGAGAAGCAGCAAAGCCGCATGCACAGGTGAGGAACAGCTCCGGTACCTCTTTGGCGACAATCGCGGGTTGCCTGCCCTTCACGCGAGATCCGCCTTTGCGGAGGACGCCGACGATGTCGAGGTGCCGTTGGAGGATCGCGCGAGCGAGACTGTTTCCAGACTGCGGACTGGAACGGGACGGAGACAGATCCCGGTCAGGCGGGCGGTGTCAATGGCGCAAGCACCGAGGCGCCCAACCGTCCTCATAATATTCGCGCAGCCAGGAGGTGACCGTCTTTGAAAAAGCTTACAAAAATGAGGGGGGAGTGCAGTGTATCACCAGCTGGAAACGTAGCCCCATGGTACACCAGCATTCATGCGTGAGTACGGCACGCCCGTGTAGCTGTATACCTGGCTAAAGGTGTCGCTTCCTGAAATTGGTTTGGGGGGGGGGGGCTGAGCCGTTCAAGTTCATCTAACCCGCCTCCAAATTCTTTGTCCCCAAATTTCGGCCACTTTAAGTTGCATCCCCGCACTCAAGACCAAAACCTTTTTTGAAAATTTTGCCGATTTCCAAGTTGTTTTGATGCTGGGGAATGAATTATCATTCGAAGCCAATGTGAGGCTGATTGTCCGGTCCCCGGAATAACTGCTTTGAGGCAGGCACGGAATCAACGCTTCATCACGCATCTGGAGTTGCACAAGCCAGGAAGGCCTTGGTTTTTATGTTTGGTCCTAGAAGTTGGAAATTTTCATTTAAAAAAAACAAGCCTTCACTATGACGGGAGGTTGTAAAGCAACGTTGTTAACGCACCACTCGTTATAATAAGAAAACCAATATCTGAAAGCTGTGCTCATGTCCAATCTTTCGCTCCAGAGCACACCACTGGCGCAGCTAAAGGGGCAGGGTCGATGGGTGTAATGATAGTGGAAGGGACAAAATGACACTTGATGATGACGCAAAATTGTACTCAAATTGGGGGGACCTGTGACTGGAGGAGACAGGTCACCTGTCTCCTCCAGCCCCGTGGCTACGCCTGTCGCCTAACACGTCGAAACGGCCCGACCGGTGAGCCCGTGCCCACTGTGCCTTCTCGGCCTCGTCTCAGGGGCTCTTCAGTCTCCGTGCCCACTGTGCCTCCCCGGCCTCGTCTCAGGGGCTCTTCAGTCTCCACTCACCGACACCGGTTTTTGACATGGACGCGCCGTTGGTGGTGACGGCTTCAAGTTGGCCTTCGTTGGTGGTGCCGGGTCACGAATTCGCTTACATTGCTGACTGTAACAGTGGAAAGAGGGAGAGAGGGAGCGAGTCTGTGACCGGCCTCTCCACGGCAAATTGCACCGGGTCCCTTCGACACTGCTTTCGCTCGGCGGAGGGGCACTTGGAAGGTGTCTCGGTCCAGAGCCCATACGGTCCAAGCGCGATATGTGATTGGGTAGCCCGAGATATTAACCTGTTCGGATCATGGAATTCGATGCTTTTGGTGCTTCTCTGGCAATCTGGCGCCTACCCTGGCTGCCGAGACAGCCACGGAAAGCGCAGACAGTGCAGTCATCCCAAACGGACACACAGCTCGACTCGTGAGCGATCACAGCTATCGGAGGATGGAGTTAAACAACACAGATCCAACCAAGCATACGGCTCCTCCGGCCGCGCGGCGAAACAGCCATTCGTGAGAAGCGGCCTTGAGACTCCATGCTTCACTTGAATATCAGACGGTTTGTTTGACAGCGCACAAGTCGGTTTCTAACTGGTATCGAAACCGGCGGTCTTAGGAACGGGCAGAGACACGCTCGCTCATCGTCTGTGTTTATCATATTCTTGGCACGTAATGTACACACCTCAGTTCCCATAGCATACATTAAGGCTATGAAGATAAACATAATGCTGTTCAGATTATCACGAAGAGCTCATACCAGGCATTTCTTGGTACGTTTTATCTTTCTACTGGCCCGTTCCTTCCTCCGTTCCCCCTTCCCATCCTCCACTCCCCATTCCCACCGTTACCATGCTGGTCGACGCACGCGGTCCTGTTCCGTACGAGCTGGCCGGTCGTGCAGAGGCAGGTGCTGTTGCGACAGACCACCTCTCCGAAGCCGAAGAAGTGGCACTCGTGGTCGTCTCCACACCAGTCCCCCGGATACGCTGGGGAACGAACGCGTGGGCAATAAGAACCATGGCGTGTTGTTATTGACAGGGTGAAAGGAGCGCCGTTAACATTGGGCGGACCGAAGAGGAGTTTTTCGAAAGTAATACATTTTATTTGCCCTGCTTTTCCTACGTGCGTGTTTTGTAACGCTTGTAACACACTTAATTTGTCGAAATGTTTATCCAATAAATGCCATGAAAGCTTGAAACACACTTTTGAGAATAAAATATGCAAACATAAGGCTACCATCGCGAATTCAAAGAAACTTCATCTTTTGACTTCAATTTCCGCCTAGGGCATTTACCACTGAGGCTCTTTTCGAAGCACACCATGGCTTTGAGAAACGGGATATGACATGGTCTATAATGATGCACTGCTCAACTTCAACCAAAAGTTAAGGTTAGTAGTTGGTTAATGTATAAGGCTAATAATAGACTGAAGGTTAATAGTGCGGGTTTAGACCAGCAGAGCGGAATGTTATGGCTGGAGGGGTAAACAGTCTGGCAATCAGGAAGCTTCATCACATGCAGGGGCGTATCTAGGGGGGGGGGGGCAAGGGGCCATGGCCCCCCCCCTTGGGCCCAGAAGGGGCCCTTGGCTCCGAGGGGGTCTTTGGCCATCCGAACAGGTGCAGTTTTCTAAAACACAAAACGCAACGAAACTGGCTATCTCTGTACTTTCAGGCAACCAAGAACAGTTATAAGCGATAGTGAAGGACCCATGATAAGTATAAAATATTCAGTGGTTGGAAAAATTATGAACTGAAAATGTGAAGCCTCATTACACTGTCTAGGAGTCCCACGTCGTTTCTGAGGACCTATATGCCCACTTGCAGGATCATTTCGATGGTTAAGGAGCATTCCACGTTGCCCTCCATTCCTTTGCATTTGCTCGGAGGCCTTGCGCTGTTGTTTGGCCCTCCTTGTTAACGTGCCGGGGCACTCTAGTCAATCACGGACCCTTCCATGGATTCTTCCCATTCGCCAGAAAGGGTCTGTGGGCTATAGCCGGGGTCCCATATCTTAACCTGCCGAGGTATTCTCGGCTGCTCAGGGGCCCTTCTTGAGCATCTCGGTTAACCTACCGACACATTTGCGATATGTCCAGGGGCCCTCTACATTGGTCTAGGGCGTTTCCGATCCTCTGTCACTTACTTAAGACCCTACGCTCTTGTCGGGGGTCCATCTGATGACCTGCTTAGGTACACCCAGTCGTTCGGGGACCCTCCACACTAGGTCTTGGGTACTTCTTTTCTGAATGAAGGCCCTACGCTCTTGTGGGGGTCCCGATTTGTTAACTTGCTCGGGTACACTCGATCATTCGGGGCCCTCTATATTGGGTACTTCCTATTTCATTGGAGGGCCCTAAGCTCTTGACGGGGGCCATGTATGTTAACCTGCTCTGATGCACTGGATCATACGGGGGTCCTCTGCGTTGAGTCTTGGATGCTCCTATTTGAATGGAGGGCCCTGCGCTCTTTTTGGGAACCTTATGTGTTAACCCGCTCGGGCGCACCCGATCATTCGGGGGCCCTCTGCATTGGGTCTTGGGTACTTTTAATCTGAATGGCGGGGGGGGGGGGGCCTACGCTCTTGTCGTGGACCTATCTGATAACTTGCTCGGGCACATTTGATCATTCGGGGGCTTTCTACGTTGGGCCTTGGACACGTGCTATTTGAATGGGGCCCCGCACTCTTGTCCGTCCGGAAAGCTCTTTCATGTCCGTACACTCTTTCACGTCCGTAAGGCATCATCGCATTTGCTTTCAGTCACAAGTACATTAATAGCACTGGGAGGCACCCCTGAGCTTACTTTTCCACTTGGCTTTTAATTCCTTGTCCCGGGCTCCAAATAAGTTAGACTGATGTACACCCGGAGACGCTGGAGACTCTTCGTCGGTATCCTTTTCTTCAGTGGACATCCTGTTAAGTCTGGAGCGAAAATCCGTGCACATATCGGGCCACCTACCTGCTTCCAGAACTCACGCTTGATTCGCCCTGATAAACAGCGGATGCGATAACACAGCTCCACAGTAACATCCGGCATGGCGTATTTATTTTAATAGATATTAAAATGGCAACGAATGGAGAAGTTCTACAGCAAAGCTACCAAATTAGAGAAATTTGCTCACTGGGCCGTCAGGTCCTCGAAATGCCAAGCGTAAACATAAACATACGCCGATGCAAGCGCGCGATGAGGTGGCGGCCAAGACCTTATAACAACAGTGCGACAGCGCATTGAGCAGCGTAGTCCTTAGAATACTTTAAGTCAACTCGGAGATCAGAAGGCATCTGTGCTGAGCGAGGTGGGCGAATTGTATAGCCAGCTATAGTAGTACAGTCAGCTATAGTCAGCATAATAGTAGTCATAGTTAAACTTCAAGTAATTTCAAGTAATTACTTCCAAGTCATTTCAAATGTGCGGCTGTGGTCAGAATGCCACCAACGGATCTCGTAAGCCTAGTGCTTGGGGTTTGACATAAAAGGCTTTCGTGCCTATCACGATCAATAATGGTGAGGAACAGTGAGGGGAGTGAGACAAAACCGCACACAATGACTCTTAAAGGACTTACCTAGAACAACCTGCACTGACTATATGGGTGTTGTTTCACAAAATGAGTTCGTGGAGGCGAGCTGAGCAGTGAGATAGTATCCCGATTACCACAACGTTACGACAACTAATAGGGTTTATCCAGGAATTTAGCCCATTATGTTCTCTAAATTCGGCGGCGGGGGGGGGGGGGGGGGGTAAACCTCGCGCGTGAATCATTTGGCTTTGTGTTTGAGTTCGTCTAGAACACGCCATATGTCACGACCTTCGTGATGCCACTCGATGCAGATGACGTGATGGGGGTGTGTTTCCCGAAATAAATTGTTTGGGGAACTGAGCAATAATGATCAACGAGACCAACCTCAAAGTACGCCACCACCTGGGTTTTTCGCGGTGCCCCCTTTGTTCGCAAAGTTGGGGAGACTGGAGTCTAAGGGAAGGGCGGGACACTACGACTGAATCGGGAACTACACCCTGCCATCTGAGGCTGTTAGTTTGTTGCATGTGTACTCAGTACTCATGAACATGGCCGATGATTTGAAAGAAGGAACGCAGGTGATTAGTAACCCCTCGCCCTGATTCGCCGTTTTTCGTAAGGACGAACTGACAGTGGGGGTTGGTGCGACAAACCCCATGCCCCTGCCGTTTTCAAACTAGAAAACATAATGTCTGGCCAAAAAAAAAATCACCAGCTGAATTGGTCTCAACGCGAGCTCGCGAATGGTTAATCTTTTTGTTTGGTTGATATTTATCCCCATTATTTCATGACTAAAGGTCAAATTATCCTGAGCATCGAGCTTGTCCAGCTTTGCATACTCATATTACTAGACCACGTCCTGCAGCGACACAAAACTTGAACAGGCGCGTCCCTTGTGCAGTTTGGAGCGTAGTTCTATGCGTTTTTTTTGTTGTTGCAAATACTTATGATGTATGGCTTCGTCAACGTAGCATTGCAGGCCCGCCATGCTGTGGTTCGCGGAATCGTTGATCGCCGCTTACCCCCCGCGCCAGGTTCTAGATCGCCGTCGTGTGCTCCACATCCAGGGGAACACAGGGGTGGCTACACTGTGAGGCGATGATGACGACACTCGCCAGCGCTGGTTAGAAGGGAGGGGGGGGGGGGGGGAATGCGGGAGTACGTGAGGCGAGGCTTATATTGTAAATGGGGTAAAGATAGAAGAAACATTTCATTTCGATTTTTCTGTCCTGTCCCGCTATGTCACCTCCATTCCTGTGCTGCACGTCTGGGAAACCAGAGGTACGGGGTTTCATTCCCCACGGTGCCCGCTCTTCCTGCTGGGGTGAGGGCCATTTCCCCTCCCCTTGGGCCCCAAAGGGGCCCATTAGCTCCGAGGGGGCCCATGGCTAGCCGAACAGGCGCAGTTTTTGACACAAAACGCAACAAAACTGGGTATCTCTGGGCTTTTAGGCCACCAAGAACAGTTATAAGCGAAAGTGAATGGCCTATGAGAAGTCAAAAAATCATTCACTGATTGGAAAAGTTGTGAACTGGAAATATTAAGCTTCTTTACACTGTCTAGGGGCCCATGCACTTTCCGGGGGACCTATATGCCCACTTGCAGGATCATTTGGATCATTGCCTTTGCTCGGAGGGCCCTGCGCTGTGGGCCCTTCCTGTTAACGTGCCGGGGCACTCTGTCAATCACGGGCTCTTCCACGGATTTCTTCCATTCGCCGAAAAGACTCTGTGGGCTATAGCCGGGGTCCCATATTTTAACCTGCCGGGGTATTCTCGGTTGCTCAGGGGCCCTTTACGTGGATCTTGGTTAAACCTACCGACGCACTTGCGATATGATCATGGGTATTTTACATTGGTCTAGGGCGTTTTCAATTATCTGTCACTTGCTTAGGGTCCTATATTCTTGTCGGGGGCCCATCTAATGGCCTGCTTGGGCACACCCAGTCGTTCGGGGACTCTCCACACTGGGTCTTGGGTACTTCTTTTCTGAATGTACTTTCTATCTGAATGTGGGGCCCTACGTTCTTGCGGGGGGGGCCCTATTTGTTAACCTGCTCGGGCACACTCAGTCATTCGGGGTCCCCCTACATTAGGTTCTTGGGTACTTCCTATTTCATTGGAGGGCTCTACGCTCTTGGCGGGGGCTCTATATGTTAACCTGCTCTGACGCACTGGATCATTCGGGGGTCCTCTGCGCTGGGTCTTGAATGCCTCCTATTTGAATGGAGGTCCCTACACTCTTTTGGGAACCTTATCTGTTAACCTGCTCGGGCGCTCTCGATCATTATGGGGCCCTTTATATTGGGTTTTGGGTATTAACCTTATTTGAATGAGGGGCCTTTTCGGGGGCCCTCTCTATCACCCTGCTCTGGCGCATTCGATCATTCGGGGTCATCTACATCGTGTCGGTGGGTATTTCATGTTTGAACGGAAGGCGCTACGCTTCTTGCCGGGTCCCCATCTGTTAATCTGCTCGGGCACACTCAAATATCTGGGGGCCCTCCACATTTTGTCTTGGGTACTTTTCTATCTGAGTGAAACACCCTACTGCACTTGTCGGGGACCCCATCCTGTTCGTCGCCTCGTCCACACTGGGTGTTCGGGGCCTATTTATTGGGTCTTGCGTTTGAATTTAGAGGCCCTGCATTTTGTCTGGCCACCTGACAATCTGCTCGGGTATACTTCATCTTTCGGGGCTCTCGCACTGGGTTTTGGGCACTTCTTTTTTAATGGAGGGCCCTACGCTTTGTGGGGGGGCCCTATTTTTAACCTGCTCGGGCACACCCGACCATTCGGGGGCCCTCTACATTGGGTCTTGGGCACTCCTATTTGAATGGAGGGCCCACGCTCTGACGGGGGCCTACATGTTAAATTGCTCGGGCGCATCTATTCAGCTGCTCGGGCCGGTGGCGGATGTAGAAGGTGGAGGGGGGGGGGGGGGGGGTGGAGGAGGCACGGGGCCATGGACCATGGACCATACCGGGGGTATCTAAAGGCTCCACAAAGGGGCCCGTAACCAGCCGGACGGACGCAGTTTCCTTACAAAAAACACAACAAAATTGGATGCATTTGGGCCTACAGACGGCCAAGAACCATTGTCAGCAGCAAAAGAAAAGAGTTCATAAGGAAGTCATTCTTCGCTGATCGAGAAAGTGTTGCTCAGGGGAAATTTGGGGGCTCATTACACTTGCCTCGAGGCATTGCACTGTTGGGTGCCTGTTCCTATATGTCCGCTTGCCGGGTCAAATCTGATCGCTGAGGAGCTTTCCACGTTGCCCTTGATCTCTTTACATTTTCTTGTAGGACTCAATGTACTGTTGGGACGCTTTCTACCTCCATGTCTGAGCACTGTTGATCGATCAGGTTTTCCTCCACGGATTCTTGACATTCGCCCAAAATGCTCCTATATCCTTTTTCCGGTGTCCATATGCCAGGGTACACTCGGCTGCTCAGGGGCCCTTCATATAAGTCTCGGGTTCTTTCCACTTGCTTGGAGGGCCTTGTGCTGTTCCTAGGGCTCTTACAAGGTAAGGCACGGAGACACTCGATGCCCAGGGGCCCTCTACTTTGATTGAGGGCTCTCGCCCTTTGGTCTCATTTGCGAAGGACTCTTCATTCCTATCGAGGCTCGTGTTGCATAGCCTGCCCGTGCACTTCTTGCTCGCACAGGGGATAATAATGCATTGTCTTGGATAATTCCCATTGCTCGGAGATTTGAAGTGGCCGCCTCGATGGGAAGAAAACTCATTGGGCTCCCTCCTCACCACTATGAAAGATATTATTTCCATTTGTTGGGCTTTTTCCAGCGAGTGTGTTACGTGATAACCTGAGCGCACCAATTCGCTTATATCATGTGTGATAAATCGTATAATTCGTATAAATTGAAGCTTACGTAAGCTGTCAAGTGCAATTGCAAGGAATGTTATGCATATAGCCAACATACAAACATATTATATATATATTATATATATATATATATATATATATATATATATATATATATATATATATATATATATGTATGATGTATATATGCATAAAATAGTAATAGCCTCATTTCCTCGTAGAAAGAAACAGAAGAATGGAGAGATAGATGCGTTCATATTTCGGCAACGTGCCTTTACCCAAACGAATATCAGTAGCCTGCTGTTAATCAACAAACTCTACCGACATTCGTTTCGATAAGGTGTGCTGCCGAAACATCAATGCATCTGTCTCTCCACTAACTCACTCTTGCCATCATGGTGAGTCCTAAAATAGTTTCATGAATTGAGTAAATGTGCTTATTTCTCTATTCTGTCCAACTTTCTTTGCAAGTGCACAATGTCAGCATGGCTCATTGCATAAACTTGCACTGGATGATTATCTGCGATTGGGTCACATGTCTGAGGACTGGAAACTCTGTAAATGTGTTGCGAGATGTTCACGATGGTCCGCTAATATGCAATGGCTGGCGCTCCCAAAATATCGCTTATAGTTACAACATTGAGTTCACTAAACATGCACTCGAAGCGAAATAAGGAGAACGTTCCAGCATCTTCTGATTCATGTGCGGTTCAGCCACGTGCCATCAGACATCTTGACGCTACGATACATTATACATTGGCCTTAAAAAGGACACCGCAAAAGTCAGGCAAGGGAATTATTTGTTCTCGCTCGAAAAATGCGGATGAGATATCTTGCGCACTAGCAGATCCCACCAAATACGCTCGTGACGTACACCAACAGATCCCCGTGACGAGCTGTTTCGAAGGCTCTTTGACAGCCCAAATCAGTTTGTCGCCTGATACCGTATTTCCTCAGTGATGGTACAGCTGTCAGCGGGCAGTTGTAACCTTCAGCTTAGTAGTTAAGCTATTGTCGGCGATTTCTACGACTTCTCTGATTTTTAGCTTAACGGTTGTTAGATGCGAAACACACCAGTCGCCATGCCGCTCAGGCAGGCAAATTGATGCTCGAACTCAAGTGGCGCAGTTGGGGTATCTCATCCAAAATCAGATTTCAGCAAGATGCTTGTAGGGAAGTCGGGAAAGGTTGGAGAGAGCTATGGGAAACCCTTATTTTTCCCACCGTCTTGGGAAGGCTTTTTTATTTCCAAGCTTTCTCCGACCGAGCCCCCGCCATAGACCATCGCTTGGGTCCAGCCTGAGACTTCCTCGAGCCATTCGACCGCCAGATCTTTGGCATTCGCTTGGGGAAGTCATTTTTAGAGCGTGAATGCCATGGGCAGCTCGTAGAACGCTCCGGACACCCCCCGCTTAGAGAAATGTTGAGAAACAGTCCGGAAAAGTTGCAAATACCTAGCCAAAGTGCTTTAATTTCGAAGCTGATTTCAAACAATCCTCCGTCGGAAAGCTGGGGAATTGGGACTTTTCCAAAATCGCTGGCTGGGAATAGGGTCCCTGCGGAAACCGGACAACTTCCCATGACAAGTTATTTGAAAACTACACCTCCACTGTCATTAGCTCTCTTTCTTTTGAGAGTTTGACGAGTATGAAAACAGTTTTCCACCTAGGGATTTATTCTGAAGACGCCAACACATGTCATATGTCAGGCAACAGCTCCGATTTCACCAGCCTCGTACGATTTAGCTGCTTTTTTAAAGTTAACGGTCGTTTGGACGTCAAACACGTCAGTCGCCACGACAGTCAGACCGGGGAACTCACTCACCCAAAATGTGAGAGCGAGCTATCTGACCGAAAACCAGATCTCACCGCAGAAGGCCGTTGACGCATCAACTGACTCACCAAGACGAGCGGTTGGGGAAACTATGCCCTCTTTTCCAGCACATATTCTTATTTCAGAGTCATCTCAATTTCAAACACGCTATTTCGCGAAGAACATGATGCTTGAGCTTATCCTGGTTAATACGTGTAATAATATAAACATATAATAATAAACGCATATAATAAACGTATAATAATATAAACGTACGATACGTGTGATGGGTGATGTGTTAATTTAGAAGCGTCCATATATCGTCAAGTGAAAGCATAACAGTACCATGCGGCCGTCACCAATATGGTTTCACTAACACCCGCTGTTGGGTTGAGACTAGTCCGGCACTGGTGTTATCAACACTGATCTCCCTTCCATGTTACACGCGTTCCCCTCTGACAGCGCCATTGCTGCATTTGCACGCTTATACCAGTACAGTAAAACATACAGTAGCTCGGTTTACCAGCAGGACGCCCAGGCCAGGTGCTAGTAGGACACAGCGCGTTGTAAACAAAGCCTCAATTAAAATTAAAACTTAAGACCTAAAACAGAGCGTGAATTTCACAAAAGGAAAATGATAGCTCGGCAAAGTAGGCGCAGCATTCCCATCCGTTCGTCATGGGAATGACTTGCCTTGTGACAAACCTGCTGATATTTAGTTCCGGAGGACATGTCTCACCATCACCTGAGTGAAATTTTGGTGACTTACTTTGGTGAAAGCACGTTTCCCCCCGTCCATTTTGCATGGGAACTGGCATACTTCACGTCCAGTCACCGCTAAACCAAAAATGAGACGAATCGTAAAGGGCACACTGAATAGGTCCACTTTGACCACCATGTTTGCCTCTACAGAGAAGGCTCAAATAACCATTGCAGCCGAGACGCCCTTTAAAACCGATAATTAGCCAATTCTATGGGAATCAGGCACTAGCTGAAAATTGATTTAACATTCCTGTAACTCCGTCAGTAGAACAGCTCATGAAAATTGAGGCGCCGTTTTTGAATGAGCTTGTCATGGGGAGTCCTTTGGTGTGTGAGATGACGGTGTGCGCTGAGGTCAGATTGTAAGTGAGAGGTCTCGCCGTCACCTCCTGGGCGAGAACATGAGTTCCCACAACTGGCTTACATAGCAACGTATGTTTCACGTGCAGCTGTTGCAGAAATAAAAAAAAACAGCGCCGTTGCAAGGGCCGACGAAGTCGGAACTAAGGCATTACGTGAAAGCTGACTTCACTTCGATAGAACCAAAAATCTGCTTTTTAAAAGGGCCAATACATGACTGATTTCGTGGGACAAACACTACTGTTTTGAACATATAACATGACTCATTTGATGGGCATTCATTGGATGGAAATGGCACTTTTAGTATTATTTCAAAATTCGCCTGGTCCGCACACGTCCTCTGCTGGACCTGAAGGCCAACACAGCTTGCTGTAAAGGAATGTATGTTTATCCATTTGTCTCCAGTGTTTTAAAAAAAATCAGTCTCCCGAGACTGTTTGAAACATACACTGATTTTGAATGGAATGAGTGAATGCACGATGAATGAACGGTGATATTTACGATGCAACACGGAATGCAGGGCACCAGTTGGCAGTCGGAAGATGGCTCACCCAGTGCACGTCTGTAGTAGATCCGGAGGGTCGGAGGCCGCTTGGTGCCCACGTTGCCACGGACGCTGAATAGTATGCACGTCCCGTCGGCCGTATCGCGACCGAAGCTGAGACAGCGCAGCCTCACCAGGCACATCCAGCGACACCGACCTGCGAGCCATGTGACGTATTATGACGCATCCGCAGCCGACGCGGCGGTGCTGACGGCGGTGATCACCATGCGAGGATATCGGTATGCGCAACTGACAGGGTGCCCTGTTTGCGGCTATTCTGTGGAGCAAGATTTCCGGCGTGTTATCCCGCAAATCTGCTACAATGACTTGTCCTTATGGTCTGAATTATGCTTACAAAGATGTATGTATGGTGTCATGAGCGCGATTAAATTCAAACGTTTGGTCTGTCCGCGGGACAATGACGTCACTCTACTTATCTCCAGAAGACCTCCGCGCCACCGCGCCGGCACTTGTAACGTTACATTATAACGCTTATCGTGGTGTGCAGACGACTCACGCACAGCGTGCATGGGAGGGAGGAATGCACAGAGGGGATCTGCGCGAACACAAGTCAGAACTTCCTAGCAATGTACAGAGATCTGTTCGAGAACAGATTAGAACTTCCCAGCAGTGCACAGAGGAGGTCTGTTCGAAAGAAACTGGAATGTCCCAAAGCTGGCGTCACTGCAAGACGGCTTAACACATTAGTTTGGCTTAACTGTTCCGCCAAAACGCTTAAAGTTTCTACATCAAAGTTGAGAAACGTTGCAGTAGCACATGCCCTCAAGGGGGCGTGACACGGCAGCCGTGCTCGTGCGTCATACCCACACTCCGACAGGTGGGCTGTTTCGGAGAGCACTTCTGCGTTGGGCGCGGGTCCGGGTGTAAACTGCCAGCCGGCGTTGCGGACCACGAACGCATCGGAAGGCAGGGACAAGATGGTAGCCCCGGTCGAGAGACCAGCAGAGGTCAAGGCGGCCAGCACCGAGGTCAGCCACATGTTGACCTCTCGGCGGACCCGGTTGTACTGCCGCCAGCGGGACCGAGCCACTACGACGGGCCCGGCCCGGTCACCCGGCAACGCGGTACAAGCCGGCGGCCTCACTGCGCGGGACTGCGCCGGCACGGCCGCTGGCCAGGTGAATGACGTACTGTGCGTTTCATAAATGCTGTTCATGTTGTAATAACAGCATATTCGGTGATTTTTGGAGAACATGTTTTACGTTGAAAATCTGGTAGGTGACTTATGTGTTCGAACATCCATTACCATTTATCACCATTACCAGTACACAGCACAACGAGCAAAGTCTTAGCTATGCGGTTCGGGTTGCAGAGGCTCAGTCTATTTTGCAGAGCAGTATCAGCATCATCCCTTTTGTGTGCTTTCCTCCGGCGGCTTTTCAGTACTTGCGCCAACGCAGAGATGGTATCGCTGCTCAGAATGCCACCAAACACACGCAAAATGTGCGTAGCCAGATATCAGTTGGGTTCGTTGATTCGAAACGATCAACGAAGTGGGCTTTCCTGTTTCACACTGAAAAGTAAGCGACGTAATCGCCTAAGTTGTCAGTCACGCAGGATAGTCAAATGGGAGGGGAGGCTCAGGCCACTCCCCCCCCCCCCCGACGAAAGTATGCAAAGTGATGCCCTGTCTGAGGCGTACTGCATGACGTCGGAAAGGTGAGCCGTCCGACCCGCAACATTTCCTCACGACCGTCTAGGTAACTCTTAAGCCAATCAATTTCCTGTTACATCATAACAGAGCAGCTTGGTGAGGAGGACGTCATGGTGGACGACGTTGAGAGCCTTCGAGGAACTGATCATCGTCACCAACGATATCAATCCAATATCGATGTTATGCTGTCGAGCCAGACATCCTCGATTGGAAGGCATGGCCAGCGCGTATGCGGGGACGGGCTCAGTAAGCTGATCGAATGCAGGTAGGTTATCACTTGGCTACCAACTACTTTTTCCAGGATCTTAAATAGCATGCTGATTTGTTGTAATGTAGGCTGTGTTAAACGACCAGGCAGGGATACCAGCCGTTCCCACCGATCCCTTCCGGCTGTGGGGATCGGTGCGACATATGCTGTCCTTCATCGGTCAGAAAAGAGCTGTAGATATTGATTCAAATATTATGACTGTCCCGTCTCTTCATGACATGAAATTAAATGTCACTCCGCTGCCAGCAAATGAATGAAATCAATGTTAGCACAAAGTGACAGTGAGATAGGAGGGGCAGGTGGTTCAAAAATCAACGAAACTGTGTCCACCGCAGATCATCCAACGTGTGTGCCGTATTCCTCCTTTACCCCATAACCATCCTGACGACGCCCCTGTCGACCCTCCCTGGGCACGCCAGTGACGCCTGGTGGCAACTGGACAAAAGTCAGCTGGCTTGTGCAATGTGGTGGGCAGACCAGCGAATGGCGTCCGGTATACGATCGCGTATACAAAGTAATTTGGTTGTCCTTTTGGACCTTTAGGACCTTTGATAATAACTAGAACCCTGTTTGCACACGGCCGAACGTTCTCCAAGGCTCTCGTAACATGCAAACTATCCACCAGCGCTAAAAATGCACGATCAAATTGCAAGCCTTAAAATATCTCGCGACGACCAAATCTCAACGAAATCTGATGCCTGCAGCCGTGGTTTCCAGGGGGTCGACCTGTCCTAGATATACGCGCTAATTTTTGTGAAACGAACTGTCCGTTACGATAATTGGCGAAAGCACATTTGCTGTGAACAATAGTGTACAAATTTTGTACACGTGCTTCATACATTCGAACTTTTCCAAACCAACCTTTCCATATAAGAACATTCTACATGCGTACTTGTATGGTCATGCCCTACGAACATTTGGTTACGAACTTTTGCTTGCGTGCTTCTGCGTTGGGAACTTCATACTCCACGTGCAGTTGCTTACGAACAATTGGTGACTTACTTTTCGCATACATATTTTTTCTAGCTAACTTTTGTTAAAACGAACTCGGTCAGGCCCACTGCACGCGTGGCTCTCAATGCACACAATGCAAGACAGCTTGGACACTGTTGTCGGCTTGAGCTGAAAATCGGCGACGTCAGCCGAGGGTGGTGTAAGGTCCTTGTGCCGGGGATAACCGCACCGCGTACACCGACGGCAATATGAGGTCCCACACCGGTGCTGATTCGCGATCTCACAACAGTGGCGATGTGAGGTCAAAAAGAGGCAGCTATACGAGGTCCTCCAGTGGCGATGATACGAGGTCTCACAGCGGCTACGATGCAAGGTCCCACAGCGGCTACGATGCAAGGTCCCACAGCGGTGGCGATAAGAGGCCGCACAGCAGCGGCGATACGAAGTCTCACAGCGGCAACGATACGAGGTCCCACAGCGGCAACGATGCGAGGTCCCACAGCGGCAACGATGCGAGGTCCCACAGCGGTGGCGATACGGCCGATACGAGGTCCCACAGCGGTGGCGATACGAGGTCCCACAGCGGCGAAGTGGCAGTTTAGCTCATCCGCTGCTGCTTCGGCCCCGCTTCGAGTTCGCAACAGATGTGCTGGCGGTCGGCATCGGCTTCACAACAGACAAGCTCCTAGGCTGCTTCGGGCTCGCAGCAGGACGGGCTCCTGCCCGGCGTCGGGTCACCTTGGCGAACCCCTCGAAGGTCGGCCTTCTGAAGGTCAGAAACGACGACTATCGCTGGACACCGTGCGGCCGCGCAGGAAATCGTGCCGCGCTGCGATAAGACAAGATTTCGTCTGGTCACGGAGCAGCGCGACGCCTGGCTTGGCCTCCGCGGCGGACAGGTGCCGCCGAGTGCCGCTCGCGACGCACTGCTCCAGCGCTGGGGCTCGCCGGGCCGCGCCATTAAGGGTAGGAGGGGGGGGGGGGGGGGGGTGGTAGCACGGCTCGCTCACCCGCGAAAGCGTTGGAGAACATAGCCAAGCTAATCTCATGCCAAGCGTCATTCCGCAGTGCACTGCTCAATTGTTTATCTTTTTCGCACAAGCTTCGCGTCATTGCAGTAGCGCGGAGTTTGAAGGATTGCGAAGCATGCTCACTGTGCAATCTAAGTGCAACTGTGCTCACGGTTCACCTGGGGTAGCTGTGCACTGTGCGCATGGTTCACTGTGCATCCGGGGGAGATGTACGGGCCGGCGCTACTCGGTGCCTGGGTATTATTATTCAGCCATTAGTGGCATGTAAAACACCACGTTTTTAACACTGAGGTGGTCAGTGGTTGGCCTCTTCAGCTCTACGATCACTGGTGTCACGTGATCAGAGTACATCTGGCGCCCTTCGCCAGCAGAGCCCAAAGGCAGTCATACTGTTCCATGAAGACAAACTGACTGTTGGTCCGAGCTCTGTTGATCTCAGTACAAGAGCCACGAGCTCAGTAGATTTTCAAAAAGCTTCCTGGCTAAGTCCAAAATAGTTTTTACGCTATTTTACAAATACACCTGTCGGCATGCTTAGCAAGAGCGTACGGCAAACACCAAGTTCAAATATCACCACCCGGTAACCACAACTGCGATGATCTTGGTCAGCAATTTTCGTTTCCATTTGCCTAAAGCGGACATAAATCGCACTGATGCATGCTATTTTGCACACTGCGAGGGAGATGAAACTGGCACTGGCGCTGAGGTTGCCACCTGCTGGTAGCTCAACAATGCAGACCAAAAGTGAAAATTCGTTTTCATTTTTATGGTTAAAACAGTTTTGATCGTCGCAATGCAACTCCTAAGTCCCGCGATTTCGATCCAGGCCACTGACATCTCTTATGAAACTTCTCCAGTTATGATCTTGAGTCCTCCATCATTTCGAGTTTTCGTTCCGTGGCTGTTCGAATGTAAAGCTTACAAAAGTCCCCAAAATGTGGGTTGATTCCGTCACCCAAGTCACCAGTTGGTTTAAAGCCTTGAGCCTGGATGACATTTGCCTCCTTCCCCAACCTGTAACCTAATGACCAGACATCTCAATAAGGCGTTGCCGCCTCTAGCCTGCCTTACCTAGCTTAACAGTTCCCGGGATTCCGTAATCCGTATCCTAGACTACCCTGCACAACCGGACTCTGTGCAAGAAGTAAGCTGAAAATACATGGAAATATCCCATTTGGCAGCTTCATTTAACTATCAGCGGTTTCCAAGGCGACCTGGTCCACTCTGTATCTCCTAAGCTCAACTCCGGTCGCGTGGCCGGCTGTCACTCGAACCCCTTCCTTCGTTGGCCATGGGAGAAAAAGGTAGGCATTTTCTTCCAACACCAAGTAGATGATGACTGGGGGTTAACGCGTTACCGGCTGCCAGGACCACTTGGAAACGGGGGGACGGGAACACCACGTAGAGTTCGTTCTTTTCCTCCATATATTTGTCTGAACCTTTTCCCCGCTCACCTTCCTACAGATATGTAAAAATAGCATCCACTTCCGCCCGAGCACACGGGAGTGCAGCAGGCAACACATGGTTAGTAAATCACTGCTTCACCTAAGCGATGTGCCGCTTCTGCCATGCACAATACTACTGAAAAGGGAGGCAAACAAACATCAACAAAACAACAACGGTCCAGTCGCTAGTTAGTGGTTGTACGTGTAACTAGTGAACTGGTTAGACAGGGAGAACGCTTATCACGTGATCAACATTCTTGGCTTGCTTCACTGGCAGTTGCAGTGGGCAGTGCGACACTACGGATAATCACTAAGCCATGTAGTAAGTAGCAGTGTAATAGCTACGCGACAGTGGCACACCTACTGACATACTGATTTTACCCGTTCTAAGCACTTATTGTCCCAGGCTGCCACGACCTGCCGTTCCCACAACACACGCGCAAACAATCATGGACATTCCCCCCGAGTGTGACACGTTCCAATGTCATATTCCCATTCCTGCAGCACCATACCATCTGCAACCCTCGACTCGAAGCTCTGTCACCTGCCGAACCACCGGGCCAAGCCGCCTCGTCTAGCTATCCGTGAAGTTGGCCTTCCTCTTCTCGACGAAGGCCGTCATGCCCTCCTTGCGGTCGTCGGTGGCGAAGGTGGTGTGGAAGAGCCGCTTCTCGAAGTGCAGGCCCTCCTGCAGCGTCATCTCGTACGCGGCGTTCACTGCCTCCTTGCACATCTGCACGACCAGCTTCGAGTGCGACGCCATTTTGTCGGCGGTCTTGACGGCCGCGTCCACCAGTTCGCCAGGTGGCAGCACCTTGCTGACCAGGCCGGCGCGCTCGGCCGTCTGCGCATCAATCATGTCGCCTGTCAGGCACATCTCCATGGCCTTGGACTTGCCAACGGCGCGCGTGAGCCGCTGCGTGCCGCCAGCGCCCGGGATGGTGCCCAGCGCGATCTCCGGCTGGCCGAAGCGCGCCTTCTCGCCGGCGTAGATGACGTCGCACATCATGGCGAGCTCGCAGCCGCCGCCGAGCGCGTAGCCGTTCACGGCCGCCACCACCGGCTTGGTGCACTGCGCCACGCCACCCCAGAAGGCGAGGAACGAGCCGCGGTACACGTCGGCGAAGCGCTTGTCCTGCATCTCCTTGATGTCGGCGCCGGCGGCGAACGCCTTCTCGTTGCCCGTGAGGACGATGGCGCCCACGGCCGGGTCCTGCTCGGCCTGGTGCACCGCCTCCAGCAGCTCCGACATCAGTGGGCTGCAGAGCGCGTTCAGCGACTTGGGCCGGTTCAGCTGGATGACGGTGACGCGCTCGCCCTCGCCGCGCTGCTCCACCAGGATGTGCTCGTAGGCGGCGGTGCTGGCCGGGCGGAGCGCGGCCGCGCCCAGCGGGCGCACCAGGCCCAGCCGAGAGGCGCCCAGCCGGCACACATGTGACAAGGTGAAGGACATTGTGGTGCTTGCTGATGGGATTGGTGGATCACTCTGCTCACTGGCTCTCTGAAACAGGTCACACATACCAGGTGTAACAGCTGGTTGGAAAATACAATGCATGCCTTACTGAAAAGGATCTTACATACTGAAGGGGACAAACACACAAAAAGCACAATGTTTGATTAGGTGCTAGAGCTTGGCTATTCACATGTCAAGCAAATTGAGATCAGAGCCACAAAAATATCAAAGCTTGCAGCTCCACATCATCCTTAAAAGAGCGGATGGATAACACCCTTCAAAAGATAGCTCATCCATAATACTTTTCCTTATCTCACTTGACAAATGAATTACTTCACCTGAAATAACCTATCTTTTCTGATCATCACTATGACTAAAAAGCTTTACTGTGCATTGTTGATAGTCCGCTTCGAGTTTGGCTGATGACATCAATATCAGCAAATATGCAGCATAACCAACTGCAACAACATTGAATAATCCACCCAAAATTAGCACAGCTAAAAAGCATCCAAGCTGTGCTTTCCTTCCAGCAACCCCTTTCTCCACATAACTATCAACTTAAGCTTTTCTCCTAATTGTGTTCATCAAGACTTCTTATTTTTCTGACTTGCAGCATCTAAGCCCTCTAGCCATGTTTGCTATGCTAATGCCATTAACAATAAAATACAATAATAATTAAAGCTATAGGGTGCAGCAGCAATTATCAAACAATACTAATGGCCAAGTAAAATTGGTAACTGTTAGTATGGCTGGGAAATGTGGCAAGTGTGCATACCAGCAGCCATGCAATGCCTAAATTTTGCCAAAATTTAACACTTCTCTTTCCACAGCATTCAATGATGTGGTAGCCATAGTATTCATAATGGTGACCATTGCCCATTAGAGTTAAGTTTCAACTCATGAATACTTCATGATGCATTATCTTTTGAGTTTTTGCCTCCCCAAAATTTCACTAACACTATCTTCCCAGTTTGCCTTCCCAGATAGTTCCTCCATTAACATGTATAGGTAATGGTGGGAGGACTTAAAATCTGAATAATCTGCCTCCTTTAGAAGCTTGTTAGGACAGTGAAAATACCACAGCGCAAACAAAAATGTGGTTATTTGTATGACCCATGGGCCCCTAAATGGAGACTACGAAAACGTTTTGGGATGACCATGCACAAGGTCACTTGTCCTACGCCACATCATGGTAAAATGTGGGAACTAATAAGTTGAACAATACTCAACCACCCTAACAAAATTCAGCAATGCGTGAACGAACAACTAAAGACGGGAGAATGTGCAACTGGGAGAACTATTAACGACGCGCGCTACCTGTACGGGCCCCACCGCAACACGCACACCCGGCTGCGCGAAAACGACGCAAAATCCTACCACGAGCTATGTTTAGCCAAATATGGCGCAGCTGGGGCGAAAAATATGTGAAAAGGTGAAAACTATTTGACTGCGGCATCTGCAGTCCTCTTTGAGCTAAGACATCATCCATTCAATTTTCTTATAACAGCAGAAACTCACTTGCCATATGCAACTGTTCTGGCATGTGTAAATGTTTTAGTTTTAGACAGGGGCTGCGCAAAAGGAGCACGGCGGACGCACCCCCTATCAACGGATACGAGGTGGGAGGCAGTTCCCCTATCCTAACAAGTTGCGTGCGGGAAAATATGTTATTGGCACATATTCTCACTAGAGGGCCCATATCCACAACTCTGACTATGCTGAACTACCTCATATCGATAAAATTGCATTGCTTAAAAGCTACTTCTATGCTTCTCGGACTCCTCCACCGATCAGCGTTACTTCCCCCACGCTGACAGGGAACTCTCAATGCCTTCTGTGCTTAGAGCTCAAACCCTGATTAGGAGATGAAAGGTAAATCATGTGCCCGCAGCCAATAGCACGGGGGAGGGGGCACAGGGACATGCCACCACCCTTAGGCTCTGAGGGGTCCTCGTGACCTGCGGTTAACGGCCTGATTTAAGGCCCGCCGGAAGTCGTATTCAGAAGTCAGACCAGCAGGGCCGGGCACTGTAATGCCAGCCAGAGAGCCAGGGACGCTGATCGATGATCGATTATGTCGGCAAGGGTCTATATGACGGTCAGACACCACCAGTGATGCACAGCCGGCTCCATGGCGGCATGAGCCTAAGAGTCTATTTTTCAAGTAGGGACAGAGCCGGAGCCAGCGATTTACATTGATCAGGGCCCTAGCGTATATCAGGGCCCCAAAGCGCCTAACGACGGCACGTTGTTGGCAAGGGGCCCTGAGTCGGCCACAGGCAGTGCTTGAGAAGACTCGGAGAGCCTGGAGGACCCATCGGGGCCGACCATCAAGGGCCCGATTGGAGGGCCTAAGGGCACGAAAGAGCTGGTCGGAGATCTTACTCAGGGGCCCCGGCCTGCGGGGACGGGCGCACAAATGACAGTCAGATGGCCTTTGCGCTAGCCGGGGACCTCCTGAGTTGATATGGGTCTATATGACGGTCAGGCACCACCAGTACCGCACAGTCAGCTCTATGTCGGTACGGGCCTGAGCGCCTGCTTCTCTATCAGCTACAAAGCCGGGGCCAGAGACTCACACTGGTCGGGCCCCTGTATCTGTCAGAGGCCCACAACACCTAACAACGGGTCCTGTGCTCGCAAGGGCCCCGATTCAACCAAGGGTAATGTTCGATAAGCTGCCTAGGCCGAAGAGAGGCCTAGGCAGCCCACCGGCATTGGCTGATCAAGGGCTCGGTTGAAGGGCATAAGGGTCCGAAGGACTACGTCCAGGACTACGCAAGCACTACGCAAGCACTACGTACGTCCCATAAAAATTCTTAGCCCATAGGGCTATGACCTTACATGTTAGAGGTCCTCTTGGACCGTTTTAGAACCCCCAAGAATATTGGAGAGTCTAAATCGGCCAGAGACCACGTGCACCGAAACAGTTGGTTCCCTGTCAATCTCATGCCTGGGGGCCCATTTCTTAATCAGGATCAAGGCCGGGACAACGATTCGCATTGGTCTGGATCCCTGAAACAATGGCTGAGGTCCCTGTGTTGGTCCAGGCGCCGCAGTGCCTAAAATGGGTACTGTGGCAGCAAGTGAACCCGAGTCGGCCAGGAGCGGTGTTTGAGTGGCCCCGAAGAGAATCGGAGGTTCTCTCGAGACCAAAGATCAAGGGCCCGACTGGAAGGCTGAAGAGTCCGAAGGGCCGCCTGTAGTTTACATTAAGGGCCCTCAGGGCCCTGATATCAAATGTCAAGGTAGAGGGCCTCTTGCATCGATTGCGAGCTCTGATACAGAGCGCTCCTCTATTTCGTCCATAGACCTCCAACTACCAAGCAGTCGGCTCCGTGTCGATCCGAGCTCTGGGGGCCTATTTTCCACGCAGGGACAAGGCCGGACCGCGATTTACACTGGTCCGGCCGGCGGCAACAATGCGGAGCTTCTGTATCGGTCAGGGACCCACAGTGCCCAACAGGGTATTCTGTGTCAACAAGGGACTTCAGGTCGGCCAGGAAAATATTTGCTCAGCATGGACGGGGACAGGACCCCGAATGACTAGAGGGCCTCTTGCGTTGGCCCTGAGGCCCTCTGACAATGAAAGGAAACGAGAGCTTATGATGAGTGTTCTCAGACAATGGAAGCGGCATGTGCCAGTCGAGGCCCCCAGTACCGAACGGCGGGCCCTCTACCCCAATATTCGCATGGACCCGTTAAGCCAAACTGCAATCCATGTGCCAATTACTGAGTGGTTGCAGAAATCGGGGAAGTTGTTCCCTCAATGAGAGTTCCTGTGTCGATTCGGGGTTAACAGTGCGGGTGAGGAGGCCTCCCACGTCAGGGAAAGGAACGATGCAATGTGATGTGTCCCGTTGAAGGCCTCCAGAACGACCAGGGGATCCCGTCCTGGTCGCCAGAATGGCAGCCATAAGTCACCTCGCGTTGGGACGGGGTGGCTCTTCAGACATCGACCGAGCACAATAATGAGAGACTAATATTATTTTTTAAGGAGATCCCTTGTCCGTGAAGAAGCAAGGGGTCTCATTAGTGTTGAAAAGAGTAGGCTGAAATGGGTTAAGAAACGAACCAGGTCACCCTATTTTGCTTTAAAACGTTTTTTAACAGAATCGGCCAGTGAAACAAATAACATCAAAGGCTTGAGCTCGCGCGCCTGCAATCTCCGGAGCCAGGACAGCGATGACCTGTGTTGCAGCTTCCCTAAAGCGAACAGCATTGGTCACTGCAGGTGATGCCAGGAGGTGGCCGCCGTGCGCGTGAGAACGACCATTGTAAAATAATGGTGCCGAATGTCTTCCAAAGTTCATTCGTGTCGTTCAGAGATTACACTGGGCGTATCTTTTTTGAAACTTATTAACAAATCTTACGAAAATTATCAATTCTGCTTTTCCTTTTCCCGCTCCACCACTAAATTCCATCACCACACCGCGGTGCTGTAAAAGTCGATCCGTTTTTATCATCAATCTAAAATCGCACATGTGAAGTAAACGCCCGGACCACCTTGTAAGCGTAACATTTGATAATTCAAAGCGTTCAAAAAATCCTTTTAGAAGCGTCATCTCTTCCGCCCACCCGCTGTCACGATTCAACAGGAATCAACGAGCCAACGCTGTGTGGTCCTTGTAGATTGCAACGTCTAGTGTCGAGGTTTTTATTGCTATAATTTGCGAGCGCGCATACTCAAAACTACGTTACATAACTTGTGTCACTAATCGATTCTGACTGGATGTTGAACTTTTCCAGACAAACATGGCTTTGCCAAGTTGATACAAGCTTTAACCCATTTCGACCCACAATCTAAATTCGCGGGATCCTTAACATGTCTGTAGAGATCAGATCAAAACTCTGAAAAGCTTCTGAGTTCTTTTGAATAAGAAAATTCCACTGGACAAGTACAAGTACATTGCACAAGGAAGAGAGTCGGCGGTTTATTGCATGTAGCCGTTTTAAGTATTTTATTAGATAAGCAATTCTTCAGTTTATTGACTACAAAACTCAAGCAGAATTGATTTTGCGATAGCTTGCGACTTATATTCTAGTTATAGAGGGTAAGACTAAAAATATCAAAGAAAAACACGCCCTTCTTAAGGAATGGGCCATTTTTAGTGATAATTTTTTCAGGGGACCTGTCACTATCAAGAAGCCCTTTGTCAACCCTGTACCCCTTGCCAGGGCTCTGGCTGCGCGCCTGCCTGCAGTCTATGGAAATCGAACATTTCTAAAAGGAAACGTGAAAATTTATGTTGCATTGCAGCGCACGTGCTACCAGGATCGGCATCAATGTTGGAGCGGGGGGGGGGGGGGGACAGAAAGACGCTTCCCCATCATTGAATTGGAAGGGGTAGTCCCACTGTCTCATCAAATTCCTTGGAGGAGAAAGATATTATTCACACCAATTTTCACCGACCGACCCATGTCTCTAAGTCTTACCACCATGAAGCTCTGTTACATCGGAAGGATTACATAGGTATAATCACTAACATGATACAATAAGAAATCAGAAATTGCTCTTAAGTTTTCCCTTATATTAGGCGAACATATTTAATGTATTCCGTGTCTCCGTGACTAGATATTTAGGCCAGATTAGGAGGTCACTTAAGCACCATGAGGTACCGGGCTACCCACCATTCTGAAAATAATGTAGGCTACCCTAACAGCGATGTGAAATTGCAGCATGCTTGTCACATTGCAGATATTCTTAATTTTTCAGGTGCCATCGCTATTTTCGTTCACTCTACGTCCATGGCCATCGCGTGTCATCACCATATCCGCTTTCATGTTCTGGCAGTGGGTTTAAAACACAAATACTCATGGACCTGCAGTTATGAAAATATTACATGGTCATTCCGCATTCCGCCATTTTTGTATTTTCTTTACCCATTACCGTACTCAAGGAATTGGAAGGACGATTGTTGTGAGTTCTGACGTTGTTAGATATTGTAGCACATGATTGTAAAAGACCCCACAGCTTGTTTAGGTATGGGCAGATTTGGTGAACATTACAGAAGTATCCCGTTATGTGATGTATGTCCATTTACCGGTTGTAATTCATTTTTGAACATTTCTTTGGTCTTATAGCTTGTAGCTGAGTGGCTTTCATGGAATATTCAGCCCGCGGTTGGCCAGACTGACAGGAATAAGGCTTTAGAGTACTATTTACCCAGAGTGACTCGGTCCGTGTTCCCCGCACCACTCTCATTCAATCTTATTTATGATGTTTGATATCTTGACATCCGTGCAACTTATCAAAACAATAAATTAAAGTAGTTACACATAGCAATTTTCGTGCAGAATGAGAGATCAGGTAAGTATATAAAAGTAAAAACCATTCGTATGTGAAATTAGATCTCTTAACCAACAATAAACAAACAAAAACTCAATAAAATGCAAGGAGATAGCGTAGTATGGGACCAAGAGAAGCATGATTCCATTAAACCAAAAGGTTTACACTAGCTTCTGGACAATCTCGCTGAAATTTAGTCCAAACTCGCAGGAATTCGGGTGAAATTTGACATTTGGCCCTGTGGGAAAATGCTGACTTCATGTCTGATAATGGAAATTTCCCGGGCCTTGTGCCCTTTCATATTTACGCTGCGCTGGGAAAAATTCAAAGGGGAGTTCAAAATATCCCCCACTCACACCCGCCGGGCACGGGAAATAAACAACATGCCGCTCACGTAATCTAAAGAGAACCCTCCGTTTCCTCCATCTTTTAAAGTTCGTAGTAATTTAATTCCTGGTGGCGCAAAAGCTGCACATGCCAAGACTACGGAGGCGCCCGAGAGCAGTGCCACCGGAGAGGCAAGAGAGCAACCGTCCCTTCGACATTTGCCAAGAGGTAAGTATACCCCCCCCCCCCCCCCCCCCCCCAGTCCTCCGCAATGTGAGGTGTAACGCTCGCGAACCCACCCGTAATGTCGTCAAACTTCTGCGTCTCCTTATGACCCTGTCCGCCAGTTCAGCCACAGCTGAAGGCAGGTATATCGCGTAACAGCGGCTGAAAACTTGCTTTGCTTAATGATGACGCAGAAGGGGATCAAGGCAGCACCAGTGCGTCACGAGCTTTGCTCTAGCCTGGGTCGAGTGGACCCAGGTCGTATGGGAATTACTTTTGCCAGTATAAATGCGTCTAAAATGAGAAAATTAATTTTAGACGCAAAACTGGTTCTACCAGAGAACGTTTGGCTGCTGTTAGGGCTGCACCATAAACGGTAGTGATATAGACCTTGAAGTAGTATGTGAGCGGTGCGACCTGCAACCCACGTGCCGTTAGAATACTTTTATCGCTACTCCTGTTTAAGTCTGGCGGCCAAGCCAAAGCATAGGTGGGGGGTAAAAATACTGCGAAAGTGCACCCTGCGAAGATTTTGCCACTGGACACACCTCGTTTATACACTGCTATGGCCAATTGGCCTGTGTAATTGTATACACAATGTGCTGAAAAGAAGCTGCGATACTGTGTAATGATAAGTCCGCCGGCTTTGAGCAAGTAACGTCCTTCGAAGTTGGGAAGGGAGGGGAGGTAACCGTTATGATCATTTCTTTCTGGTCAACACCCATATGACAAGTGTTAAATTATCAGAGACTTGTATGGGTCTCAGTCCCTGCCTCGCGCCCCGGATTTCGCGCCTTATGCCTTAGGCACATAACAAATTTGGTAGCAATAATGTTTTAGGGGAACGTCCGATATTGAACGCTTGAATGTCATCCAGTTTGTTGTATTTAAGAGCGGTGAGGGTTTGATAACTTCGTGCCCCCCCCCCCCCCTCCTTCCACAACAAAATTCGTGGCGCCGCCCCTGGCCTTAGACTGCCTGCCACAGCAATGAAACCGAAGGATACTTTCTGGATTGGTAACTTCCAAGATCCTGGGTCTCAAGAGTCAAGATCCTGGGCCACGTAAGTTGTTTTTTTCTTATCCAAGCACATTTCTGCTCGTGGCTTGTCGGTTCGAGTTGAATCTTGCCATCTTAGGATGTAATCCTGCCAAACATCTTGTCATCAGGGCCAAAGTCTGCATATCGTTTTCACAATCAATCCCGCTTCAGTTTTGGCATGAGTATGTGTGCAGGCACGCTCGTCGACCATATGCTGTCTAGCGCTGGTGTGCATTGCTGGATATACTGCTGTTTCCACCAGTACAGAGTGATACAGCTCATGATGACGGGCGTACCGTGTGCATCACCTCCATTGCCGGCCGTAAGGGATCCATTGAGGCTCGGGGAATGCAGTCCCCCATTAGCATGCTGACGGTCGGTCCGACGGGTGATGAAGTGCGCTCACGAAACATCTTTTTTTGCTACATGTAGCGCGCTGGGCCATAAACAAGGGGATATCTAATGTATGGTAGACGGAAAACTCGGTCATTTGTCATCTCATTATTTGGGGAGCCGTCGTACAGACAAAAAAAACCGTATGTTCTGGATCGGCGGAACCAGCGGAAGGTTTGTGGAACACAGCGGTTCAGGTCGGAGCACCGTGCGTGGTGTGGCGCGAGCGAACCTGCCTCATAGGTTTAGCATTGGTGACTATCGACTCAACATCGCTGAGTCCGATTGCCACGCGCTAATCAATCACCATCCGTCATTTGCGAGGAAGCGAATGGAGTGAATGCTACAGCACAATGGCCGGTGGAACTCACCGAGAAATGCTGCGCGATGGCTTCAGAAAAAAGGTTCATGAACAATTGCTTAACATGACAGGTATGAGAGCTTCTCAACAGCCTGGATCCATCAGGGCAGGACAGGTATCGTATGAGGTTCTTGGGTACAGAGGTTCTCAGGTGCTGGTACAGTCTCAGGTCTTAGGTACAGCGCTAGACAGCATAGGAGGTACAGAGCTTCTCAATATCCTGAAGCCATCAGGACGGGACAGGTATGAGTGCTTCTCAACAGCCTAGAGCCATCAGGACAGGTCAGAGAGCTTCTCAACAGCCTGGAGCCATCAGGACAGGACAGGACAGGACAGGACAGGACAGGACAGGACATCCGAAAGTAAGGCATCACACAACTTGTGTTAAAGCAAGGCACGCCCATCATCCTTCTATGAATCCTAGACCCTCACATTGTCAAATAATCGCCTTGCAGCATTCATTTTTCCATTGCCGGAGGTTTGCTGATTGTCGCAGCTAGTACAGTATTAAACACATGTAATACAACACAAGAAACGTAAGCATCAGGTCATGCCACCTTTAAGACTTGACACATGACACATGCCACTGACCTAAGTGATTCAGTTTTAGTTGCCTGCATACTACGAGAAAAAATATGGCATTGCGTCATGATTTTTGATACTTTCTTGTTACCAGACGCCTACTGGTACACTAGCAAAATTATGTTCATTCTGTAACAGGAAACTCTTCAGAATTCAGTGTCAATGTCAATGAGTAACGGTCCGCCAGGCGAAGCAAATGTGCAAAAATGGCATCTTTTCGTTTTACATTTGTTGGAAATGAGAGTCCACACTTTGAAGTTTCATTTCCACCGTGTATTGGATACTGAAGGGCTTGATGCGCGCTCAAGTGGGGGTCAATTTGACGCCCAGCAAAGGCTTTTCCAAAATGACTTCCGAACGGCGTGGCGTGGCCGAGTCAATTTTCATATGCCTGTGCACAATTCAATCGCGAATCGTTTGGTATCAACAATTTAGATTTAGCTTGCAAGGTCGTTAACCTACGGCAGGTCAAAGTCAGGCGATGGATTCAGCGAAGACGAGTTTCGGGGAAGCGTTCAAGCTGAAGTAACAACAAAGTGTTAGATGAAGCCAGCCATCTTTGAGATAGTTTCTTAGACAACACAACAATCGAAAGAACAAATTCCATTTATCTGGGGTCAGCTATGAAGGTCAGACATGAGTCAGAACTAACCTGCTTCATTACTCTGCTACTCGCTGTGTAGGGAGTTTCTGGCACTCATTTCAAAATTATTGCTAACAGGAGCCGCATTTTGATCTTTCATAGACTTTTTAAGGGTCAGGATAAGTCAATGACCTAAAATGACCCAGGTCAACATTTGTTTTTGGGAGCATACCGCCTAGTGTAATCTTTGACACTTATTCAAATGCAAAGCTCCTAAGCAGTCTTGCATGATTTTGGTCTCCATAGCCTGTGGATGGTCAAACAAGATCACTGATCTTAAATGAGCGCCAGTGACCTTTGGTTAGAACAGGTATAGGGTCTGGGGCACTGGACAGCAATTTGGAGTCTGACCTTGTTTGACCATATTTGACTCGTCGGTCAAGACCTAGGAAACACAGATTTTGATATAAATGAGATCACATACAGGTCAACACACCCTGTGAATTTTGTGTCTCTAGCTCTCTTACTTTTTAAGATCACAGGAGGGCAAATCCGACCCCGCACTTGAGGGAAAGGTGTTTAACCCGCCACCCGGCGCGTGTTTTAACAAATGCTCGTCATGTGTATACTAAATATGTCGCTGCCTTTTATTTCACGTCCCCAGATTGAAGTGGCAAGTACAAAATACCTACCTTAGCGACTTTTATAACCTAATTTCGATAGCCCACGACCTACCGAGCGTGAAACCAGCGTTGTCCCGTAAGCCAAAGCCATTGCGCTGCTTGGCTGGCTATTGGTCCGGCTTGACAGGCAGTCGTGTCTCACTTGCTATGTTCTGTTTTGATTGCGCGTATATCGCTTTTGCTTTATGTTTGTGGCTCTTTCTCCATACGACTTTTGAAAATAGCGCATTGTGCTCGCGCTGTGCTGGTAGATGATGTTATTCATTTGGTAGGCGGTGAAAATGCGAGCCTTATCAGGGAATTGAACCCCGGCTTTTGTTTTCTTGTTACCACGTGACTCGTTTTTGACCATGCCGAACGACAAATGACGCTGTGAAGCTATTGCCCCCTAACATCAACAGTCCTGGACTAATGATATTGACAAGTCACTCGTGTATCTTTACCACAGGATTGACAGTACACACCTTCGAGCCCACCGTCCGCCTCTTATATAGACAATGCGCCTTCTATTTGGAATCGTGCGTGTTACGATCTTTTAAGGCACACCAACACACAGGCAGCAAAACCCAATCAGAACTAAGCCATTTTCGAGCCAAGCTCGGTCGCTATGTGGCTTCAGTGTGCTGCGTAATGTGACGCTTCCTGCTGCTGTGCAGTGTAACACTTCTAGCTGTACAGAAGTTCAAACGCTGGTTTGAACTTCTGCACAGCTGCCGTCGCCGTGCCGCCGGGGCAAAGGTCAGCACCGGCGTGAATCCGAAGGTCGAGATCGACCCAGCGTTCGGCCCAGCGGTCGATCCAGTGGTCGATCCAGAGGTCGACCCAGAAGGCGGCCTAGAGGTTGACCCAGAGGTCGATCCCGAGATTAGCCCAGAGGTCGACCTAGCGGTCGACCCGCAGGCCCACCCAGGTCGATCCAGAGGTTGACCGAGGGGTCGGACGGTTCACATGGGACCGCTTAGCGACAGACAGGCCATTTGGCCATGTTGTCATGCGAAGCCCAGAAAGTGCTGCTATTTCAAGCCAAAGCTGTGGACTGTGGCGAGTCTGCTGGTCGTTCGACGGAGGCCGTGGCCTTACAGCAGGAAGTGCTCCACATGTAAGCGAATGGTCGACATTTTTAGGACGTTCCCTTATGCCAAGTTGGCTTTGATGTGTTTGTAATTCATTTTCATACCATATGATCCTAAAACATGAATGACCTGATTCATGGAACCTCAGTGCTGTCAGGGTGATCTAATGTAAACTGCCGGAAAAGAACGCAGAGGCTTCATGGTTCACGCGTATTTTTGCAAAAGTCTGCTTCGCGTTTGTGTCCCACAGTTCAACATTTGCGGCTTGTTGGAGCAATCGCAGTCTTCTCAACATCTAAACCTTTTTGAAACATTTGTTGCCTGTAGCAGCATTTGTAGCCTTTCACAGCATACTTGAAGTCAAACGCCTCGGGAGAGCGGAACCACGCCTTGAGTGTTCTTTCAGCCGGCGGCGCTACGCAGGGAACTGTGTGCCGGCGAGCACGTGCCACGGGTACACATCACGACCAAACATTCGTCATGCAAGTCAAAGTTCATTAACAACAGGACAGTTGCGAATGATTGCAGATGGTCCATGCTTGCGGATTTTAGATTGCACATGCTCCGCTCCGCTACAAATGTTGAACGCACGGCACCAACTCAGAGCAGACTCTTACAGAAAGGCGCAGGTGTCATGGAACCTCATGGTCTTTTTACGGCAGCTTAAAGATAAATCAGCTTGACCGCAATAAAGTTCCAAAACCTAGGCCATTCATGTTGGAGGACCACTAGCGGTTTTAGAGCCCGTTCGTGTTTATGATGCTTTCGACTGGCCCCACAGCGCAAGCACGTCATCAAAATATGGGCGCTGAGCACACCACCAGCTTAACTTGACAGAAGCGACGCGCCCGAATCCGCGCGTCGTTACTGATGCCGGGTGGTAACGCCCACACTGCGCTGGGTGCGACGGGGCTCCCGTACCCTGTGTCGTGCCTGTTCAGGAACCACCCATAACCTGGCGATACCAGGCACCATTTCGTAGGAGGGCCACTTGCGTCAGCGACCGCAGTCAGCGCAGGAACTAGCAAACGACTGCGTGGTTCGGCGCACTCCCGCCTCCTGTGCGCTGCCTAAAAGCTGGGTCGGCTTCTGGAACCTTTTGCCGTCTTGCGCTGTTTTGCTTTTGCGCGTGTTTCTCATGACGGATGGCGACGTGCTGGCCATTTACTGCGGGCACATTTGCCGCGCTGTCATGACGGTGATGCATGACGCTCTGTAGAGTCCTGTGGGCCGGGCTCGAGGCACGGAACCCGACATTAGTTATCACCTGCAGCGGACAGGCCATGTCGTGTTTGGGCGTCGTCTTTCACTACATTGCGCGTCACAAAAGATCGGCCGTGGCTTGATGTGGCGCACACGTATTTCGCACTACATTCGCCTGACAAGGTGTCTGGGCTCACAGGTCATGTGGCTGTGGGCTGCCGAATATAACGCCAAGAAATTTACCGATTTTAATGCATGAGTCATGCAGCGTGACATCAATCATCGTCACTTAAAGCCACCGCCAAACTCAACGCGTGTACAAAGACTGCGCCATGGTGGCTTGACTTACTGCGCGACTTCACTTCGTTTCGCAGTGCGGCAAAGCAGAGAAATTGCCTCACGCTCTAGTCGAGTCCAAAGCATGTTAAGCGCACACGGTTATGCCCTTACGTAGCTTTCTCGTTCAGACTTGTTCGTGTTGAAAAAGGTTCACCAAGAATATGTGAGGTGGGTTTATCGGACGCAACAGCTATTGATTTCCACTTGAACATTACAAACACATGAGCGTTATTTCCGCGTCATAATACGTGTAGAGACTGCGGCTTCATCCGCAGTTTCAGATAGGTGTGACCGACGTGTGGCTCGTGTAAGTAGAGTAAATGGTGCGTGTGGGGACTGTTAGCAGATATTACTTACAACGGAGCGTCATCTGCACCAAAGGCGCCGGCAGCTTTCAGTAATATCTTACCAACTTTCTAGTGGTAAGATATTACCAAAACGGATTCGGATTCGTAGTCGGAGTCGCCGCGCCAGAGCCTTGCATTTAAGCTGGCGCCAGAATAGAGTCAAAGTCGCAAAAATTGAACTGACTTTGACTCTGACTCTACCGTATCTTCGTCCGCGGGATGTTGAGTAAGTCGGGCCCGAAGCTACGTCACCCAGAGCCACGTGACACAGGACCACGTGACCCGAGCCAAGCGACCTGGGGCCAAACCCAAAGACAAGTGACACTAGACGTTCTGCTTTCGGCTCCGAGAGTGGGGAGGGCATGGAAGTGTGCAGGTGTGAAGGGAAACATAACGGAATCATCTATGATTCCGACCGGCTGACCCGTTAAATGAGCAGTCGAAGTAAAAAAAAAACGCGAGACGAAAGCCAAGAAAACAAAACAGCAGCAGGCAACGACCAAATGCAAGCGGACGAAAATTGTCATGCCAGCAACCAACGCGCAACACGACACCTGCATGTTTTGTGGCAAACCAGCAAAAGAAGCCTGGTCCAAGTGCTCATTCTGATGAGTCCACGAGCTGTTTACCAATGACTGCACTTCACGCAGTTGTCTGACTTCTGTCGTCGGGGTCCATGACGACGTAGCTGTGCAGCAGGTATGTGTTGTGACAGCGGTGCTCTCGAGTCTACCCAACATGCTTAAGTCGAGTCGACTCGGGTCAGACTTCGGGAGGACCCGAGTGCCACTCACTGGCCATCTGGTCCCCGTCGCCGAGCCGTAGGGATGACTGGAAAGGGGACAGAGCCCGTCCCCGCCGGCCGGCGGCGGCGTCATCAGCCCGAACACGGCTCCCGAACATGCTCTGGCTGGCTTACGCACCGTGGGCGAGCGGTGAACACATGTGTATGACTGGTTATCTGACGCAACTACGGCCCGAATGTAGACAGCTTCAAGAGGCTCCTACCCATATGCATTTTTTAAGGGGGGGGGGGGACGCCACCCGGGTGGGGCCATGACTTCGTCGAGGCTTCTGCTGGAGAATAATTTACTTGCTAGTTATTTATGAGGACATTTGTTACAAAATCGTTTCCTTTTGTGCAATCCGATGTTCTTTGATATTTTGTCTCACTTTGAGGTGCTTTCATTCACTTTGCACTATTTCTCTTAGCAGAAGTGCTGTCAGATCTGGGGTAACACTCGGGCTCCATTCTGAGTACCATTTTGTGCTCACATTGAACTTTTTCCCTCATTGCATGAAGCAAGGCTGAAGTTTCATATCCAAGTATAAGGAAGAAGGTCATAGGGTTTCCATGGCCAAGACAAAAGGAAGCTTGTGTGATCTCACAACTCACTGAATGCCTTGCGGGCCATTAAAAATGAGCTCAATGCTAAAATAACGGCGTGCACTATGGGTGCAAGCATATTCGTCATTTGCACACCAACATCTCAGAAAATTTACTAATGGATTGCAAAGGCAGCACGCATAAAAGTGACCTTCTGATTCCCTTTAATATAATGCAGTTTCATGGCTGGTGCCACACGGTAGCTGCTAGACATCCACGCCGACCACGAACCGCAATGAGAGACAAAGATGAGCAACTTCCATGGCAGACTGTGATACGTCCACGACACTCTTCGTAAGCACTAAATGCTTATCAAGATACCTTGCTAGACACCTACGCATCTAACGATGTTTTATTAATTGCCCCCCACATATTTTGAATGTATATGAGAAAAATATTTCCAAAAAATGAATAACAACGCCACCACTCTAAACACAATACCCAGCGGTCAGTATGCCAATAGGTCGTATTCGGCGCCGAATGCTTCAGTTCCGCCAGTTAGTAGTCGGGGTAGTTAAACTTTTCCATAATAAACGTCCAAGAAACGCATGGGTTTGCTAGACCATAAAGGAAAATACCAGAATCATTACGAAGTCAGCACCTCACAGCACAAATTGAGCGACTTCCAACATAAAAGCAGATAGAAATAGCGAGAATTGAAGGTGAAGTAGGCAGACTTTTCAGAGAGCACAAAAGTACCACAAACTACCAAACAAGTCCGTTAGGAGCGCAGGTCTTAGTGCATGAGCGGCCGACGCAGCGCAGCGGACTCAAGGCCGGTGAACACGTCGGACAGGTTGAAACCTAATGCGTCGCTTGTACAAAGCGTGGCGCGAATATGTTTGGTCAGCGGCCGCATCACAGTCATAAATGGCGCGTAACAAAACCCATGCACGATCTCACAACGTTCTGGAGCAATACCAGTGTTAGAGAAAGAGCTCTTAAGGGTTTAATCGATCCATCAAAAGATCACCCTCCACCGCTTTGCCATCAGCTGTATGCTCTTTTTGATGCTACAGACTGCGTTACCTCAGATGGAGAATTTGTATGTTATTTCATCCCACAACTCTTTTCCTACGCCTATAACGGCAGCGTCCGAAGTGAAACTTCATAGAGCTTTTAACGTCTAACATTCAGATGTCTAGCATTGAGAATCCACGCCTGGAGGATATTTACTCCCCAATCCAAAACCGCCGACAAGAATTCGAACACTGGATATCCCGCTCATGACCTGGGCTACATGGATGGGGGAACTTACCGCGTGACAAGCCGTGCCTAGCGAGATTGGGTGATAATCTCAGATTTCGGGCGCAGCGACTTTTTCGCTATATGACGACTTTGATGAGTGTTGAGAACATTTCCAATTTCAGCGCCGCCCATGGAACAAAACCATGCCTTTTAAAGCAGGATTGGGGCAGCGGACGTTCACATCCGCCCCTGGCATTTGTCCGCATACCTGTTATGGACATGTTCATGACATCACATCATGTGCTCCAGCTTTTGACCCAGGACCTAACGGCCACATATCAAGGACCCATAATACATAGAGCAAGGCGTAAAACACTCATTGCATTAAGCCGCTCCATACCATTTCATGTGCCGCATGTTAACGGAGCTCCGGTGCCAGTATTTCATTGCACCGGCGGTGAGGCACTTGCTCATCAAAATACCGACGCTCACTGGGGCGTCGCTATTTCGATTACTAGGACTGTCGAATATCCGGCACAGGAACGGCCGGATATCCGGCACAGGAACGGCCGGATATCCGGCACTGGTTGGACCGCATGTCCGAGACAAGAGCGGCCTTCTGACACGGGAAAGGCCGCGTGTCTGGCACTGGACCGGCCGCGTGCCGGTACGTGGGAGGCCGCGTGTCTGACACAGCAGCGGCCGTTCAGCGCCGGGGTGAGCGCATGATCGGCACTGGAGCTGTGGCGCGTCCAGCACAGGAGAAGCACCGTGCCGGGCACAGGAGAGACCGCATGTCTGTCACAGGAGGGACAGCATGTCCGGCACAGGAGAGGCGACGTGTCCAGCCCTCGAGTGGGTGCGTGTTCGGCACTACAGTGGGTGCACGTTCAGCACTGGAGCGGCCGTGTGTCTGGGCACAGGCGCGGGGCCGCAAGTACGCCGCAGGACTGGGAGCGAACAGCCCGTGGTTTCTTCTCACACACACACACACACACACACACACACACACACACACACCACACCACACACAACACACACACACACACACACACACACACACACACACACACACACACACCACACACACACACACACATATATATATATATATATATATATATATATATATATATATATATATATACATATATATATATATATATGTATATATATGTATATATATATACATATATATATATACATATATATATATATATATATATATATATATATATATATATATATATATATATATATGATGAGGCGATCCAGTAGTACAGCGGTGTAGGCACGCGGGTGTTCGGCGACACCGCTGGTCGTCACCCGTCGCCTGCGCCAGCCGTGGATAGCCGTGCAGTTCCTAAAAGCCAGTGATCACTCAGAAAGCAAAACTGCCAGGGACGCGTCAAAACATGCACAATGAATCCCTCGCAGCACACCGAAATAAAAATCCTAGGGGATATCGAACTCGAAGTCACGGCCACACTTTCGGTACGGCCTGAGGCGCGTATTACACGTGTTTTGACTCGTCCCCAGCAATTTAGCTTTCTGAGTAACTACCGCCCGTCAGAAGCCGTTCACGACCATCCGCAGCCGGCGAGGGCGACGGGCGTCAAGCGACGATGCCGCGGAACGCTCGCGACGTGCCGACGCCTCTGTATTAAGTGAAACCTTCATCATAGATACATGTAGAAACACGGCTGTTTTAAGTCCATGTCACTGCGGGGCATGAACTTCTACAAAAGGGCATGTAAAGTTGAACAACTGATTTTCAGGACAATTTGACCTTTGGCCTGGTCAAGTAAGGCCAATTAAGGACCTAGCAACATGCAAGCTATTGCTAATAGTAAGATGCTGTTGCGGCCTAACTATCATTTTTTCTCATCAGGCCATGTCTTTCTTAATTTGGAAACGGCACGGGGTGAGGTGGCATCGACCTCCTTCTTCCCCCTGCCATCACCGCTCTTTATAACACCGGCGAATCAGGGCGAGGGTTGAATGCTCTGCAGCCCGGTACAAATGCTTCCCATCCCCTCGTTAGACTGCTGGCCCTTTTTGTGCTGGACATACGGCAGCTTCAGTGCCGAACGCACGCTCACTCTGGCGCCGAACACGCACCCACTCCAGTGCTGGACACGTAGCCTCTCCCGTGCTCGGCATGTGGCCTCTCCTGTGCCTGCAGGCCGCTCTTGTCTCGGACATGCGCCACCCCCCCCCCCCCCTCCCCCCTGTGCCGGACAACCGGCCGCTTTTGTGCTGGACGTTCGACGGTCCAATGATCCAAATAGTGACGCTCCAGTGAGCTGCTCAGCGCGCTGCAAGGTGGTACTGGCGTTGCAAGCTCTAGTGAGATGCAGCGCATTAAACATACCACGGTGCGGGTTAATGCAACGAGTATTTCACGCCTTGCTCTATGTCTTATGAGCTCTTGATATGTGACTAACAGGTCCTAGGTCCATAGCTGGTGCATTTGATGTGCTGTACGTAAATTTGTCCCCAACAGACTAGCGATGAATGCTATGAAGCAGGTGTGAATTTACGCCGCCCAAATCCTACTTTGAAAAGTCGCGATTTTTGTCGGCCACAGAAACCGCCGTTATAGACATGGAAAAATAGCTGTGACATGATACAACATGAAAATTATCAAGCTAAGACAACGCAGTTTGTAACATTAGAAAGAGTGCACAACTGATAGCAAAGCAGCGAAGAGTGATTTTTCTACGGATGGATTAAACCCTGCAAGAGCTCTTTCTCCAACAATGGTATTGTCCCAGTACGTCGTGATGTAGTGCAGTGGGTTTGTCACTCGTTGGCCTGGTAGTCAGTAGTTTCGTTCCCATGATTGAAACTAACGTCACCCAACGCCCAGTGCAGTCAGGTTGTGGCTTTGTCATACAACGCGTGCACCGGCCTCTGTATTTAACAGAATAGGTAGGGTCTGGCTGGAAGGCGCGTATGCAGCAGCTGCTTGTCTAGTGGATATGCTTGAGGTCCGAGGCCGGTACAATGTGCACAGCCTCCACCGCTTCCAAATAACGACCAGCTCGGCGTGCAGCCCACTAAGTTTTTCGAAGGATATCTCTCTGGCGCGCCTTGTAGTCGCGTCCAAGTTTTTGCAGCCTCCATGGCATCTATTGCGCGTATTTTGAAACCAAAATCTTGAAACACTGCCCCGCCGATCAATGAACGGCCCAAACAGTGGTCGACAATGTTACATTGACGGAAGCCTCCATGATGAATATATGCTCAAAACACTTAACACTGCACACCACTATGCTCATAGCAAAAGGGAGCAAGCCTGCTTAGATTTCGTATCACTACGGTACGGTGTACAGACTTCATAGGAGAAAATAAATTTTAAAATGCTCAAGTTTCAGGGAAATTTGACCGTTTACATCTTTTTGGTAAAAACATAAAACTTCTTACCGGTCATGAGATGTAGTTAAGATCAGTGTACTGTTTTATTATTGCAGCTCTATCTACGTTAGTTCCTAGAGGTCATTGGAAGGGGTCGTTACGATCCCCCATCGATCTGCGTTATGAAAAATGGCGAGTCAGGGCGAAGGCCAATGAACGAGCCATGTCAGAACATCGGCTTGGAATGCTATTATGCAGTTAATATTTTCACTTGTGTAGGCTTAATGACGTTGCGTTGACATTAAAAGGAAGAGACACGACTAAAAAAATCTAGCAGAGGTCATGTGTTGAAGACATAGGTAAGTATGACATGTTTTTCAGGGCTCCCAGATGGGAACAACTACACATCAACAATTCAGTCACCTCCAGCAACAATTTTGGCCCAAGATCAATGCAAAGCTCTTTGGGTGAATCTTGGTTACATTCCTAGCAGATTGGTATTTACCACCCTGTGACATGCATCAGGGGGTTACCAATTCCACACTGAAATGTAGTTGTCTGTTAGGTAATTGCCTTCAAAAATATACATTATGTGTGGTGTGTGTGTGTTTGTATATATATATATATATATATATATATATATATATATATATATATATATATGTGTGTGTGTGTGTGTGTGTGTGTGTGTGTGTGTGTGTGTGTGTTGGGTGTGTGTGTGTGTGGTGTGTGTGTGTGTGTGTGTGTGTGTGTGTGTGTGTGTGTGTGTGGTGTGTGTGTGTGTGTGTGTGTGTGGTGTGTGTGTTGTG
>NW_023596448.1:3628632-3642137 GCF_011947565.3 Pollicipes pollicipes
GACCTGACCTGATGTTGATCTGTTGCTCAGGTGGGGAAGCATTGGTGGACCAGGAGTGCCGAAGGACCTGACCTGATGTTGACCTGTTGCTCAGGTTGTGGGAGCGGTGGGGCACCAGGGATGCTGGAGGACCTGACCTGATGTTGATATGTTGCTCAGGTGGTGGAGCATTGGCGGACCAGGGAGTGCCGAAGGACCTGACCTGATGTTGACCTATCGCTTAGGTTTGTGGGGCGCTGGTGCACCAGGGGTGCTGGAGACCTGACCTATGTTGACCTGTCGCTCAGGTGGTGGGAGCGCTGGTGGACCAGGGGCGCCGAGGACCTGACCTGAGTTGACCGGTCGCTCAGGTTGTGGGAGCGCTGGTGGGACCAGGGAGTGCTGGAGGACCTGACCTCTGAGGTTGATCTGTTGCTCAAGTGGTTGGAGCGCTGGTGGACCAGGGATGCTGGAGGACCTGACCTGATGTTGATCTGTCGCTCAGGTGGTGGGAGCGCTGGTGGACGGGTATGCTGGAGGACCTGACCTGATGTGATCTGTCGCTCAGGTGGTGAGAGAATGGTGAACCAGGGGGTGCCGAAGGACCTGACCTGATGTTGACTGGTTCGCTCAGGTTGTGGGAGCGCTGGTGGACCAGGGAGTGCTGGAGGACCTGACCTGAGGGTGATCTGTTGCTCAAGTGGTTGGAGCGCTGGTGGACCAAGGGATGCTGGAGGACCTGACCTGATGTTGATCTGTCGCTCAGGTGGTGGGAGCGCTGGTGGACCAGGGGTACTGAGGACCTGATCTCGGTGGAGTTGCCCGACCTCTACACCAAGCTGGAGCAGCTGGGCGTGGTGGGCATGATCTCCTCTCCTGGTTCCTCACCATCTTCCTCAGGTACGCCGCCGGCGGGTTGAAGCGCCTCCGCTGACGCCCCTGCGTTCTCGTGGGTGGATTAGTCAGCTGACACGGCTGGAGATGGGCCGTAGCAGGTGGCGCTTACAATCAGGTAGCCTTCACTTCTGCCTCCGCACAGAGAATCTGGCAGCCTTTCGTGATCGCGTTTTATGAGTGCAACAGACCATGGTGTGACGCATTTCCAGCAATGCCTTCGCGTTGATTAGTTCTTTTCGGACTGGATTCGGTGTGGTGTTTGGTGTACATGGTAATGGACGCTGTCACGGGGTGGTATCGCTAGGAACCGTTGCAGGGCACTGAGCAACAGACGCGTTCAGATGCGTTGTGGAGACCAACCGAGGATGCGATGTCAAAGTGACGCTGCGACTGGTCGTGAAATTGCGGGCCAAAAAAAGATAACGTGATGTTAATCCTCAGCATTGTAATTTCCGGACTGGTGAGTAGTCGGGACGAGCTACCACCCGCTGAACTTTGTCCGGTGAAAGTCCGTGCGTCATAACCATCAGCCGGCCTTCAGATCGCTCCGAAATCCTGTCCTTGGTTTCCGACCAGCTGGCACTGCCGCCGGTCCACCAGCCCCTCCCTGACGCTCCAGCCCCTCCCTGACACCCCCAGTCCCTCCCTAGCGCCCCCCCCCCGGCCCCTCCCTGACGCTCCAAGTCAACCCCTTACGCCCCCAGCCTTCTCCCCGACGCCCTCAGCCCCCCTTCTGAGGTCACCAGCCTGTCCCTGGCGTCCCAGCTCACCCTGACTTCGCCCCGCTCTCCCCCCGCCAGCGTGATGCCGTTCGAGTCGGCGGTGAACGTGATGGACTGCTTCCTGTTCGACGGTGCCCGCACCAACTTCATGGTGGCGCTGGCCGTGCTGGATGCCAACCGGGCCCGCCCTGGAGGGTGAGCGTCGGGCGCCGGTCCGGCCGGGGCTAGGAGACCGCGAGGTTTCGTGAAGATCGGGGAGCCATCTGCGAGCGTGTTGGCACCACCCTTCCAGAAGTCGTTGCTTAGACTTCTCCCATTTCCTTTTACAAAGCTCGGCTTGTTATGGTACGCATTAATTCAATCCTTGTAAACTTTACGATGACGTTTCCTGTACATTCCTGGCACGTTCTAAGTGATCGAAGTACTAGAGTAACTTTACGCACTGTGTATGCACCGGGGGTGCGATCTCGTGCGCTGTATCGCCCCCCCCCCCCTCCCGTAGAATTATTTTTGACTTGTCTGCCCAGACATCATCAATCACGCTCTCCCAGCGTCGTTGGGCGGTCCCTGTCGCCCGTCGCCCCTGCCCCGATGAATGACGCCGGCCGCCGCACAGACTGTCGCGACGACGGCGAGGCGATGACGTGCCTGTGCCGGTACCTGGAGGCCGTCACCAACTCGGACATTCCGGTGCGCGTCGGCCAGTCGGTGTTCTACACCTACTACAAGCCCGACACCAAAAACCTGGTCAGTCGCCGCCGGCCGCCGCCGCGGCCGCGCGCCTGCATGGTGACGTCCCGGCGGATCGTGCACTTACACGGGAGGGAGTCTGCCACGTGCCGTCACGAGCTCATGGCAAGCTCGGGTGGAGGGCTGGGTTAGAAACCACATTTACGTACGCTGTGCGGGAATTCGTCTCTTCCACACTGCATGTAAGGATAACTGCTGGTATTGTTCTCGGTCGTTCAAACCTCAGCACTGTAATATACACAGGAAATTCCGTGGCGCTTTGCTAAAGCATGGTCGCGAAATGGCCTGGGCAGTCGTTGCGCCTGTAAACACCAATAACTAACTGCTGAAGACATCTTCCTCGGTCTGCTGAAGTCCTGCTGCGGCTGGCGCTGCGCCTGTCAGATGGCCATCACATTCAGAAGGCCTCACCTTGGGCTCCGCACGCCTGATACGTCTGGCTGTCGTAATGTTTTTGCACGGTTGTGGTAGTGTCATGGTTGTGGCATGCACCCGTATCGTCATTGTGAGAGGAAATCAACGCCGTCTTTGCCACGTAGGAGTGGAGGATGAGTGTCGACGCCTCGGGCTAATACCGTCCTGTCCACACCCGCGAAATCCTCGCGCCAGGGGCGTTGGCCGTGATCTGATGTCAGGCGAGAGCCCGCAGCTTCCGCCACCGCGTGGTCTCAGGCGCGGGGCAAGCGCGATAATCAGCATTGGAAATGCTGGCTGAAAATACGCTGTCCGAGTACCATCCAGAGCGCCGTTCGGTGCTAGGAACGCGCCGCTCGTTACCGGTCCGAGCCCGTGGTGGGGGCTGCTTGAGCTGATTTGGAGGCGCGTGACTCGCGGCGACGCTCCGTCGCGATTTGTCGAGTTTCACTGAGCTCGTTTTGCGCTTTGACCCCACTAAGGCTCTGCTGCTATTGCTATCGCTCGATTTGCTGAGTGCAGCGTTGGCTGGCGGCCCTGGCTTAATCTGGCGACCGACCCGTCTGTGGTCAGCGTCGACGCCACATACTGAAAACGTGCATTGTGGAGTGCGCTGGAAGCAGCCCGCCAAGCGTCTCGCGGGGCTGTTCGCTTCACTTTCCTCGCTCTTCGCCTCCCTGGCGCCGCCGCTTTTGCCGTCCGGTTTTCACAGTTAACGCGCCCTACTTCCGACGCGCGGCTCCCAGCCGATACGAACGCCCGCCCCACCAGCAGGTCGCCACGGTCTCCCAGCTGAGCTACGCCCCGCCCACCTGATCCCCGCGGTCTCCCAGCTAGCTACGCTCCGCCCACTGATCCCCGCGGTTCCAGGCGAGCTACGCTCCGCCCACTGATCCGCCGTCTCCCAGGCGAGCTACGCCCCGCCCACCTGATCCCGCGTCTCCAGGCGAGCTACGCCCCGCCCACTGATCCCCCGCCCTCCCAGCGAGCTGCGCCCCGCCCCTGATCCGCGCTGCCCCCCCCCCCCCCCCCCCCCCCCCCCCCCCCCCCCCTGCTGCTGCTCGTATACGGCCCTACCACAGCCGGGACTTGAGCATGAAGCGCGCCGCGTTCTGCCCTCTTTCAGGACGCAGAGCTGGGCACCGACTGTTTAACGCTGCTTGATGGCCAGGTCAGCCGCCGCCGCCCGCGGCCGCCGCTGTAGTGTAGCCGTGCACGGCGTCCCCCGCCCCCGCCCCCGCCCCGCTGATGGTCTGTGGTCGGCCGGGGCCTGCGGCGTGCCGTGGCCCGGTCTTGTGCCCTCGGGCGGCCCCGGCGACCCCGTCGTGACCCTGTGCCGTGGCTGAACTGGGTGCTGTCGGGCCGGTCGACGCTTCGGCGCGCACTCTTGGACAGTGGTGACGCCACGCCGGGGCTTTTTGGACGAACGAATTGATTCAGCCAGACCAGACCAGACCAGACCAGACCAGACCAGACCAGACCCGACCCGACCCGACCCGACCCGACCCGACCAGAGCAGATTAGACCAGACCAGATCCTATTAACCAGACCAGATCAGACCAGACCGGACGGGGCTGCGCCAAGTTTCGCGTGACGTGACGGCCTTCCTTTTTGACCTGTCCTGGTATGCCCGACCTCGCCCGATGTGGCTTAGGTGGGCACCGCATGGCTATCACATGGCTGGCATTGCACGCAGCACGCGGGAAGCTCCCTGTTATATTTGTACTGTGTCTGGATCTGTGCTCGGCGTGGTGTGGGAGATGGCTTGGAATGGGAAAATGCGTCCTTTCGCATTTGTTTTAGTAAGTTCCGTGTCCCGGCCCTGTGCGATTTTATCCGCTTTCTGTGCCTGACATGCCCTTAAGAGAGTGGGTGACAACGAAAGTAGATTGTGACTGATTGCATACGTAGCACTCTGGAAGCACCGAGCAGAGAGAAAATGCTAGAGGCAGTGAGGCGCTGGCGGATATGCCGTTGACGTCAGTTGCCTGTGACGTCATTAGCATGACAACTGCCTTAAGTATCGGACGGAAAATGCTGTGAAATATCTGCCGTAACCTGCTTATATGATTGCAACATTGACTAGTCATTAGGTTAACGACTAAACACATCCGCTAGCCAAGCTGTCATGCACCTGAAGACACTGCTGCATCGTTTGCTCCCTGATCGCAAACGTGTTTTCCCTAGTTCTTGAACATGAAGCCTACGTTTTCACTGTAACGTGTTCTTTGTCCGTCACGGCTTCTTTCACCGTGTCCGAGCCTGTAAAAATCTGGCCGTGTTGCGGCCATGCGGGCGTATCCTGCTCTCGTGCGTGCGGAGGCACAGATGAAAGTGCGGCACTTCCACAGCTGTCCATAGACTCATTGACTGTTTTCTACACGCTGTCTGCATTGCCGGTCTGCATTCATGTGTTTTGCTTGTCTGGCGTCGTGTGACGCCCCCGATCGTCCGCCGGCTTCTGGCTGCTGCAGAACACCAGCATCGACGTCTCGCTGCTGATATACGAGGCGTACACCAACTTCGGGAAGCTGACCAACTCGGCCATCGAGCGCCTGCGGCTCAAGCACCGGCTCAAGGTGAGCGCCGCCGCGTGGCGCCACCGTCGAGTGCAGCAGCGTTTTTATGAAAAGAGGACGCGACGCATGTCGTTGCGCCCCCGCTTCATCGACCTCCAGGGACCGCATTGGCTATAGCAGGGCTCAGAGGCCATGCTGCTCCCAGGATTCGAACCTGCGCCCCCACGTGTGGTTCCGAGGAGCTAATCACTCGGCCTTCACGCTTCCCCGGCAGGGTGTGCACTTAGGTATCGTCATTGAGATATATGAGTAGGCGTCATAATGGAGACCATGGTTCAGCTATTTTGCGATTGCTCCTATAACTGTGAGGTTCGGTGGGCTGGTATGAGCTGGTCCAGGACCGCTGAGTGTACGTGAGGGTTGCCCTGCGTGTTCAGACCGCCATGGCCGCGCCCGAACACCTCGACGCAGGCCGTGTGGGTGACGTCACGTTCTCTCACGTCACCAGGTGATCCAGACGATCGAGGACTCGACGATGAACAGCATGATCCTGTGTGGAGGCTGAGCAGTTCTTCACGGCGGCAGAGCTGAAGGTCAGATCCCGTCCTGTGCTGTCCTGTGCTGCCGTTCCCTGCCGTGCCGTGCCGTGCCGTGCCCTGCGCTGTGCTGTGCTGTGCTGTGCAACTTTGTCCTGTCCTGTCCTGTTCTGTCGTGCTCTGCTCTGCCCTGCCCTGCTCTGCTCTACTCTACTAAACTTTGTTATGTTATGTTCTGTTCTGCTCTACTATGTTCTGTTCTGTTCTGTTCGTCCTGTCCTGTCCTGTCCTGTCCTGTCCTGTCCTGTCCTGTCATGTCCTCTGCTCGCAGTCATGTGTTGTCTAGTCCTCTGTCCTCGCCAGCCTTTGTTTCATTTATTGTCCCACTATACATGGGCAAATCCATGACGAGAGCTCACACCCTCTCGCAGGCTTGTCGCCGTGTGTAGGTTGCGCAGTGCCTCTGAAGCCATAAGCCCCGTCAATTCATCCAACCAATGCCTTTGGCGGCGCCACATCAAAAGTACAGTCGTACTCAGGCGCGGCGGCCGGTGACTGTGCCGTGACGCCTCGGCAGGACCTGTTCCTCTACATCAAGGAGGAGTACCTGACGCTGCAGTCGTACGGACGCGGCGCGCTGCCCGACCCGGCCGAGAAGCAGGACCCGTCCGTGCACAACTACCAGCTGTACAAGGTGGGCGCCCGGCTCGGCCGGCTCCCCGGCGCGGTCTCGGAGGGGAGGGGGGGGGGGGGTCGGTCAGTGCGCCCCGACGGACGGGTGCCGCGCTCTGACCTGCCGAACCGAGGCGTCGGGGCGCCGCCGGCGGCTCCAGAGAGGAGGGCACCGCGCCGGGGCTCGGGGAAGTGTTGGCGGGATTGTGCGTGTTGTATCGGACGTGACGCGGGTTGTGACTGTGTGACTGTAAGCTGACTGTCGTCGGACCATTCGTGGCCATGAGCGCGGCTTAAAACACCGTGTGTGTATGGTACGCCGGTGTTTGCTTGATAACTTAACGAGTGCCTCCGCACACACGGAAGGTGGATTGCTGTCAGCTCAAGGACTTTGACCTCATAATTCGGATCGTTTTTGTCGGTACGGTTTGGCTTTAGAATCGAATTGGGTATTTGGCTTTAGAATCGAAGACGTCGCGAGATTCCAGCAAGGCGGCCCCAGCGCGCCATGCCAGCGGAGTGACACGGCCGGGTCGATGCCAGTGCCTGTGATCTGACACCGGCCGTCCTCCGGCCGGCGTGTGTTTGTTTGCTCGGCTGATTGAGCCGGCACGCCGGCGTCCGGCGGCGTGGGCCCGCTGGCGGGTGACGTGGGGCGAGACACGCGGGCGATGTTTGGTGGCCGTGCGGGCTGGGGGGGGGGGGGGGGGGGGGGGGGGGGTGGGCTGGGCGGGTCGGACCGGGGCTCGCGCTGGCGGCGTCCGAGTGGAGCTCCCTGGCGCTCTGATCGGTCAAATATTGGGGAGTCGTGCCCACCCTGATAAGGGGTTGTCCCGTTATGGAACTGGCGGGGTGCCAGAGGTACAGTGTGCCTCCCTGAACGATAGATGGCATGGTAGATGATGTCTATTGGGCTGGTGTATGTGGGGGTGTGGGGGAAGAGGAACAGGGTCGCCTAGCGCCACCTCTCACCATTTATGTCGCCGCCAGGTGGACTACCCCCTCTTCCACACCCTCTTCCACAAGTTGTGTAACTGGAGCGCCGGCTCCATGGCGGACAGCATCGCCTCTCGCGCCTTCAAGGTGAGACTTGAGCAGCTGCCCTCGGTGCCGGGTCGGTGAGGTGACAGCATTACCATCGAACGTTCCACGGCCTCCAGTGTGAGACCTCACACGCTTCGTTCCTCGTCCATGGCTCGCATAGCACGTATCTCACGCCCCGTCTCTTATTGCTGGGGCGATGTTCTCGCATTCCTCGCTTGATTCAGGGGTAAGAACCTTTGCTTCTATTTTTTTTTGAAAAGCAGCGCGACCCCGCCGTGTCTCAGGCATGACATGCTGACATGACACGCTGACAGACATGCAGCTGGCGTTCTGCCATCCTTGTGGCGCAAACGCGGCTTTGAGTTCGATCACCACGCAGCACCCACTAGCCCGGTGCGCCTTTTCCATCGGAGCTCCGCGCCAGTGAACGCCTCAGATGCATGATTTCGAGCCGGGAACATTGGCAGCAACTCTCCGCGGCGCGATCCTGCCGGCTGTGCGTTTCCGACGGCAGTTAAATACAGCAAAAGCTTTTGACGTATTTTTAACAGCCACCTTCGTGGTGAATGTTTCGTCAAAGACACGGAGATACTCTTCAAATGTAAACGTAGTTCAGCCTGGCGCCCCCACCTTTTATCGATATTGTGGCGCGTCCGGTCATAAGAAGTCCTCAGACGCGTTCGTGAGACTGGGCGACAGCCATAGAGAACCGCCCTCCCCCGCAGCTGGACCATGTCGAACATGTTGGCCGTTCAACCGTGTGAGGCAGCCGTTCAGCGCTGTGCCACTGAATCAACTGTCCTGTACGGTGGGACTGTGCGCGGCACTATACTGTGACTGTGCGCGACACCCTGCGACTGTGCGCAGCACTGTGCTGCGACTGTGCGCGGCACTGTTCTGTGACTGCGCGCTCTGCCTCGACTATGCGCTGCACTGTACTGCGACTGCACGCGGCGCTATTGCGGCTGTGCGCTGCACTGTACTGCGACTGTGCGCGACACTCCTGCGACTGTGCGCGGCACTGTGCTGTGACTGCGCGCTCTGCCGCGACTGTGCGCTGCACTGTACTGCAACTGTACGCGGCGCTATTGCGACTGTGCGCTGCACTGTACCGTGACTGTGCCGTGTTCCCGTGCCGCAGCTGATGGACACCAGTGGGGACGGTCTGTTGGACCTGCGCCAGCTGGCCTGGCTGCTCGGCCTGATGACCCGCAGTGACCTGCCGCGACGCCTCCGGCTCTTCTACTGCCTCCACCTGCCGCCGCTACTCGACCAGCACGAGATGGACTCGCCCATCTCGGGTGAGGGGCCACACCCGCCCGACGACGAGGTGGACTCACCCGGGCCGGCCCGGCATGCTCACTGTGCGGTCTGTAACGCGCTTGCCCGGCCCCTGACCTTCTAACTGTACCATTGCAAACCAAGCACGCTCGAACCTTGTAGCTGTGAAGCATTGCGACCAGGATGCTCACTAAGCAGAGCTCGTTGTGTGGACGCTGCTGCTGCGCTCCAAGCTATCCGAAGTATTACAGCCTGTCCAACCAAACCGAAGGCTGTCGTTGGCGGCGATTAGTCGCCTTGCACAGCCGTCCTCGCGCGCTCTGGCCTTCAACCAGCGCGCCGGCCGACCTCTGAGGACGCTGCGGCGTCATCCCGCCGCCACATAGCCCCGAGCGCCGCCGCAGCCGAACACGAGCCATGTGACGAGTCGTGTCGCGTCGCCGACTCGTCACCGCCGTGCGAGAGTGTGCACTGGCGCCGGCGCCGGCTTGTGGCGAGCGCCGCTGACGCCTTCCGTCCGCGGCGGTCTGCAGACAACACCGAGGTGGCGTCGGAGGCGTGCGAGTACTTCGAGGCGTTGTCTGACGCCGAGCCGCCGCCCATCAGTCTGGCCGAGATGCGCGAGCTGGTGCTGGGCGATGGGCACCGCTCGCGCACCGTCAGCGGCACCAGCTTCACCTCAGGTCAGTCAGCGGCTCAGGGACGCCTCAGGTCAGTCAGCGGCACCAGGGGCGCTTCAGGTCAGTCAGCGGCACCAGCTTCACACGCAGGTCAGTCAGCGGCACCAGCTTCACCTCAGGTCAGTCAGCGGCACCAGCTTCACCTCAGGTCAGTCAGCGGCACCAGGGGCGCTTCAGGTCAGTCAGCGGCACCAGCTTCACCGCAGGTCAGTCAGCAGCCCAGGGTGCCTCAGGTCAGTCATGGAACGTCCAAGTCATGGGACGGCACCAGGGACCAGTACCTTCGCAGGCCTTTTGAACACGTCAGATAACGGTACTAACCACCTCATACTATTCAGCTTCTGAAAATTTCGATCTCCAGTCAGGTGTGGATGCCTGTCTTCTGCTGGGTGTCGCGCTTGAGACTTCCGTCAAGTGGGCATCGCTTGTAGTTCTCTAGGTGTCAGTAGCGTCGTCATCATTGACGGAACTCCGTCATTACTCGCTGAAGAAGCGGTCACCAGCCGCGTGGCTCGAACCTAAGCATTATCGCCAGGCCTGTGGTGTTCGGCAGCCGTAACGCTTGGACCGTCGCGTGGCTTGGTTTGTGGCGTGGCCGGCGCGTGGAGTCGGCAGCCGCCAGCCGCGGTGTCCGAACAGTTTCCTTTTCCGCCGCCAGGCGCCAGCGGCACCGGCGAGGAGTCGTCGCAGGTGCCGATGATGAACCAGAAGCAGTTCATCTACATGTGGCGCGCGCTGTACGACATGTTCAGCGAGGAGCAGACGCGGCCGGAGATTTTCCACTCGATCGCGCACGTCGGTGAGAGCGGGCTCCGGCGGGGACGGTCGGCGGAGCGGGTAGGGGGCGCAGAGGCGAGTGTGGCACGTGGCGAACGGTGGCGTGGTGTTCCGAGTCTTTTGACGAGCTTGGTTGGCACGAGTGTTGCTCACGTCCGCGAGCGATGTGCTGGCGCTGTGGTGGAAGTGATCAGTCTGATTCCGGTGTGACTTGGTGTTTCTGGCGTGTCAGAAATCAAGTCAGACTTGATGTCTGACTTGGTGTTTCGCGCCATTTCAAGCCTGTGTCGTGGGGCCCGTGTGCACCGTCTCTATTTGATATGCGCCGTTCGCGAACTATGCCGCGACGTCTTAATGCGTCAGAACTATTCGCGTGACGCCCGCGGGACAGCTTCGTTACAGGGATGTGTTTGGCTGCGTGAGCGTAAGCGTGTTTGCGTTCTGTCACCGGGCGTCGTACATGTTTGTGTCGTGTGGCGTTTGACGCTGTGCGGCGTTTGACGCCGTGTGGCGTTTGGCGCTGTGTGGCGTTTGACGCTGCGGCGCCGCCGGTCGACAGGGACGCTGCTGCTGCAGATCGGGGAGGTGGGCAAACGGTTTCAGAAGGAGCGCACGGCCTCGGCGTCGGCCGTGCTGCAGGGCCCGGAGGTCAGTGACGCCGCCGGCGGCAGTCTGGGGTCCGTGGCCTGACGGCGAGCCTGTCTAGCTGGTCTAGATGGGTCTGTGGAAAACAGGGACTCTGCTAGGTAGGGCGTTGTATGTGGTATACAGAACCCGGCTTACGCGCAGAGAAGCACGGGCTCGGAAGTTTCTCCTTCTGTTTGCGTCGCGCTCAGGAAGGAGCGCTTGACCCTGGTACATTTACTGACAATGTGTTCGCCCATGCTGCGGACCCGGGCGTTTCCGATCACGTGCTCGACGCTTTGTGTGCTCATGTGTGTCATATGTGCTGCGTTGTAATGTCGGCACGAGCAGAACTGTTGTTCAGAAGTATCGCCATCTTGGAATGTACCGTACATTAATGATGCATGCGGTAAATAGCAGGACGTAGTCGAGCAGTGTAACTTGCTGGCGGCATTGACCATTTCTTCACAAAATTGCATTGTTTTCGACGAAGCGTGCCGACATGGGTCATTTTACGACCGGTATTTAGCCCTGTGGACTGCTATTCCTCTTAATTTTTAAAAAGTTTTTAGGAGCAGTCACACATCGTCGTGCCGCTACTTTTGATAACACTTATTTTGTGTTTAGTGAGAGGGGACCGAACGTGACCCGGTTTAGTGGCCTGTCGGTAATCATTGGTATGTTGACCATCATCACATGACATGTCATGTCAACAAAGATGAAGGCGGTTCTAGTGAAACTTTTCCTATTTATGCCCATGTCAGCCACCGATTGCTGTTACCGTTAGTAACAGCGGCTCCTGTTTCTAAACTTGTTTACTCCGCTGACTCCTGTTGACCTGTTGTTAACCCTGTTGACCTGTTGTTGACCCCTGTTGACCAGCTGACTGTTATCGGCCCACTGCTGACTTCTACTGCCTCCTTGCGTCCCTTAATGCTCTATGCTGACCTCTGTCCTGACCCCTGAGTAATGTCCACGTACCCCTGACCCCGGCAGGCGCGGCCGGTGGACGGCCTGACGGACATGTCGCTGCTGTGTCGGAGGCGCTGTCCGAGGTGACGCCGGAGCCGGCGGCCGACGAGGCGCCGTCCGCCGCCGGCCGCCTCCCGGATGCCGACTGGGCCGTCTCGTTCGAGCAGTTCGTCGCGTCCGTGCTGACCGAGCCGCCGCTGGTGGCGTTCTTCGAGGCGCGCGCCGACGTGGTGGCGGCGGTGAGCCAGCTGCGCAACGTGCGCCTGACACGCCAGACCTCGCTGAGCTTCAGCACGTCGCCGGCCGAGGTGAACGCGCTCGTGTGAGTCGCCGTGCGCACACTGCGGCCGCTGGAGACGTGCGCTCGCTCGCCTGAGCCCCGCGCGGCCGGCCAGACGTGGAGGCGGCTGCTTCGCGGACGGAGGGAGGCGCCGACGGTACTCATGCAGGCGGCTGGCCGGAGCTGAGCAGCCGCTGCCGGCGAACTGGCCGGCGCCTCGGTGCCGAACGGCCGCCGACCACAGCGCCGACGGACGGCCGGCGCCACCAGCCCGGACGCCGCCCAGCCGCCATCGGACGGCACTGTTCCCGCTGGAGCGGCGGAGTGACGCGGGGGCGTCACCAGCGCTGCGCGTGCGGCTGAAGGCGTCAGATGCTGGTGGAGTGGCTCGGGTCGCGGCGCCGCTCCGTCGGTTTCAGCGGCCTCCACCACTCGGCGGCAGGCGTGACGCCGGACATCACGTGCGTGCGGCTGGTGGTCCGCGCTGTACATACCTTACGTATGCCACGCACGGTTTAAGTGATGCATTTATCGTCATGGTGCACTGCGGCGCGCGGGGTCCTGACGAGATCTGTGTGTGGTGCGGGCGGACGGTGCACGAGCCAAGTGCGGGTTCTAACCTCTGGTGCTGACTACCGTATGCTGCTGTACGACTATGCAGTGAACATGGCTGCCTCTCCCGGCGGAGGCTCGCCTGCCTGGCGGCGGGTGAGCCGGACGGCGCCACGCTTCTCTGTCCGCGCCAATCTCATTCCATTCCGCTTCAGTGCCAAGTTCTGCGTCCGCGCGCGGCGGGACGCCCGTCGGCCCATGGGTACCCTCGGCGGAGCCTGGCTCACGAGCTTCGTCGGGGGCTAGTGCGATCTTTTAACGGAGACCAGTGCCCCGTCTGCGGATGGACTGCAGGCGAACGTGGCGGCGAGCGATCGGGGTCATTCAGGCTGTGCGTAGAGAGGCCCTTTTATCTAGCGGTTGGTCAGGCTTGAGGTGCCTTCGGTCGTGACGATGTTCGCCCGTTTTGGGACGCTGGAGGGGAGGGGCATTCTGCGTGCGCAGTTGGGGTGCGGCGGAGGGCGGGCCGGAACCTCGCAGGTAGACTGGCAGACTGGCACCGGTGGTCCCTCTTGAAAGGGGGCTTCAATGCCTGTTCGCTCGGCTGCTGGGGGTCGTCCCCCGCCAGAGGCCAAATGCTGGCTGCAAGCCGACAGTCGCGGTTTTAGTGGCGTTTGCCACGCCGTTGTTTTCAGAGTTTCCACTACTCCTCTTTCAGAATTATGGTTGTGAGTAGATTGCCATTGCAGCAGAGAGTGAAGGAGACACGAGTGTGCATGAGTGCCCTCGCGGCCTCTTCAGGTGTG
>NW_023596448.1:3642237-3659208 GCF_011947565.3 Pollicipes pollicipes
ACTCATCGATTCATGCGAGGGCCAATTCAGAGCATCACGAATGCCCAAACAGGGTGTGAGAGCCTTCCGGCCGTAAATCACCGAGGACTTATCAATGGCCCATCTCACGCCTTCGTGCCGCCTCGTGTAATTACGCCGCTTTCCCACCCCTGCGCATCATCAAGCAGTGCAAGTTGTTATCGCAATGAACGCCCAAGGCCGCCTGGCTTTTTGCCCCATGAGAGGCGGGCGGGGCTTTCCACGCACGGGCGGGCGCCGGCATGACGGTCAGGCCACCCTGTCACGAGGCTCGTGACATGCAGTTGTACTCGACCCCTGTTGTCACTGCACCCGACTCATGGTGCCTGAAGGCGGCTCGCAGCTGACCCAGCTTATGAAGTGGTCGGGGGCACGAACTGGTCGAGACCGGGTCACAGCAGGCAAAAATGGTCGGGGTGGCTGTCATAGCAGCCGAAAATGTGTGTGGTGAGCTTAGCGGAAGTTTCACAGCTTTGACTCGTTTTAAACGTCGGAAACTTGTTGCGCCATGCGCCCATGGACATGGAAACGCACCATGCATCCATGGACATTACCTCGGTAGTTACGTGGAGAACGGCGCGCCTCCAGAACCGTCGGGACAATGCACAATGCTTCGCCTGACAGCTTCCTTGACAGACTGACAAACGGCAGCCGAGGGACCGTCCGTCACGGCTGCGGAGGTGCTGTTATATGTCATCCACGGCCGAGGAAGATGCCGTATGGCAATGTCCAACGAATCGCCCTTCACTGCCATCGCGGGTCAGTCCCGACCGGGCTCAACTCTTGAGAGCATTGTGTACGTGTGACGAGTTTTTGGAATTAGATCAGCAGACAGGTGAGAGTCAGGCGAATGATACAATGAATGGCATTGCTTGATGCGTGTGCTTAATGCGATGCAGATACAAAACCTGGTCTTAAGCATCGCTGCCCGGTGTGGGGCAAATGATAAATACGGAATCATGTGATCACACCGGTGAAATCGTCGTTTCACTCCAAGAAAGATATGAATCAGAAATTCAGTCCGATGTTTCGTTGGTCTCCCTCCGTTGTGTTCATATACTAATGCATTCTAAGTCCTAGTATGATACGACAGCCATGCACTTATGCCGTTCATGGTCAAATAGCACCTTTAACTACCAGCACAAAGAGCATAGCGCTTTAGCCAGGCGGTGCGAGTCGGCGGCGCGCGTTGTGTGCTGCCCATTCACTGCGTTCAGCAACGCCTGCGGCATTGCCGCGCGGATTCCTGACAGGCCTGCGGGCGCGCCAAGCTCCGAGTGCATGGCGGGAACGCGCTGCGTCAGACATCCGGCATCCTCTCCGAGCCTGGACCAGCGGCGCCCGCATCGCCGGTTGCAGTGGTGGGCGAACACGGGTTCCTTTTCAGCGACGATGGGTCGGCACACCGGCGGCGCTCGCGGTATACGACACGCACCCGGGCTGCTTGGTGGTGTCGTCTGACGCTGGCGGCGCTCGCAAGGATACGACACGCACCCGGGCTGCTTGGTGGTGTCGTCTGACGCTGACGGCGCTCGCGAGGATACGACACGCACCCGGGCTGCTTGGTGGTGTCGTCTGACGCTGGCGGCGCTCGCGAGGATACGACACGCACCCGGGCTGCTTGGTGGTGTCGTCTGACGCTGGCGGCGCTATACGTCCATGGGGGATACGTCACAGACCCGGGCCGCTCCGCGGTGACGTCTGACGCGACGAGAGCGAACTGTGCTTTGCGCTTGGAATGTTGCCAACGCTGGCTCCAGCCGAACCGAGCTCTGGTGCCGCAATGTAATCCGCAAGGCATGGAGCAAGCTCTCTCTCGTCAGATGAGCCGTGTTTCGGTCTCATGACCATCCATTCCACCTTAACTCGCCGTTGGTGTTGACCTTGATTTTTCGCCGTTGAGCCCCGCGGTCAGGCCGACGTTTTTGTACGACTCAGTCATTGTCCAGATTTTCACTGCGCCTGATCCCAAACTGCACCGCTAATGGCTTGGTGCTGTCGCAATGGCTTTATGTGCAACAGGCCCAGACTGCAGCTTTGCGCCGGCCAAGGCACGCGTGAGCAATGCTGATGAATGAACGTTTCTGTGTTCTTTGCATGAAGTCGCAGTCAACGCATGAATGCAACGCCCGCCTGCCAAGACGTCTGCGGATTGATCTCTGACGTCCTAGATCTTGATCAGGCGGGCGCGAGCGGGCTGAATGCCAACAACGCAATCCAGTGTTTGAAACGTGATCTGTGAACGGGAGACATATAACGGCGTTCACTTGTCTCGAAGACGAAGAGCTCCGTGGAGACCGCTCACCACCGAGCCGCCCGCACACAGCCAGTTCTTTTATACTACACTTGCTGGGGTATTTTGACAGCGTCGATAGCGCTGAACACGTCAGACCTGACGTCAGCTTCTTCCAGCTTCGGGCCGCTATGCACCATCTAGGTCAAACAGTAAAAACACTGCCGCGGCTCACTGCAGGCTGTCGAGATGTACAGCGGACGTGACTTATTCATCATCCGCCAGCTGAGCAAATAACTGGCTGCAGACCGGTTGCAGGCATAGGCATCTCCTCATGGTGTTGCTAGGTAAAAAGGAGTCTAGTCGCGTGCGTCCCCCCCCCCCCCTCTCTCCCTAACACTTTATAGTATACCGAATCACTGTGCTGGCCTGAAGCTCCGGCGTGGCTCGCGCGATCAATGTGGCAGAAAGCGACGCAGCATGACCCTAGAAGCTGGTGGCGCCATGAAATAGCCGTAGAATTGGCCTCATGATATCCGATGCCGGACGAAACGGTCACGTGTTTTCGCGAAGAATTCACGGGTGATTAGACTTAAGTTATCAATACCTGTTTGCCTTTTCCGCGGATGAATTTATGGACGAACGCAACACAATGTTTCGGCGATGGGTACGTTTCTTGTTGCTTGTGTCCATACAGTTGTCGCGCTTAGGGGACCACTTAAAGGTCATTCATTAACATTCTGGCTTCTTGGTAACTGACCTGCACTTTCCTATAGTTTCGCTTTCCACATATTCCTGTTCCTTATGCTGTCCTCGGAGACGTCAGGTCATTTCCTCTGCCGTACCCCGCTCCGCCTCGCCCCACCCCGTTTCGCTCCGCCTCGCCCCGCTCGCCCCGCCCGCCCTGTCTCGGCCTGCCCCGCCCCGCCCCGTCTCGTTTCGCCCTGGGGATTAAAGTGTCTATTTGTGATGGATTTAAAATTATATCTTTTATCGAATATGGGCCCAGTCACTTTCAGGTTTACCATCACGATGCTTCCTCACATCAAGGAAGTCTGCGATGAAGATTCTCAACGTTCAGTCCGTGCGTTTAAAGGGCCCTCAGCGACCCCCATTCAGCTTTTGCCCCAGCCGATCAAGAGGCGGCCGAGGTCAGCAACGATGACCAAATGGACAGGATTCTGGGACCGCTGAGGCCTCCGCTGATTGATTATACTCGTCCCTTTGTTTACCACTGCAGGCGAATGTCGTAAAAACTGTCCGGAGTTTCCGGTCACACCGCCCCTGACCTTCGCAGAGGCCTCCATACGCAGACACAGCGCAGACTGGGGCAGAGTTTCAGAGGCGCCGCGCTGAGGTGAGGGGCCTGAATTTTATGCGGTTAGAACATGTACGTAGTGAAGTGAAGGCAATGTAAATATTAATTCGTAGAGGTGGGTCAGTGAGCGCAGCGTTTAATTAGATATTATTTTAGGTGGTAAGAACAAATGGGAAAGGCCGTCATGGTTTTAAGTCGATTTGGAATGGAGAGGAACAAAAAAGTCGATTCCGTCTATCAGTCGAGGAGACTTCCGTAGCCCTCTGAGGTTTCTTATGAAACATGCTGCTGATGACCTGCGTCTGGGTACCTGAGAAATGACCTGATAACACGCCATGACTTACATACCATGCTAAACATATACCCAACACTTGTACCCATATATATATATATATATATATATATATATATATATATATATATATATATATATATATATATATATATATGTGTGTGTGTGTGTGTGTGTGTGTGTGTGTGTGTGTGTGTGTGTGTGTGTGTGTGTGTGTGTGTGTGTGTGTGTGTGTGTGTGTGTGTGTGTGTGTGTGTGTGTGTGTGTGTATATTCATTTACCTTGGAATATTTAGGAGCATGTTTTCTCGTATGCATGTTCACGTCACAGCAAATCAGCATTTGTGACCGTTTTGGTAGTTGACCCTAAGCTTCATATAAAGTTGTCATTTTTGGTGTGGCGATATGGAATTTTGCCAAAGCATTCCATTTCCAACGTTTCGATCACTTCGATGATCATTTTCAAGTCGATTATTACACTACAAACATGCAGGCACACACCAAACGTATAACAATTTGGTTTCCATAGTTTTTCTACGAAACACATGCTTGAGGCATTTGAGAGGAGTAGCAGATACATGCGGCATGGTCTAGTTCGGGACGCACTTCCCGTACGACTAAAAAATTGCACATTTTAACCATATTAATATGAATGGTTGCAGGTTCAGTGGCTTCGTTTTACCGTTCGGGGTTTCTCTTACTAATCGCATGTCGCACAGTACTAATTGCGTGAGCTGTTTGTTGTTGATAGTGGGTACCATATCTCTGACGCACAATGTTTCAAGCGTGGTTAGGTGTCTATGGTCTGTGGTACGCGTTATTTTGCTGGTGCCCATGAACAACGAGTTAGTTTCTGATGAGTGTGGTGTTGTGAGTGCACGCATGTGTTCGGTGCCCCTCCGTAAGTGCATGGCCAACGACGCTGGGACTTGTAGTTTGAACAATGTTGTTTACTTTGAGGGTGCGAAGCCTCGAATAACCGAGGCGTGCAGGAATTCCTATACCACTTGCCCGAATGAGGGAATCTCAGAGGCCTTCCGAATGTTATTCAGGAATAACTTCTGAGTGGTTTTGACCCGTTACTGAATTTCTGAATAGCTGAGTTTGCACCATTTTACCAGCGTAAAGCTTAAAGTTTCTGACCTCCACAGGTAAGCATCTGTGACATCTTACTAGAGGTCATATCAGTAAAAGTCTGCTTAGAAGAGAAAAATAACGCTTATTTGTTGGAGGAATTGCGCTTCAAAGAGATGATCTAGATTCATCTGCATATCCCTATCCCTCAGGTACATTGCTATTGTTTTTGGTGATTTTGTCAAGCCAGGTCATCCTAGTCAATCTAGGTTAGCCCTTGACCTTTGTGACCACATTTGACCGTTTGAAGCCTATATGTTTGAACCTTAATGGCACATACGCTATGGTTTTATAAGGTCTTTCAAACCATGCCATCTCTTTCGACAAGGCTCATTTAGCTTTTTATGTGACCGATCGGACCAATGAATAAACTATTGCCGTCATCCATTTGACCCGTGATGACACATCATAGGTCACACGTGTCTGTCCACTAGTACCTATGTGATGGAGCTCTCCATGAGCTATTCAACACCGTCTTTTTCATTGTCGAAGCATGCATAAAATTTAAGATGATGGGAACGATCTATACAGTCCTTAATTCGACCATTTGACCCTGTTTGACCTCCCTGTCAAAGTCTTATTCAGCGCTATTTGCACACACTGCTCTGGCACAACTGCAACTTAACGAAAGCTTTTCAATGCTGCTCCCAGCGTGGCTTTAGCGTGCTTAGTTCTCGATGTCTTAGAGACCCCACGATAGGGCGAAGGTGAAACACACATAGGGTGAGGTTTAAACATGCATGCGTAGAATGCATGGCATGTGACCGTACATGCATTACACGTTAGACGGAAAATTTAGGGGCACTATCTGTCGTGGGTCACAATTGTTACAATAGTTTTGTCGAGGCCACGTCGGTCGCGTTTTGTGACTAGGCGCTCTATTGCATGGCTTTTCCATCGAGCAAAATGTTGTAAAACACCACCTCATGTTTATTTCGTAATGTTCCCAGTGTCATCACGTTGCATATGGTTTTTGATCAAGAGAACTGGATGTTTTCTTTACGGCAGCTGGACGACTTGGGGAAAGCGTTACGAAAGAAACACTCGATTTTTCAACGACGAACAGTATTGTCATTTTGCTACTCCCTTTTTACTTGCATCTTAAATTTCCTGGCAAATTGTTCTGCCCACTGTCTAAACCAGATGTCATCCTGTGTGACACCATCAGTGCCAGAGACCGCCGAATCCCGGAGAGGATGAAAGACCGTGCTACATTACATTACATTTGTTGAAACACACTTCGAGAGACCAAAACACATCGGCGCTGATAAGCTGAAGCTGGCGGTGGAAGCCAGTGGATCTGCGCCTCCAATTCGCTCAGATTTGTTCTATTTGTTGATGTATTCATATGGTTTCAATTCAAGTAATTGGTACTTTGTCATATGCTGGCAAATCGCTCTGGAGGGTTAGGTCAGCTCACGTGTCACCGCATTTGAGCAGGATGAAAGTGAAGTCAAATGATTCGGCGCGACAAGCGGTATTACAGTAACTCACCTCCATGCCGAGAGGTTGAGTGCTTGGCATCTAACCACGTGACGTGCCGCATCGCGGCAAGTGCCTCATCGCGGTGCTTTGTGGCAATTGCATGTCAAGTGCCAAGCGGTCGGCCCGGCGTCTTGGATGCCAGTGTGAACTGGCCATATGACAATACATGGCAACTAGCAAGTTCGGCGCGCCATTTCATTTGGCGCCATTTTGAAGATGATGTGGCAGCTAGAGTGCATTCATCACGCTCTCGACGATGAACCGAATGTGACGGAAGAGTTCATTCAAGAGGGGCCGCGTGCGGCAAGGGACCAGTTTTGGTCGCAGTCACATTCGCTCCGGCGCATTGTCATTCCATTGCTTTGGCTTGCTGTTTTTGTTGAGACCGAGTTCAGCCATGACGTGAGCGGCGTGGAGGCCCGCTGTGAAGTTGGTGCGACTGGCGATATAACCGTGGCAGCAGCGGTGGGGCGACGAGTCGTGATATAGTCACGGGGCATGACGGGAAACAGCGGTACAGCGCTGGCCATATTTAATGCTCCTTAGATTGGCAGGGCCTCGGAAATGACGTCAAATCCAATGATCTGTTGTAAACCTTAGCTTTCGTTGCTCAAACGTATGGAGGACCTGACCACTGTGTGCCAAGTCCGTAGGTAGTGCCACAGAAATATGGTGAATGTGGTGCGTGGCGCAAATTGATTTCCTTTTTCAAGAGGTTTTGTGGTAATTGAGCAGTGTCACAGAAATATGGTGTGTGTGGCACGTGGCGCAAACTTATTTCCTTTTTCATGAGCTTTGTGGTAATTTAAGTGGTATGTAGCTCAAATTTAGGCGACGCAAGCCGACACGAGTTGTCGAGAGCGGGAGAATATAAACCCGGCGATGGTAGACTTATGCCCATTCGCAGGCGATCTTCGCGTCACTTCCGCTGTACAGCCTGCTGCCTTTGCATCGGCGAAAATAGACGTGAAAAGTAATCGCGGTAGGCGGTAATTCGGCATGCTCGTATATATCGCGAGGGCCGCCAGCGTTCCCGATGATTCAGGACTAAACGCGTGAAGATGTATTTGAACACCGACCCGCTACAACGACCGCAACATCACTCAGGTGCAGTACATACGCACGTTCACAAAAGACGGAAATCTGGGCAGAGCATGGGCTGTGAAGCACATTATTCAGGCCGCTCTGGAACCGTGCGCAGTATTTTCATAAGTCAGGATTGGTGGGTGGCGTTCGAAGCGGACGGCACGCTTGATTCGAAGCGAGAGGAGGCGTCTTCCTCTTGCGCTGAGATCGACGGCCCATGCAGGAGACCGACGGCCCATGCAGGAGATCGACGGCCCATGCAGGAGACCGACGCTCGCGGGACTAAATGATATCACAAACATGACAGTTCTTAGTATCTTATGTCGCACTGATACTCATATGAAGAGCTGTCCTACTTGGCTGCTCAGCACCGGAAGTGTGACCTGCTGGTCACTCAACTGATGCTGCCCATCGAACTGTGGCTGGTCAAACCCCTGACCATCCAACTGCTGGAACTGCTGGTCATCAAAGTGCTGCTAGACAAACCGCGGCTGGTCGAACTGCTGCTGGTCGAACTGCTGCTGGTCGAACTGCTGCTGGTTAAACTGCTGTTGGTCAAACTGCTGCTGATCAAACTGCTGCTGATCAAACTGCTGCTGATCAAACTGCTGCTGATCAAACTGCTGCTGGTTAAATTGCTGCTGGTCAAACTGTTGCTGGTTAAACTGCTGCTGGTTGAACTGCTGTTGGTTGTTGAGAATGATGCCGGCTCCTCCGTTCTCGGCCCAGAACAGCTGCGGGTAGTCCCGCCTCAGCTGCTCGTACTCGGGGATCTGAGCTGGAGGCTGCGGCAGGTGGGCGCCCTGAGGCTGGAAGCCGTTCTCGTCGGCCACGTAGCTGACCTTGTAGGTGTTGCCGTCGTCGCCGACAAACTCGTAGCTGCCCTGCTGGGAGATGCTGCCGGTCTCTGGCTGGGATCCCGGCTGCACTCGACCCACCTCCTCCACCTGAAAGCGTAGGTATAGTTGCGCTATGTCGACAGGTATAAGGTGGGTGCGAAATTGCTGGCATTAATTCATTCGCCCGGTCGTTAAACATAAAATGCGACGATGTAAGCCCACAATGGGGTATTTTTCTGTTTGAAAAAATAACTTATCGCATGTGGACGAGGTTCTTACCCGCTGTCCGTTGTCCTGCTCGTAGCCGTATTCGTAGTTCCCGTTTTGGTCCTGTTCAAACCTCTGACTGAGTATCCGGACTTTAGGCTGACCACTGCTAATAAACTGTTGGCTGTTGAAGTCCTGGTTAAAGTCTTTGAACTGAGGAGCTGCTGCCGCGGCTGCCACCAGGAATACCAACGCAAACTGAAATGCAAAAATCACTGTCAGATGATGGGAAACGATACCCATCTCTTCTTGGAGGCATTTGAATCGTTGGCATGTGACTTCCTTTTTAGTGCAAAATTAAGCACTGAGTGCAGTTAACTTAAAAATGATGTGGTTCGCTTGCCTTGCAATTGCAAATTCTGACTGGGAATCTCCTTGGACCACAGCAATGACATACATGATGCCAAAGCCACGCCGGCTGTAAAACCCAACCAGGACATTCCATTCCATAACGAAATACCATCACCACCCTCACTTACTCGCTTCATGTTTGCGAGGGGGAGTGACCTGAGCTCGACTGACGCCTGAAGGTGGACGCGGCATTATATACCTGATCTCCTTTCGCTGTGAGGCAATGCAAGCCTGTCTGACGAGACACGTCTGTTTTGCCACACAGCACATCGCGGACTGGTCGGTCATCCTGACCTTCCCTGCCCGAACCGGTAGTTGGTGCAGGGTTTGAAGTGTGACACTGCTGCACCGGTGGTTGATCCTGGTGAAGTGTTGCAGTCACCCCACCTCGGCGTCCACCGCAGCCATCTGCGTCCTGGCCTTCGCGCTGTCCACCTGGTGACAGCCAGAGGCGCTGTCCACCTGGTGACAGCCTCAGGCAGTGTCCGCCTGGTGACATCCTCAGGCGCTGTCCGCCTGGTGACAGCCTTAGGCGCTGTCGGCCTGGTGACAGCCTTAGGCACTGTCCACCTGGTGACAGCCTCAGACACTGTCGGTCTGGTGACAGCCTTAGGCGCCGTCCGCCTGGTGACAGCCTCAGGCACTGCCCGCCTCATAGCATGGTGACCGTCTCAGGCACTGTTCGCCTCGTGACAGCCTCAGATACTGTCGGCCTGGTGACAGCCTTAGGTGCTGTCAGCGTCATGGTTCATGATGCACCTGATTCAGGCATGAACCGATGTTATTTTGGCGCTGGGTTGGTGCCAGCTACCAGGTCACTTGGCTTCATGAGCTCATCGACGTAATGGTTCGCCAAACCGTAATTTCAGTCAACATCCGCTTTAGCTAGGAAAAACCTCAAACGCATCGGTTCTGTACAGATGAGTTGAAACAATGGGCAAATAAGGAATAAGGTTGCATAACAAGCTGAAGAAGCTTAAAATGCGCAGGATGTCTTACCCTCGGCTGCCACGAGCCCGGACATGTCCGCCTATTACCGGTCGGCCAAAACCCCGCGCAGAGGATTCTGCAAGGATACAGACCGCAGAATTCCAGCAACCCATGTCGGCTGCGTCATTGTTGGTCATGCACTGAACCGTCTCAGGAACTAACCAAACACGGAAGTCTATTGCGTTAGTCAGTGGGTCGCATTGCCAGGATATCCGCGGTGCCTCTGAGCGCCAAAGTTCGCTGGGCTCGCGAGTAGCGCCTCTCAGCAGTCACGGTCTCGCATGTGGGCACCGCGCGGCAGAGGATGACCAGTGACTGGCGCTTCATGTCCTTCAGCCTTCAGCTTCAGCTTCAGCTTCAGGACCTGGTCGTGATCCGGCCCTCGGCATTTCGACGTTTCCTTGGGCGGCGGAAGCCCGACGGAATGAATCAAACCACATCAGGAGAGCGTAAGATGACGAACAAGCATTAGCCGATGAATTTACCATACCACAACTTAGTTTTAGCAATAACCCATTGCTCTGTCAACCGTACGCTGGTAGTCTGAACGACGTGTATAAACTAGATATTATATTTCATGACCGCCAAAGGTCTCGGATACACACCTGCTCTAAACATTGCACACCAGTGTCAATCCCTATGTTGCACATGTGCCTTTCATTCAGGAACGCTATCATATCTGAAGACAAATCGGAGCTGTAAAATAACTTCGTTTCGTTTTTGTATTCGCCGGCTTCCTTCTCCACTCCTGAAATGCAAGTGATCCTACGTGGTCCCACGTAAGTGTCGACATACGAGAATGAATAGCGATGGATGAGGATGATGACGAGTGAGGAGGAATCGCCGGCGAGGGATAAGCGATCGTTGAGCTCCAGGGTCCGGCAACACCGTGTCATCGGCTCCGCCTTCCGACGCTACCCCCGTCCCCCCGACCGCTTGGCATCAGCTGTTGGGCGGACGAGGGTCGTTGTCTCGGCCGGCATGACCTTGACCGTCGTGACCTCCACGCGCTGGACGGTCGTGCGGCGCCTCCGATTCGAGCTGGTCTCTCCTGGGTGAGCCGACGCGCTTCGCGAGTTTCGCCACCCGATATCAGCCGTGAGTGGCAGCTATTGAGTGTGGTGCCTCGTCCCTTCATGGTTGATTTTCTTGGTCCATGTTTCGGTGTTAATTTTGCCGCTGGGGCATTTCGTTAATGTCTAGCCTCTGGAAACCATGAAAACCGTCATGCCCATCCCATGCGCTTGGCACCTGCGCAAGAGCTCAAAACGCGGTCCGGACGTTCGCTCTCGCCTCTTGAGGATGAATAAACGGTGAGAGACGCCCGAAGATATTTCTCTTATGAAGTAGTCAGGTAGTTAAGCACATACTAGGGCGTTGTTATACGCAAGCTCCTTCTGCTTTGCCTCGATTCTGATCGCAGGCCTTCTTAAGCGGGTGCATTGTCTCGTTAGGTCCTGATTATCACCTGTGCGCTTCATCATGTGTACACGCAGCTGGAAAACCCTGCGACTGATGGAAAATCAATGCAATATAACTGCACGACATGCCATGCCAGATCAGCGACGCCGCGAGCGCCATACGTGGCCAAACAGTACCTCCGCGTGGAGAAAACAGGCGAGGTCACAATCGTTTTCATTGTGTATGAAGGCAGCGCGTGTTTTGAATGTCTGAGCATCAGCAGCGCGCCCGTATACGGCATCACAACAAGGTTGACGTCCTCGCTATAAAACACTGGTCTTCCCCAGCAAGGGCGAGACTCCCACAAACGGTGACTCTTGCTGCTGGTGCCGGCAAACCTCACGATGACTGGTGCCATGCTTCTCAGCACTGACCGACGACCGAACACGGTCATCCGGCCCTTGGTGGCACTTACTCGCATCACAGTGAAAATTCGCCCGTGGAATGTAGCCGGCGTCAGCTCCATCCAACGGCCACACGCTTCAGGCCCTCCTCTCACCACACATTAAGCTATCATTCTATCATAATGCTATCATATCAGCCTACCATTTGCAAACAACACCGTTCATACAAACACCACGCCGCCCGGAACTCCGCAGCATGCGGGCGCTTCTGGTCTCTGTCGCAGTTCGCCGCTGTTCGCCGCAGGGATCGATTACAGCAGGGGCGTGCATGGACGCCGTTCGACGAGGACTGGGTGCCGGCGGTGACGACGGAATGCATCCTTCAACACGCTGAAGCCAAGCAGTTCCGGCGTCCGCGTCCTGCTCATCGCCTTTGCGCGTCCTCCCCGCGGCCTTGGTACGCCAGAGCCGGGCGAGCAGTTCCGGTATGTCTGGTGAACCCGTACCGTCGCTTGCGCGTTAGATGAGCCAGGTATTCGTGCTACTGCTGCGGCAGGCTCCGTCTCTAAGCCGTACCGGTAGCGATTTCGGAGCCTCCTGTGCCCAGGAACGGTCCTGAAAACAAAGGCACCCGTGACGAATAGATTCGCTTTCTAAAACACCATGGCAATTAACACGCGCTCGGGAGAAAAATTTGCCGCCCATCCCATTTATCCTATTAACAGCAATTTGACACAACGTTTCGGATTTGCTAACATTCTGTCAATTAGCATTCGAGGGAGGAACATTTCGGGAGCTAACACACGCCCAGGTGGTGGTCAACTTGACCCCTCCGAAGGTTTTTCCAGAACAATTTCTCAGCCTCTTCGGGGTCGAAATGGAGTCAACGGAATTATTGGAGAGCCAGTGAGACCACTGAAGTATCAATGGAAAAACAGAGCATGCAGCAGCAGGGAAGCAGGCAGGAGACAAGAGAGCATGCTTTCCCCTTAGGCATGACAACTCGAGAACGACAAGCAAGGGCCGTACTGGAAGGTCCGAAGTCCACAAAATGCTCACCGGAGGTTGTTAACACGCGCTTGGATCGAGGGTAATTTTGACTTCTCGAATTTTTCTACAAAATAATTTTCGAACGGCGTGGCGTAGCCCTGCCAAACTTCGCACAGCTGTAAGCAACTGAATAGCTGATCATTTAGCATAAAAAGATGTAACTTTTAAAGTCGCTGGCCCACGGCAAGTCAAAATCCGACCATAGCTGTCAACTACGAATATTCATGGGGAATATTTCAATACCATGAGATAACGGGGTGTTAGACGAAGCTATATGTCTCTGATATAATTTCTTAGACATTTCGCTCACTGAGATAAGGATTACAACTAGTTAAATTGGTCTTGGGTCAGGTATGAAGGACAGACCGAGGTCAAACCAATTGGCTTATTTTCTGAGAACTTGCTTTCTGAGTCAGTTTTTATACTTATTTTAAATTTATTGATCACAGGGACGTCAGCAGACATCTTGTTCGGACTTCTTAAAGGTCAGCGGTCACTGACCTAAAACGACAGCAATCAATCCTTTGTTTTAGGGAATATTCTGATTAACTTAATCGTTTACCCTTATCTCAATTCAGACATTAAAATAACGCCGTGGGGCTTTGGCCACCGTGGCTTCCTAAAGAACAAACAGGTCATCCTTCTTCTATGGGTGAAATAAGGTCATTGGCCTGAAAAAACACCAGTGAAATATACCTTAGAACAGGTATCTATGGCAGCGGCAGTCGCATGAGAAGAAGCCTCACCTTCTTTGACCTCATTTGATCCAAAGATCATGACCTAGATATTTGCAGATTAGCGCGAGGGAGATCTCACGTACAGAGGTACCTACCCGCGAAATCTGTGTGTCTAGCTCCCTTAATTTTTGAGATCTCAATGCGTTGAATTGCCTCACCCACCCCAACTCCCACCCCCATCTGGGCGCGTCGCATTCAATTGGCCACCCGCGCGCGTGTTGATAGTTTCGCATGCGTTCCGAGAGGACAAGAATCTGACACAGCACTTAGCATCTGACGGATATCTGATAAAGCTACGTTTTCCTAATGGTGGTTTAGGTCATATTCAAGCCCATTATCGAGTGCTGGTGGTGTCATGCCTCAGCCAGACCAACCAGTAACGCCCCAGTCCAGCGCAAAATTCAGCAATGATGGCGGGCAAGCGCGCTCCGTCCCTCCCCAGATCAGCCCATGCTAATCTCAACCAGCAGTATTCGGTGCAGGTGGTGAAAGGCGGAGGTTCTCAACGGTTGGACTTCGAGGATTCTCGGCAATTTAAATGTGTGCAACGCGAATGTAGTCAGTCAACGAGGCAACTTTCACGACTTCCAAGCCCGTCCCTGTCGGGACCAAACCATCAAAGCATACATACTGTGCACGGTAGTCGGTATTATTGCTGCACATTTCAGTCCAGTGAAACGAGACATGCCAGATGCCGCGTACCTGCGAACAAGTGATACTTTTTTACTTTCAACTTTATAGCCACCTGCAAATCATTTGGTCTTAAAATTGCCAAATGTGAAACCTAATCTAATCATATCGTTTCGACTTATGAAATTATCACACTCGAGCCAATTTTCTCGATTAACGTTAAATATATTGGTTCGCCCAATCCATGTGCGGTTCTGACATCGAGGGACTTGAATTGGTGATTTGAATTGCAACCCTTTCGGCCGACCACGGCCATTTAAAGGCTATGGGATGAAGGAGAGTGGGTAACAGTAGGACAACACGCAACTGGGGGTCCATCCGCCGAACACCAGCCCGGACAGGAACCCCTGTGTGGCGTATTTGTTGGGCACTCGGACGGAGCCCTCACCAGTAGGCAATTAAGCCTACCTATGACAGGTGCGTGAAGGATAAGCGGATAAGCGGGGTGTTGCGCGGATTCATGATAAAGCGAGAGTGGTGATCATAGGGCAGATGAATGAGAGTATTTTTATTGGACCCAGTCAGCCGATGACGTCATCAGCCTCAGCCCTGGTCCAGCGGCTGCAGTGATGGTCCGCTCACATAGCATGGGTGCCGTGTTGGTGCCCAGGCACTGAAGTATGTGGGTTCGAATCCGGTAACCGTTTCGACACTGGTGAGGATAGCTTATCAGTTGCGCCAGCGCTAGTAACCCAGCGCCATCTAGCTGAGAACGAAGACTGAGTCCCATCATAGCGAAAACGCCTGTGCGGCGCATTCAGCACCAGATCGGGGTTTCTTGCCTTCAGTTCAGTGAACAGGGTCCAGTAACTTGCTTCGACCGTTGCGAAGAATCATCGTAGCCTATAGCCTAACGTCAGATGCAACGACTGACGTCACTTAACACGTGGCACGTGCACAAGCGAACCCAACTCAAGCGTCAGACTCATGCATCATACGTCAGGTTGCCCCGCGCCCACCGTCTCTGCTGGCTGCTGCGCTAGCGGAGATCTTGGCATGGGTTGGTATGCGCGGCGATCGGAGCAACCGGTTTTTGCGCAAGTGGAGCGGCTTTCTGCATGTGCGGAGAGAGAGAGAGAGAGAGAGAGAGAGAGAGAGAGAGAGAGAGAGAGAGAGAGAGAGAGAGAGAGAGAGGAGAGAGAGAGAGAGAGGAGAGAGAGAGAGAGAGAGAGAGAGAAAGAGAGAGAAGAGAGAGAGAAGAGAGAAAGAGAGAGAGAAAAGAAAGAGAGAGAGAGAGAGAGAGAGGAGAGAGAGAGAGAGAGAGAGAGAGATAGAGAGAGAGAGAGAGAGAGAGAGAGAGAGAGAGAGAGAGAGAGAGAGAGAGAGAGAGGCGTAAAAACCGGTCGATCTGATAATCCACCGGCTTACTGAATTGTTCAGGAACACTAATGCTTCGGAGACACAACTCTAGAGCATGCCGACACCTCAATGACCACGTCATTTTTTATGATGAGGCTAACTTTGGACCTCCTGTTCAAATCACTATGAAAAATGCAAACGGGGCGTTAACATCTTAATTTAAGTCGTTCAGAAGACATGGGAATGTTTCAGCAAACCGTCTATACCTGCATCTTCCGTTGCCTCGGTACGCTATGTGATGGGAAACTGTGTCATTTGGGTAAGATCATTATTTTCAACCGTTGCCACGGGGAGTGGATGTTGCTATTTGAGTTTGTTTTGCACCCTTGTCAACACATAAATCATGCGGCACTGTACCATCCAAACATCTTAATGCATCTCAGATTAACGGGAGAAAACCATCCTTCGGGCATTTTTCAATAACATACTCCAGTGAAACGTCAGGATTAGTTACGTCTAATAAAAGCACTGGGAAAAGCCACTGCAGCACCGTCAAAACATAGCTAAGACATCGATTTTAAGTATGTCCAAGTCAAAGTTACACTGTCAACGCTTAGCAACAGCAGTACACTTTTTCCCTGGAGTCGCGACCACCGTCGTCGTGGCAGCGACCGTGCTACTCGTGCGAAAAACGTTCACTAGTGCGAGTAACAGAACGCTTGCAATTGGTCCGGCAGGCATGGGCGCGTTGCAGAGAAGTTGTTTGGTTTAAGATAAAGCCGGTGCGTCACATGGATTATGCGATACTACCATTCCCAAAGCCAATGTGCGCCTCGAAAAGAGCGAATGTGGTCAACGGCATTGCAGAGGAGACTTATTCGGATAAAGCCTTATTGTAACGTGTCGCAGAATTCGCGGAATGATAGCTTCATGTTCGCATAGGTGTTTGTCTTAACAGTGTTTAAAGCTCTCGTATTATTTATAACACAAACATTGTAACATATTAGTGGGTTACAAACATTACTGAACACACACGTTGGAAAAAGCAAGGCAAATGAAATGTAATTATTCCATGGTGGCGAAGTCAACTGACAGGAAATCAACTGAAATTTCTTCTGCAGGGGCGGCTGCCTCAAATCGAAACTAAGAGCTTTTCAGAAGGATTTCGAGAAAACTGGCATCACTGACCAAAACAACCGTCATTTCACAATCCACGATGAAAGCAATTAGGCTATGATAGCAGTTGGCACATGAAGCGGGAGCTAAATTGCTCAAGTTAACTGTTTGAACGATCCAGCCAGAAACCTGACTGACATGATCTTCAAAAGTTGGACATGACTCACGACTTATTCGGATAAAAATGCTAAAAACCTGACGG
>NW_023596448.1:3660170-3699361 GCF_011947565.3 Pollicipes pollicipes
GTAGATGACCTGGTAGGTGTTGCCGTCGTCGCCGACAAAACTCGTAGCTGCCCTCCATGGAGATACTGCCGGTCTCTGGCTCGGGTCCTGGCTGCACTCGCCCCACCTCTTGCATCTGGAAGAAGCCACCAACGCGTTAATCATACTGTACAGGAAACCTCTGCTGATGACTCCGTGACCACACGTCAATGCCTTGATACGCTTCATTGTACCATTCGGCCACATTCCTGATTTTTTTTCAAATGCAGGACCAAGAGCGTTAGGTGCGAGAAGCAATTGTCGGACGATGTTGTTGTCTAGCGGCACCGTAGCACAGTTCATGAAATGTTTATACTTGAACACTAGAGTGGTAGAGAGGTGCATCCTAGTTTGGCAGTAACTATGGCGGTTTATAGTTGGCAGTTTGGTTACTAGTTTTGGCGAAGAGCCCGAACTGATACCTTCGTTTGCAATTGGTCCACAGGATGAGGGGTTAAAGATGCACGATAAAAACATGGTTGTGGCAGCGCTGATCCATGCAATATATCTTTTTCATTGTTGAATACATTGTGTGCTTATATTATCATCACACATCTTTCTCAGCCGCTGTCCGTTGTCCTGTTCGTAGCTGTACTCGTAGTTCCCCACTTGATCTTGATCGGACTTCTGACTAAGGATCCGCACTTCCGGCTGGCCGCTGCTGACAAATGTTGGCTGTTGTCGGCAAGGTTTATGTGCCACACCCACCTTTTCAGTAGCATCAGTAAAAATAAATTATTGAACCATTCCTGTGCTTGGGTTGGCATAAGCTTATCGACTGACAGGAAGGAGGTACACTACAAGTCCCCCAAAGCTTATGGTAGGTAAAGTCCACTTAAGTATAACAATCAACAAGCTGCACATTTAAGATCTAACTTTCCTTTCCCTGGCTACAAATATGGTGAAGCTCAGCTCTTTATGGAGCACTCAGGCCATTTTATTTTGTGTATGACAACCTCTGTATATATGCATGTTGTGTAATTAAGCTATTTAAGATTACATGTTTTCTTGTCCAGCAACTCAACTCATAGCCTTTTTCATTTCCTTATATACGCGCATAATCTATATATATATATATATATATATATATATATATAATATATATTGTATATATATACATGTATATATACATAATGTATCTGTAAGGGACGTGCGTATGACGTTAGCATTTCAACGCATGTGTAGAGTTTTCAGGAGACTGCATGACGTGAGAGTCGTATCTAGGAAGATACTCTCGTTTTACAGATTTCATCGCTGCACAATATGCAGACCTGCATGACATAGCTTGTTTCAACGAGACGTCACATTTGAGTAAGGGCACCACGTCCATTGGACTGATCGGAACACTATAGTACAGGTAACCAATGCGATTCAACGCATCACATATTGCTACACCAGCGTAACGCGACTAAAATGCGGCTTCTCATGACGTCTGGGCACACGCTAACGCGACGCACGCATGATTTTCTGCTTCATCGCCACAAGCCGCGCGCCGGGCCACATTCTGTCCAAGTCAACAGTACGCTTGCTTGACATTCTTCTGGTCTTCAGCTGAACTTGCCAGGTAAATCAATTAAAGAAGAACTGTTGCCCCTGCTGCTGGTCGAACTGTTGCTGGTTGAACTGCTGCTGGTCATTGAGAATGACGCCGGCTCCTCCGTTCTCGGCCCAGAACAGCTGCGGGTAGTCCCGCCTCAGCAGTGCTCATACTCGGGGATCTGAGCTGGAGGCTGCGGCAGGTGGCGCCCTGAGGCTGGAAGCCGTTCTCGTTGGCCACGTAGCTGACCTGGTACGTGTTGCCGTCGTTGCCGAAAACTCGTAGCTGCCCCTCCATGGAGATACTACCGGTCTCTGGCTCGGGTCCCGGCTGCACTCGCCCCACCTCTTGCATCTGCAAGAAGCCACCAACGCGTACACCACCTGTACAGGAAACTCCTGCTGACACCGTGACCACACGTCATGCCTTGATACTCTTCATTGTAACATTCGGTCACAATCCTTAATTTTGCAAATGCAGGACCACGAGCGTTAGGGTGCGAGAAGCAATTGTCGAAAGATGTTCGGGTCTAGCATCACCGTAGCCCAGTACATGACGTGTTTTACACTTGAACACCAGGATGGCAGAGAGGGGCCATCCTAGTTTGGCAGTAACTATAGCAGTTTATAGTTGGCAGTTTGGTTACTAGTTTTGGCGAAGAGCCAACATCTGCATGGTTGGCGACGCACAACCATCTGCATGGTTGTGCGTCGAAGAGTGCTGGTCTGTGTGTGCCACCTGTCGGCTTATAATCGCTCTCGTCTGTAGCCTGCGGCTCGGCGCCGTGGCCTTCGTCAACGCGCCGTCCGGCCGACCCGGGCTCTGGTATCAGTGTTGGGACCGATGGGCTGCAGGGAGGTCAGCTGTAACCTGGCGATGGTCCGCACTGGGGAGGGAAGTTGACCTGATTTGTCGGAAACGAAATGAAATGGCAGTTAGTACCTATGAAGCAGTGAAGCCTAGACTCTTGAAAAAGCACTTTGCTCCCGAAGACAAATATTGAATGGATGGATTGCACATGGCGCCAAAACGATTTTCTAGCGCGACGGAAAAACTATCACGCAGTTTGTATTGTTGTTTAGGTCTCATGTGAGAGCTGCTCAATGTCTTCCCCTTCTTTTATGTGTATTACGTAGAAGTAAGGCGTTGGACGATGGAAAGGAGGCATAAACAATGATGCGGTTTTCTCTGCGTTAGCCTTGTGGATTAAACATTTCCAAGTTAATATTCGATTTGCGTAGCCCGGGAATGTATAAAAATATTATCTTATTAATGTATAGAATGTATAGGGTATTGATATACGGAATGTGTGGAATACATTCTGGAGTGTTAAAAAGATATATTTAGGAGGATAACACTCTGATAGACCTATTTCCTTATTGGAAATTGACGACGCGCCATTGAAGCCATGCTTTAGTCGTGTATTTAGTGTGCTCTCCACCTGCTCAAATGCACCAACATGAAGCCTTGCGCTTAGAATGCAGTTGTTCATACCAGCACGCGATGGCTTCGTCACTAACCTACAACTTCCACATCACGTGGAATGCTATGATTTCACGCCACCCTTCGCAATCTCAGGATTTTATGGACTGTCTATTGCAGACAGACATGAAAAAGCACCATCCGATATCCTATGCGATTGAAGGCGGCATTCCACGAGGACCACCTCGGTCAAGATCCGCGCTCCTATCAGGTCAGCGATCACTCGTAACTCGCTGTTGCTGCTGGCTTGCCAAGAAATCAAGATCTGGACGGGATCGCTGGCACTGTATCGCTGGTTGTCACATCACCCGGTTCCCTAAGGAGGGCATAAAACCACGAATTAAACGTCTGGTATGAATGTGTTTAAAGGTGAGGACTATTGGCCAATTCAGGTCAGTGGCCTATGAAGACTGTTTGGTGTAATAGTACCACCTGCACGTACGAAACACGAGGACGTGTCGTCCAAGTGGCTGACAAAGCCACCCAGTTATGCAATCCGCTTGATCATGGGCTACGAACACTCAAAACCAAAAGACTAGTATAAAAGAGTGACCACGGCCAAATCAATATCGCCACGCGTTTGCCAGAACGCAAGTCCCTGGAAAGGCGAGCAAAGAAATATTGAAACCACATGTCAGAAGGCTTTAAAGAGAGCCGTGTTAAACAAATGCTATGTTTAACCACGTTTTGGTTGGACATTCCGTCGATAAAAAACAGTCTACGCCAGTGACTGGCATGGCCCTAGACGCTTGAAATTTGGGTCAATGCTGCTATGAACGTTGCCGAATATCAGTACGCAAGCCAGCGCATCATATACGAAGGCGGTTCCCAAATTTCAGATGAGAAAGGCTGCTATGAGCTAGCTTAATGGTGGCTCTCAGGCTGGTTAAATACGGTTAATGTCAACACTGGCCAATGGGGGGGGGGGGGGGAGGGGGGGGGGGGAGGGGGGGCAGAGGGCCGAAAGAAGGGTGCTGGCTTCAAGGGACCGTGCGCAATGTTTTCACTGAGAGTTATTGCTGTGTCTTACAGTTTTAGTACGTAGAAACAAGCTCCATCCATGCTTGAGTTATTTCACCTTTCGTGTAGTTAGTCATTTTTCTTATAACCACCAATTACCAGAAAACGATTTAGAGGGGTCGTTATTTCTATGGATTTAAAGTCTGAAATCCAACGCGGGGCTGCTGGGAACAAGGCACCTCAGATGCACGGATGTATTAGCAGGAACATCCAATACAGGAGTTAGGAATGTTGTCAAAATGTTGCACTTAGCCTATGTCAGGCCACACCTAGAGTATTGTATACCGGATTGGTGCCCATGCTCCCAAAAAGGGTGTCAGCAGGACTGGGAATAGTACAGCAAAAAGGAATGGGGATGATAAATGTATTGGGGACTAGAATATAAGGAGAGGCTCAGAGCCTATGAACTGTATTTACTCAATTATCTTAGATTTAGAGAAGATCTACTAGACTTGCTCAAGATTGTGAAAGGTATAAAGAAGGTAGATCTTCATGGAACAATGGAAATCAGAGACACGGAGAAAACCAGTTCCATTTTGCAAAAGGTAGGAGTAGAATTATAAAGACGCAGATGTCGCTTAGTGAAAAAGAGGTAATCCATTGAAATAGGCCGTCAAACGAAGTCATATGAAGTTCCTCTCTCGCAGCATTAAAAGCCAGTTGGGCAAGATCTATCGGTCTAAATATCTCATTTATCGCTAAATTTATGCAGGTCATGTTGTAAAATTAGTGTCGAGGATGTGTGTGGAGCCTGATGTAGGCCAACCTCGATGGGTCCTTGTTGGAACGATGGCTCTTGTTCGTCGATATCTTCATGTCTTTGTGTCCTTTATGTTAATGGGACTGAGCAAAATTGCAAGACTAATATCAAAACTAATTCTATTTTGGAATAACACGCTGCTCTTTTATGCCTCGCTAGGCGTGTTAAAATGTTAATAATCCAAATGCAGTGAAGCAATGTCTTTGAATAAATTTGCTTTCAACGAAGCAGAATTCGAATGCGTGTAAACAGAACAATGGCGTTGTGTTAGCGTATCTACTGGATTGCGTTTTTAGAGTGTTATTTCATAACTTCAATATCACTTCTGTTTCACTTAATATTGCGGTGTCGGTCAACCATGACCATTGTCAAAGCTACGTGATCCGGGCGAGGGACGAGTGAGTGGGCAACAATGCGCCTATTGGGGAAAGCTCTGGAATACAGGCTTACCTTGCAGAGGGTTCCATGTTTGAGGCCTTTTTAACCGCTCCGGGGGGGCTCCGGAAGAGCGGCACTGATCCGACTCATGGCTGGCGACCGTTTGCTTGACCCCCTGGGGATGCGAGGCGTCACGAGATGCCAGGAATGAAACGGTGTAGTGAGGAGGAAAGAGGGGCGGATCACCTTATCGTCAGTTGAACACCATCTCACAAATTGCACAGCCTTCAACCTCAGCTTAGCTGTATCTACTACCCAGCATTGGCTGCGCTCAACACTAGTAGCTGTTTGAAAGGAAGATGTGTTAATGTTGATGACGTGAGGGGTCCCCAACAGAGTCGTAATAAACTTCCCATCATGAGAAGAGACTGCAGCACCCTCGTTGTTCGCGGTTCTATTACCCTTTTTCACAAGATGTTGAGTGCGGTGAGATCGCACCACATGACAAAACTGCAACACAAATGGTGTTCTGGTGACCTAGAACTTTTTCGGAACTGCCTTGTGGGTAGACAGTATGTAGGCGAATTGTGGGCATACTACATTGTCTCCATCTTTAAATGGCCATTTAAGTTAAGTTTTAGATGCTTTCTTGTCCTTACTGCGCTACCTACGCAGCGTAAAAGAATTTGAACGTTCAATTAAGGCGTCAACTCAACATATAAACTTGATATGACGTCATTCTACCGTCAAGCTGAGTTTCCTCATGAGCTCTGTTTATTAAATGAATAATACAAGTAATTCAGTTCATTACTTATAACTTTGAATAATTTTGCCATCGAAAAGGATCAGAATGTGGCAGATATCGCTATCTAAAAACTAATGAAGTCATACCATCTTTGTATTTACTATCATTTTTATCAGAAATACGCAGTTTGCCGTCAGAGGCGCAACTTACGGCATGCAGGCATTGTCAATCATCGGGGTTGGTGTCTCGGTGGGTTAACCGGACGGATTGTGACGAACTGGTAAGTGTAGGTTAAGTTGAATGCAGCATTCAATGGTTGAGTGGTGTGAATATGAGAAATATGAATAGAAGCTGGCTACGTTCCTTGGCGAATGCATGCGGATAAAGCATACCCCATTTTACACAGGTGCATTGTCCAACGATATTTGCACTGTGTATGGTTGTGAATGGTGCATGGGAATGAACATACTAAGATCCTGAACTCTCTGCTCTTTCATCGTGTGAAGTTGTTCCGTTCATTGCAACTCGCACCTCGCAGTGGAATATCAACGTCAGCACGCAGTGTGGCGAGAGCATGGCTGTGGTATTTCGTTGTTTTATGTTTGAAAAACAATGAAAATCGGCAAGATTTGACAACATTTCGTTGCGGTAGCACCTGAGCCAAATTTAATATTATGCGTGGCTGGGGGAGGGGAGGGGGGGGGGGGGCGGGGCGTGCTTCAAGAGACAGGTGTGCCGGTTGGTTGCTTCAAGAGACAGTGTCCACTAAACATATTGAATTGGTGCCCCATGAAGGCATCGGGTGTGTTTACATGGTGTGTTGATGCACGCAAGTAATACATCATTTGGGAAACCTTTTTGTACAATATGGATACCGAAAACATGTAATACCAATATGAAGTTTTGACAATATGCGGCTAGATTGGTGTGCCACACTCGCTTTTCAGTGGCATCATTAAAATAAATTATTGAACCATTTCTGTGTTTGGTGTTGGTATAGGCCTGTTGACTGACAGGAAGGAGGTGCACTAAAATTCCCTCAAAGCTTATGGTAGGTAGAGTGCACTTAAACAAAACAATCAACAGGCTGCACCTTTAAGATCTGGCTTTTATTTTTCTGGCTGCAATTATGGTGAAGAGGACAGCTCAGGCCATTTATATTTTGTTGGAGACAACCTCCGTATATATGCATGGTTTGTGTAATTAAGGCTATTCAAGATTTATATGGTTTGTTGTTCAGCAATTCAACTTAAAACCTTTTTTATTTCCTTCTATATATGTATATATATATATGTACATATATATCTATAGAAATATGCATATATATGTATGTCTATATATATATATATATATATATATATACATATATATATATATATATATATATATACATATGTATATGCATGTATCATGCACCCGTAAGGCACGTACATATGACGTTAGCGTTTCAACGTATGCGTAGTGCTGTAATAAGACTGCATGGCGTGAGAGTCGTATCAAAGAGGCTACTTTCGTTTTCACAGATTTCATCGCTGCACAATACGTAGACCTGTATAGCACAGCTTGTATTTCAACGAAACACAGCACATTTTAGTGGGGCACCGCGTCCATTGGACTGATGGGAACACTATTTGTACGGTAACCAATGCGATTCAACGCATCACATATTGCTACACCAGCGTAACGCGACTAAAATGCGGCTTCTCATGACGCCTGGGCGTACACTAGCGCGACACACGCACGATGTTCATGCTTCATCGCCACAAGCCGCGCGCCTGGTCTACATGCCGTTCAGGTCAACAGTACGCTTGCTTGACATTCTTCTGGTCTTCTGTTGAATTTGCCAGGTAAATCAATTAAAGAAGAACTGTTGACCCTGCTGCTGGTCGAACTGTTGCTGGTTGAACTGCTGCTGGTCGTTGACAATAATGCCGGCTCCTCCGTTCTCGGCCCAGAACAGCTGCGGGTAGTCCCGCCCTCAGCTGCTCGTACTCGGGGATCTGAGCTGGAGCCTGCGGCAGGTGGCGCCCTGAGGCTGGAAGCCGTTCTCGTTGGCCACGTAGCTGACCTGGTACGTGTTGCCGTCGTTGCGACAAACTCGTAGCTGCCCTCCATGGAGATACTGCCGGTCTCTGGCTCGGGTCCTGGCTGCACTCGTCCCACCTCTTGCATCTGGAAGAAGCGACAGCGCGTTACACCACACTGTACAGGAAACTCTGCTGAACACCCGTGACCACACGTCAATGCCTTGATACGCTTCATTGTACCATTCCGGCCACATTCCTGATTGTTTTCAAATGCAGGACCACGAGCGCTAGGGTACGAGAAGCAATTTTCGAAGGATGTTGGTGGCCTAGCGTCATCGTAGCCCAGTTCATGAAGTGCTCTACAGTTTGAACACTGGGATGGCAGAGAGGAGGCCATCCTAGTTTGGCAGTAACTATGACAGTTCATAGTTGGCAGTTTGGTTACTAGTTTTTGGCGAAGAGCCCGAACTGATACCTTCGTTTGCAATTGGTCCACAGGATGATGGGTTAAAGATGCACGATAAAACATGGTTGCTGGCAGCGCTGATCCATGCAATATATCTTTTTTCATTGTTGAATAAATTGTGTGCTTATATTATCATCACACATCTTTCTCACCCGCCTGTCCGTTGTTCCTGTTCGTAGCTGTACTCCGTAGTTCCCCACTTATCTTGATCGGACTTCTGACTAAGGATCCGCACTTCCGGCTGGCCGCTGCTGACAAACTGTTGGCTGTTGAAGTCCTGGTTGAAATCACTGAACTGCGGAGCGGCCGCAGCAGCGGCCACCAGAAGGGCGACTACGAACTGGAAAGATGAGATAACGCATTAAGCAAAAGTTTGCTGACAACAAAGTTGAAAACATTGGCCAAGATGAGCAAGACAAAAATGACATTCTTTTCTTCTTCCGAACACGAACAGCGAAACGACATTTAAAAACACGTGTTTTCAACCCTAGGAATCACCGAACTGACTAAAATCTGTCACTGACGCCCTATACAAAACAAAAAGCATCAACTTCTATGCATGTTCACACCAGCTGCAGCGACAAACAGTTCACTCAGATTGGCGTTACCAACAATACATAAAGCACATTCTGCAACAATACCACTCCACAAATTTCCCGCGTAAAGCGAAGCAGTTATGTGGAGCAAGTTGCAAGAAAAGGTGCATGCACACACTGTATGGACCCAACAGCATCCGACCATCGCTAAGGTCCTCACCATAGTACTCCCTTCAAGAGCGCTCCCCTTTCCGAGGCGCGAGCGTACTTACCAGCTGCATGGTTGTGCGTCGAGGAGTGCTGGTCTGCGGTGGGCACCTGTCGGCTTATATCGCTCTCGTCTGTAGCCTGCGGCTCGGCGCCGTGGCCTTCGTCCAAGCGCCGTCCGGCCGACCCGGGCTCTGGTATCAGTGGTTGGACCGATGGGGCTGCAGGGAGGTCAGCTGTAACCTGGCGATGGTCCGCGCTGGGGAGGGAAGTTGACCTGACTTTGTCGGGAAACGAAATGAAATGGCAGTTAGTCCTATGAAGCAGTGATGAACGCAGACTGTTGAAATACACTTTGCTCCCGAAGACAAATATTCAATGGATGGGATTGCACATGGCCCAAATTGTTTGCTGGGCACGGCGACTCCTTTCTAGCGCGACGAAAAGACTATTACGCAGCTTGTATTGTTGTATAGGTCTCATGTGAGAGCTGCTCAATGTCATCCCCTTCTTGCATGTGTATTACGTAAAAGCAAGGCATTAGACGATGGTAAAAAGGCGCAAACATGTGATGCAGTTTTCTCTGCATGTAGGATGTCGTCATTAAACATTTCCATAGTTAATATCGATTTGCGTAGCCTGGAGTGTATAGAATATATCGTGATTAATGTATAGAATGTATAGAATATTATGTAGGGAATGTATAGACTACATTGGTAGAATTGTTGAAATACAATTTTAGAAGGCTAACACCCCTGATGAGACCTTAATTTCCTGATTGCAAATTCACGATACCATAAAAGCCAAGCTTTAGTCGTGTATTATCGTACTCTCACCTGCTCCAAATGTACCAGGATGAGCGTTGCGCTGATAATTCAATTGTTCATCCAGCACGGAATGGCTTCGTCACCATCCTACAACTTCCATATCACGTGGCATGCTGTGATTTCACGCACCCCTCGAAAACTCAGTATTATATGGACTATAGATTGTCAGACAGACGTAAAAATCACCATCCGATATCCTATGCGATTGAAGGCGGCATTCCACGGAGGACCCACTTTGGACAAGATCCGCGCTCCTATCGGGTCAGCGATCACTCGTAACTCGCTGTTGCTGCTGGCTTGCCACGAAAACCAGATCTGGGTGGGAAGCGCTGGCACTGGATCGCTGGTTGTCACAGCACCCGTTCTCTAAGGCGGGCATAAAAACCACGAATTAAACGCCTGGTGTGAATGTGTTTAAAGGTGAGGACTAACTGCCCAATTGAGGTCAGTGGCCTATGAAGACTGTTTGGTGTAGTAGTACCACCTGCATGTCGAAACACGAGTACGTGTCCGTCCAAGTGGCTGACAAAGCCACCCAGTTATGCAACCCGCTTTGATCATGGGCTACGAACACTTCAAACCGAAGACCAGTATAAAAGAGTGACCACGGTCAAATCAAAACGCCACGTGTGTGCCAGGGGCGAAAGTCCCTGAAACGGTGAGCAAAGAAATAAGAAAATCACATGTCAGAAGGCTCTTAAAAAGAGCAGCCGTTGAACAAATGCCATGTTCAACCACGTTTTGGTCGGACATTCCGTCGATTAAAAACTATCTACGTCAGTGACGGGCATGCCCCTAGACGCTTGAAATTATGCCAATGCTGCCATGAGCGTTGCATAATATCAGCATACAAGCAAGCGCATCATATACGAAGGTGTCCCCAACTTTCATATAAGGAAGGCGGACAGGGAGCTAGCTTAATTATGGTTTTCTAGGCTGGTTAAATACGGTTAGTGTCAACACATGGCCAGTGGGGAGGGGTGGGGAGGTGAGGGGGCAGGGGGCTGAAAGGAGGGTGCTGGCCTCAAGGGACCGTGATCATGTTTTTCACTGCGAGTTATTACTGTGTCTGACAGTCCTTAGTACGTAGGAAACAAGTTCCATACATGCTTGAGTTATCACACCTTCCATGGAGTTATGTCATTTTTCTCATAACGACCAACTACCAGAAAGCGGCTTAGGGGGGTCGTTATTTTCTACGGATTTGAAGGCTGAACTGCAACGCGGGGCTGCTAGGAGCAAGGCCCCTCAGGTGCACCGGCGTATTAGCAGGAATATCCATTGCAAGGCAGTAGGAATGTTTTCAAAATATTGCACTTAGTTATGTCAGACCGCACCTAGAGTGTTGTGTAGCCGGCTTGGTCCCCATACTCCCAAAAGATGTCAGAACGTTGGGGAAAAGTACAGCAAAAGGAATGGGAGATGATTAATTTACTGGCGACTAGAATATAAGGAGAGGCTCGGGCCTAGGAACTGTATTCACTCAGTTGTCTTAGATTTAGAGGGGATCCACTAGACTTGCTCCAAGATTATGACAAGGGATAGAAAAACCGTAGTCTTCATGAACAATGGAAAGTAGGAGACAATAGAGGAAACCAGTTCCATTTGGCAAAGGTAGGGGTAGAATTTAGATAGAAGAGAATAAACGCAGATGGCACTTAGGTGAAAGAGAGGAAATCAAACGAAATAGGCACGTCAACGGAATCCCAAAGTCGCATGAAGGTCCTCTCTCGCAACATCTAAAAGCGATTTGGGGAAGATCTATCGGTCTAAGTATCTCATTTATAGCTAGATTTATGCAGGTCAGGTTGTAAAATTAGTTTCGAGGATGTGTGCGGAACCTGATGTAGGCCATCCTCGATGGGTCCTTGTTGGCTCGATGGATCTTTGCTTCGTCAGATATTTCATGTCTTGTGTCTTTATTTTAATGGGAACTGAGCAAAATTGCAAAGACTGATATCAAAACTAGTTTTGTTTTTGGAATAACACGCTGCTCTTTATGCCTCGCTAGGCGTGTTAAAATGTCATTTATCCGTATTCAGTGAAGCAATCTCTGTGAATAAATTTAGCTTTCAACGAAGCAGAATTCGAATGCGTGTAAACACAACAATGGCATTGTGTTTCATATAATCTACTGGATTGCGTTTTTTTAGAGCGCTATTCATAAACTTCACTATTACTTCTGTTTCATTTAACTATAGCGGGTATCGGCCAGCAATGACCATTGTCAAAGCTACGTGATCACGGCTGAGGGATGAGTGAGGGGGGGCAACAATGCGTCTATTTGGGAAAGCTTCCGGAAATACAGGCTTACCTTGCAAAGGGTTCCTTGATTAAGGCTTTTTTAACGGGTCCGGAGGGGCTCCCGAAGAGCGGCACTGATCCGACTCATGGCTGGCGACCGTTGCTGACCCCCTGGGGAGACGAGGCGTCACGAGAGGCCAGGATGAACGGTGAGTGAGGCAGGAGGGGCGGATTACTTTATCGTCAGTTGAACACCATCTCACAAAGTGCACAACCTTCAACCTCAGCTTAGCTATATCTACTGCCCAGTATGGCTGCGTTCAAGCACCAGCAGCTTTTTCAAAGGAAGATGTGTTAATGTTGATAACGTGAGGGGTTCCGAACGAGTCGTAATAAACTTGCCCATCATGAGAAGAGGCTGAAACACTCTCGTTATTGGAGATTCTATTGTCCTTTTTCATAAAATGTTGTGTGCTGTGAGATCACACCCGCATGACAAGACTGCAAGACAAGAAGGTGTTTTGGAGGCCTGGATCTTTTTCGGAACTGCCGTGTGGGTAGACAGTATCTGGGCGATTTGTGGGTACACTACGTTGTCTCCCATCTTTAAATGGTCATTTGAGTTCACTTTTAGATGCTTCTTGTCCTTTCTGCGCTGCCTACGCAGCGTAAAAGAAGCTGAACGTTCAATGAAGGTGTTAACTCAATATATAAACTTGATATGACGTCATTCTACCATCAAGCTGAGTTCCGCATCAGGTCTGCGTATGAAATGAATAATACAAGTAATTCAGTTCATTATTATAACTTTGAATAATTTTGCCGTCGAGAAGGATCAGAACGTGGCAGACATCGCTATCTAAAAACTAATTAAGTCATTATCATCGTTGTACTTGCTTTCGTTCTTATCAGAGGTGCGCGGTTTGCCGTCACATGCGCCATTCACGACATGCGGCATTGTCAGTCATCTGTCATCTGTCAATTTTACACAGGTGTATGTCCAACGATATTTGTACTGTGTATGGTTGTAAATGGGGCATGTGACCGAAGATGCTAAGATCCTATACTCTTGGCAATTTCATCGTGTGAAGTTGTTCCGTTATTGCAACTCGCACCTCATAGTGGAATATCAACGTCAGCTCCGCAGTATGACGACAGCATTGCCGTGGCATTTCGTTATGTTATGTTTGAAAGACACTAAAAATCGGCAAGATTTGACAATATTTCGTTGCGGTAGCACCTGAGTCAAACATAATCTTACGCAAGGGGAGGGGGGGGGGGGGGGGGGGTGTTTCAAGGGACAGGTGGGCTGGTTGGTTGATTCAAAAGACAATTCCCACTAGATAGATTGAATTGGTGTCCCATGAAAACATCGGGTGGTGCTTACATGGTGTGTTGATGCACCCAAGTAATGCATGATTTGGAAACCCTTTTGTACAGTATGGATACCGGAAACATGTAGTATCAATATGAAGTTTTCACAATATGCGGCAAGGTTATGTGCCACACCCACCTTTTCAGTGGCATCAGTAAAAAATAAATTATTGAACCATTCCTGTGTTTGGTGTTGGCATAAGCCTATCGACTGACAGGAAGGAGGTACACTACAAGTCCCCTAAAGCTTATGGTAGGTAAAGTCCACTTAAGTATAACAATCAACAAGCTGCACATTTAAGATCTAACTTCCTTTCCCTGGCTACAATATGGTGAGCTCAGCTCTTTATGGAGCACTCAGGCCATTTTTATTTGTGGATGACAACCTCTGTATATATGCATGGTTTGTGTAATTAAATGCTATTTAAGATTTACATGTTTTCTTGTTCAGCAACTCAACTCATAGCCTTTTTTCAGTTCCTTCTATACGTGCATATATATATATATATATATATATATATATATATATATATATATAATATATAATATATATATATATATAATGTATCTGTGAGGGACGTGCGTATGAGTTAGCAATTTCAACGCATGTGTAGAGTTTTCAGGAGGACTGCATGACGTGAGAGTCGTATCTAGGAAGCTACTCTCGTTTTTACAGATTTTCATCGCTGCACAATATGCAGACCTGCATGACATAGCTTGCTATTTCAACGAGACGTAATCACATTGAGTGAGGGCACCACGTCCATTGGACTGATCGGAACACTATATGTACAGGTAACCAATGCGACTTCAAACGCATCACATATTGCTACACCAGCGTAACGCGACTAAAGATGCGGCTTCTCATGACGTCTGGGCACACGCTAACGCGACGCACGCATGAATGTTTCTGCTTCATCTGCCACAAGCCGCGCGCCGGGCCATATTCTGTTCAAGTCAACAGTAACGCTTGCTTGACATTCTTCTGGTCTTCAGCTGAACTTGCCAGGTAAATCATTAAAGAAGAACTGTTGCCCCTGCTGCTGGGCGAACTGTTGCTGGTTGAACTGCTGCTGGTCATTGAGAATGAATGCCGGCTCCTCCGTTCTCGGCCCAGAACAGCTGCGGGTAGTCCCGCCTCAGCTGCTCGTACTCGGGGATCTGAGCTGGAGCCTGCGGCAGGTGGGCGCCCCTAGGCTGGAAGCCGTTCTCGTTGGCCACGTAGCTGACCTGGTAGGTGTTGCCGTCGTCGCCGACAAACTCGTAGCTGCCCTCCATGGAGATACTGCCGGTCTCTGGCTCGGGTCCTGGCTGCACTCGCCCCACCTCTTGCATCTGGAAGAAGCCACCAACGCGTTACATCATACTGTACAGGAACCTCTGCTGATGACTCCGTGACCACACGTCAATGCCTTGATACTCTTCATTGTACCATTCGGCCACATTCCTGATTTTTTTTCAAATGCAGGGACCAAGAGCGTTAGGGTGCGAGAAGCAATTGTCGGACGATGTTGTTGTCTAGCGGCACCGTAGCAACAGTTCATGAAATGCTTTATACTTGAACACTAGAGTGGTAGAGAGGTGCCATCCTAGTTTGGCAGTAACTATGGCAGTTTATAGTTGGCAGTTTGGTTACTAGTTTTGGCGAAGAGCCCGAAACTGATACCTTCGTCTGCCATTGGTCCACAGAGGGACGGGGTGTTAAAGATGCAAGATAAAGTATGTTTACCGGTAGCACTGATCCATGCAATATATCTTTTTCAATTGTGAATACATTGTGTGCTTATGTTGTCATCACACATCCTCCTCACCCGCTGTCCGTTGTCCTGTTCGTAGCTGTATCGTAGTTGCCGACTTGATCTTGATCGGACTTCTGACTAAGGATCCGCACTTCCGGCTGGCCACTGCTGACAAATTGTTGGCTGTTGAAGTCCTGGTTGAAATCGAACTGCGGAGCGGCCGCAGCAGCGGCCACCAGAAGGGCGAATACGAACTGGAAAGGTGATATAATGCATTAAGCAAAAGTTTGCTGACAGCAAACTGAAAACATTGGCCAAGTTGAGCAAGACAAAATGATATTCTTTTCTTCTTCCGAACACGAACAGCGAAATGACATTTCAAAACACGTGTTTTCAACCCTAGGAACTCGCGAACTGCCTAAAATCTGTCACTGACGCCCTATACAAAACATAAGCGTCAACTTCTATGTAAGTTCACACCAGCTGTGGGCGACAAACAGTCCCACATATTGCGTTGCCAACAATACATATAGCACATTCTGCGCAATACGCCCTCCACACATTCCCCGAAGCAGCAGCTATGTGGAGCAAGTCGCAAAAAGGTGCATGTACACACTTCATGGACCTAACAGCATCCGACCATCGCTAAGGTCCTCGCCATAGCGCTCCCTCCAAGAGGGCCCCCTGTCCGAGGCGAGAGCGTACTTACCATCTGCATGGTTGTGCGTCGAGAGTGCTGGTCTGCGGTGGCCACCTGTCGGCTTATATCGCTCTCGTCTGTAGCCTGCGGCTCGGCGCCGTGGCCTTCGTCACGCGCCGTCCGGCCGACCCGGGCTCTGGTATCAGTGGTTGGACCGATGGGCTGCAGGGAGGTCAGCTGTGACCTGGCGATGGTCCGCACTGGGGAGGGAAGTTGACCTGACCTGTCGGAAACGAAATGAAATGGCAGTTAGTCCTATGAAGCAGTGAAAGCCTAGACTCTTGAAAAGCACTTTGCTCCCGAAGACAAATATTGAATGGATGGGCTTGCACATGCGCCAAAACTATTTTCTAGCGCGACGGAAAACTATCACGCAGTTTGTATTGTTGTATAGGTCTCATTGAGAGCTGCTCAATGTCTTCCCTTCTTTCATGTGTATTACGTAGAAGTAAGGCGTTGGACTATGGAAAGGAGGCATAAACAATGATGCGGTTTCTCTGTGGTTAGGCTTGTGGATTAAACATTTTCCAAGTTAATATTCGATTGCGTAGCCCGGAATGTATAAAATATATCTTATTAATGTATAGAATGTATAGGGTATTGATATACGGAATGTGTGGAATACATTCCTGAGTGGTTAAAATATATATTTAGGAGGATAAACACCTCTGATAGACCTTAATTCCTTATTGGAAATTGAACGCGCCATTGAAGCCATGCTTTAGTCGTGTATTTAGTGTGCTCTCACCTGCTCCAAATGCACCAACATGAGCCTTGCGCTTAGAATGCAGTTGTTCATACCAGCACGCAATGGCTTCGTCACTAACCTACAACTTCCACATCACGTGGAATGCTGTGATTTCACGCCACCCTTCGCAATCTCAGGATTTATGGACTGTCTATTGCCAGACAGACATGAAAAAGCACCATCCGATATCCTATGCGATTGAAGGCGGCATTCACGAGGACCACCTCGGTCAAGATCCGCGCTCCTATCAGGTCAGCGATCACTCGTAACTCGCTGTTGCTGCTGGCTTGCCAAGAAATCAAGATCTGGACGGGATCGCTGGCACTGTATCGCTGGTTGTCACATCACCCGGTTCCCTAAGGCGGGCATAAAACCACGAATTAAACGTCTGGTATGAATGTGTTTAAAGGTGAGGACTATTGGCCATTCAGGTCAGTGGCCTATGAAGACTGTTTGGTAGTAATAGTACCACCTGCACGTCGAAACACGAGGACGTGTCGTCCAAGTGGCTGACAAAGCCACCCAGTTATGCAATCCGCTTGATCATGGGCTACGAACACTCAAAACCAAAAGACTAGTATAAAAAGAGTGACCACGGCCAAATCAAATCGCCACGCGTTTGCCAGAACGCAAGTCCCTGGAAAGGCGAGCAAAGAATATGAAAACCACATGTCAGAAGGCTTAAAAGAGAGCCGTGTTAAACAAATGCTATGTTTAACCACGTTTTGGTCGGACATTCCGTCGATAAAAACAGTCTACGCCAGTGACTGGCATGCCCTAGACGCTTGAAATTTGGGTCAATGCGGCTATGAACGTTGCCCGAATATCAGTAGACAAGCCAGCGCATCATATACGAATGCGGTTCCCCAAATTTCAGATGAGAAAGGCTGCTATGAGCTAGCTTAATGGTGGCTCTCCAGACTGTTAAATAGCGGTAACGGCAACACTGGCCATGGGGGGGGGGGGGGGGGGGGGAGGGGGCAGAGGGCCGAAAGAAGGGTGCTGGCTTCAAGGGACCGTGCGCATGTTTTCACTGAGAGTTATTGCTGTGTCTACAGTTTTAGTACGTAGAAACAAGCTCCATCCATGCTTGAGTTATTTCACCTTTCGTGTAGTTAGTCATTTTTCTTATAACCACCAATTACCAGAAAACGATTTAGAGGGGTCGTTATTTCTATGGATTTAAAGTCTGAAATCCAACGCGGGGCTGCTGGGAACAAGGCACCTCAGATGCACGGATGTATTAGCAGGAACATCCAATACAGGGTTAGGAATGTTGTCAAAATGTTGCCTTAGCCTATGTCCAGGCCACACCTAGAGTATTGTATACCGGATTGGTGCCCATGCTCCCAAAAAGGTGTCAGCAGACTGGGAATAGTACAGCAAAAAGGAAATGGGGATGATAAATGTTATTGGGACTGGAATATAAGGAGAGGCTCAGAGCCTATGAACTGTATTTACTCAATTATCTTAGATTTAGAGAGGATCTACTAGACTTGCTCAAGATTGTGAAAGGTATAAAGAAGGTAATCTTCATGGAACAATGGAAATTAGAGACAAAACGGAGAAAACCATTCCATTTTGCAAAAGGTAGGAGTAGAATTATAAAGACGCAGATGTGTCGCTTACGTGAAAAAGAGGTAATCCATTGAAATAGGCGTTCAAACGAAGTCATATGAAGTTCCTCTCTCGCAGCATTAAAGCCAGTTGGGCAAGATCTATCGGTCTAAATATCTCATTTATCGCTAAATTTATGCAGGTCATGTTGTAAAATTAGTGTCGAGGATGTGTGTGGAGCCTGATGTAGGCCAACCTCGATGGGTCCTTGTTGGAACGATAGCTCTTTGTTCGTCAGATATCTTCATGTCTTTGTGTCCTTTATGTTTAATGGCGACTCGAGCAAAATTGCAAGACTAATATCAAAACTTAATTCTGTTTTTGGAATAACACACCTGCTCTTTTATGCCTCGCATAGGCGTGTTTAAAATGTTAAGAATCCATATGCAGTGAAGCATGTCTTTGAATAAAATTTGCTTTCAACGAAGCAGAATGCGAATGCGTGTAAACAGAACAATGGCGTTTGTGTTAGCGTATCTACTGATGCTTGTTTAGAGTGTATTTCATAACTTCAATATCACTTCTGTTTCACTTAATATTGCGGTATCGGTCAACCATGACCTTGTCAAAGCTACGTGATCCGGGGCGAGGGACGAGTGAGGGGGCAACAATGCGTCTATTGGGGAAAGCTCTGGAATACAGGCTTACCTTGCAGAGGGTTCCATGTTTGAGGCCTTTTAAACCGCTCCGGGGGGGTGGCTCCGGAAGAGCGGCACTGATCCGACTCATGGCTGGCGACCGTTGCTGACCCCTGGGGATGCGAGGCGTCACGAGATGCCAGGATGAAACGGGTGAGTGAGGAAAGAGGGGCGGATCACCTTATCGTCCATTGAACACCATCTCACAAAAGTGCACAGCCTTCAACCTCAGCTTAGCTGTATCTACTACCCCATCAGCATTGGCTGCGCTCAACACTAGTAGCTGTTTGAAAGGAAGATGTGTTAATGTTGATGACGTGAGGGGTCCCCAACAGAGTCGTAATAAACTTCCATCATGAGAAGAGACTGCAGCACCCTCGTTGTTCGCGGTTCTATTACCCTTTTTCACAAGATGTTGAGTGCGGTGAGATCGCACCACATGACAAAACTGCAACACAAATGGTGTTCTGGTGACCTAGAACTTTTTCGGAACTGCCGTGTGGGTAGACAGTATGTAGGCGAATTGTGGGCATACTACATTGTCTCCCATATTTAAATGGCCATTTAAGTTAAGTTTTAGATGCTTCTTGTCCTTACTGCGCTGCCTACGCAGCGTAAAAGAATTTGAACGTTCAATGAAGGCGTCAACTCAACATATAAACTTGATATGACGTCATTCTACCGTCAAGCTGAGTTTCCTCATGAGCTCTGTTTATTAACTGAATAATACAAGTAATTCAGTTCATTACTATAACTTTGAATAATTTTGCCATCGAAAAGGATCAGAACTGTGGCAGATTATCGCTATCTAAAACTAATGAAGTCATTACCATCGTTTGTATTTACTATCATTTTTATCAGAAATGCGCAGTTTGCCGTCAGAGGCGCAACTTACGGCATGCGGCATTGTCAATCATCGGGGTTGGTGTCTCGGTGGGTTAACCGGACGGATTGTGACGAACTGGTAAGTGTAGGTTAAGTTGAATGCAGCATTCAATGGTTGAGTGGTGTGAATATGAGAAATATGAATAGAAGCTGGCTACGTTCCTTGGCGAATGCATGCGGATAAAGCATACCCCATTTTACACAGGCGTTTGTCCAACGATATTTGCACTGTGTATGGTTGTGAATGGGGCATGGGACTGAACATGCTAAGATCCTGAACTCTCGCTCTTTCATCGTGTGAAGTTGTTCCGTTCATTGCAACTCGCACCTCGCAGTGGAATATCAACGTCAGCACGCAGTGTGGCGAGAGCATGGCTGTGGTATTTCGTTGTTTTATGTTTGAAAAACAATGAAAATCGGCAAGATTTGACAACATTTCGTTGCGGTAGCACCTGAGCCAAATTAATATTATGCGTGGCTGGGGGAGGGGAGGGGGGGGGGCGGGGCGTGCTTCAAGAGACAGGTGTGCCGGTTGGTTGCTTCAAGAGACAGTGTCCCTAAACATATTGAATTGGTGCCCCATGAAGGCATCGGGTGTGTTTACATGGTGTGTTGATGCACGCAAGTAATACATCATTTGGGAAACCTTTTTGTACAATATGGATACCGAAAACACGTAATACATAATATGAAGTGTTTGACAATATGCGGCTAGATTGGTGTGCCACACTCGCTTTTCAGTGGCATCATTAAAAATAAATGATTGAACCATTTCTGTGTTTGGGTGTTGGTATAGGCCTGTTGACTGACAGGAAGGAGGTGCACTATATTATTCCCTCAAAGCTTATGGTAGGTAGAGTGCACTTAAACAAAACAATCAACAGCTGCACCTTTAAGATCTGGCTTTTATTTTTCTGGCTGCAATTATGGTGAAGAGGACAGCTCAGGCCATTTATATTTTGTTGGAGACAACCTCCGTATATATGCATGGTTTGTGTAATTAAGGCTATTCAAGATTTATATGGTTTGTTGTTCAGCAATTCAACTTAAAACCTTTTTTATTTCCTTCTATATATGTATATATATATATGTACATATATATCTATAGAAATATGCATATATATGTATGTCTATATATATATATAGATATACACATATGTATATGCATGTATCATGCACCCGTAAGGCACGTACATATGACGTTAGCGTTTCAACGTATGCGTAGTGCTGTAATAAGACTGCATGGCGTGAGAGTCGTATCAAAGAGGCTACTTTCGTTTTCACAGATTTCATCGCTGCACAATACGTAGACCTGTATAGCACAGCTTGTATTTCAACGAGACATAGCACATTTTAGTGAGGGCACCGCGTCCATTGGACTGATGGGAACACTATTTGTACCGGTAACCAATGCGATTCAACGCATCACATATTGCTACACCAGCGTAACGCGACTAAAATGCGGCTTCTCATGACGTCTGGGCGTACACTAGCGCGACACACGCACGATGTTCATGCTTCATCGCCACAAGCCGCGCGCCGGTCCACATGCCGTTCAGGTCAACAGTACGCTTGCTTGACATTCTTCTGGTCTTCTGTTGAATTTGCCAGGTAAATCAATTAAAGAAGAACTGTTGCCCTGCTGCTGGTCGAACTGTTGCTGGTTGAACTGCTGCTGGTCGTTGAGAATGACCGGCTCCTCCGTTCTCGGCCCAGAAAGCTGCGGGTAGTCCCGCCTCAGCTGCTCGTACTCGGGGATCTGAGCTGGAGCCTGCGGCAGGTGGGCACCCTGAGGCTGGAAGCCGTTCTCGTTGGCCACGTAGCTGACCTGGTACGTGTTGCCGTCGTTGCCGACAAACTCGTAGCTGCCCTCCATGGAGATACTGCCGGTCTCTGGCTCGGGTCCTGGCTGCACTCGTCCCACCTCTTGCATCTGGAAGAAGCGATCATGCGTTCAACACACTGTACAGGAAACTCTGCTGACACCGTGACCACACGTCAATGCCTTGATACGCTTCATTGTACCATTCGGCCACATTCCTGATTTTTTCAAATGCAGGACCACGAGCGCTAGGGTACGAGAAGCAATTGTCAAGGATGTTGTGGCCTAGCGTCATCGTAGCCCAGTTCATGAAGTGCTCTACAGTTGAACACTGGGATGGCAGAGAGGGGCCATCCTAGTTTGGCAGTAACTATGACAGTTTATAGTTGGCAGTTTGGTTACTAGTTTTGGCGAAGAGCCCGAACTGATACCTTCGTTTGCAATTGGTCCACAGGATAAGGGGTTAAAGATGCACGATAAAACATGGTTGCTGGCAGCGCTGATCCATGCAATATATCTTTTTTCAATTGTTGAATAAATTGTGTGCTTATATTATCATCACACATCTTTCTCACCCGCTGTCCGTTGTCCTGTTCGTAGCTGTACTCGTAGTTCCCCACTTGATCTTGATCGGACTTCTGACTAAGGATCCGCACTTCCGGCTGGCCGCTGCTGACAAACTGTTGGCTGTTGACGTCCTGGTTGAAATCACTGAACTGCGGAGCGGCCGCAGCAGCGGCCACCAGAAGGGCGACTACGAACTGGAAAGATGAGATAATGCGTTAAGCAAAAGTTTGCTGACAACAAATTGAAACATTGGCCAAGATGAGCAAGACAAAAATGACATTCTTTTTCTTTCTTCCGAACACGAACAGCGAAACGACATTTAAAAACACGTGTTTTCAACCCTAGCATCACGAACTGACTAAAATCTGTCACTGACGCCCTATATAAAACATAAGCCTCACTTCTATGCATGTTCACACACCAGCTGCAGCGACAAACAGGCCACTTCAGATTGCGTTACCAACAATACATAAAGCACATTCTGCACAATACCCACCACTCACAAATTCCCGAACAGCAGTTATGTGGAGCAAGTTGCAAGAAAGGTGCATGCACACACTGTATGGACCCAACAGCATCCGACCATCGCTAAGGTCCTCACCATAGTTCTCCCTTCAAGAGCGCTCCCCTTTCCGAGGCGCGAGCGTACTTACCAGCTGCATGGTTGTGCGTCGAGGAGTGCTGGTCTGCGGTGGGCACCTGTCGGCTTATATCGCTCTCGTCTGTAGCCTGCGGCTCGGCGCCGTGGCCTTCGTCCAAGCGCGCCTGCCGGCCGACCCGGGCTCTGGTATCAGTGATTGGACCGATGGGCTGCAGGGAGGTCAGCTGTAACCTGGCGATGGTCCGCATGGGGAGGGGTTGACCTGACCTGTCGGAAGCGAAATGAAATGGCAGTTAGTCCTATGAAGCAGTGAAACGCAGTCTGTTGAAATACACTTTGCTCCCGAAGACAAATATTCAATGGATGGGATTGCACATGGCCCAAATTGTTGCTGGGCACGCGACTCCTTTCTAGCGCGACGAAAAGACTATTACGCAGCTTGTATTGTTGTATAGGTCTCATGTGAGAGCTGCTCAATGTCTCCCCTTCTTGCATGTGTATTACGTAAAGCAAGGCATTAGACGATGGTAAAAAGGCGCAAACAGTGATGCAGTTTTCTCTGCATTAGGATTCTGCATTAAACATTTTCCATGTTAATATTCGATTTGCGTAGCCTGGAGTGTATAGAATATATCTTATTAATGTATAGAATGTATAGAATATATAATGTAGGGAATGTATAGACTACATTGGTAGAATTGTTGAAAATACATTTTAGAAGGCTAACACCCTGATAGACCTTAATTTCCTGATTGCAAATTCAACGTACCATAAAAGCCAAGCTTTAGTCGTGTATTTATCTCGTACTCTCACCTGCTCCAAATGTACCAACATGAGCGTTGCGCTGATAATTCAATTGTTCATCCCCAGCACGGAATGGCTTCGTCACCATCCTACAACTTCCATATCACGTGGCATGCTGTGATTTCACGCAACCCCTCGAAAACTCAGTATTATATGGACTATAGATTGCCAGACAGACGTAAAAATCATCATCCGATATCCTATGCGATTGAAGGCGGCATTCACGGGGACCACTTTGGACAAGATCCGCGCTCCTATCGGGTCAGCGATCACTCGTAACTCGCTTTGCTGCTGGCTTGCCACGAAACCAAGATCTGGGTGGGAGCGCTGGCACTGGATCGCTGGTTGTCACAGCACCCGGTTCCTAAGGCGGGCATAAAACCACGAATTAAACGTCTGGTGTGAATGTGTTTAAAGGTGAGGACTACTGCCCAATTGAGGTCAGTGGCCTATGAAGACTGTTTGGTGTAGTAGTACCACCTGCATGTCGAAACACGAGTACGTGTCGTCCAAGTGGCTGACAAAGCCACCCAGTTATGCAACCCGCTTGATCATGGGCTACGAACACTTCAAACCGAAAGACCAGTATAAAAGAGTGACCACGGTCAAATCAAAACGCCACGTGTGTGCCAGGGCGAAAGTCCCTGAAACGGTGAGCAAAGAAATAAAAATCACATGTCAGAAGGCTCTTAAAAAGAGCGCGTTGAACAAATGCCATGTTCAACCACGTTTTGGTCGGACATTCCGTCGATAAAAAACTATCTACGTCAGTGACTGGCATGCCCTAGACGCTTGAAATTTAGGCCAATGCTGCCATGAGCGTTGCATAATATCAGCATACAAGCAAGCGCATCATATATGAAGGTGGTCCCCAACTTTCATATAAGGAAGGCGGCAGGGAGCTAGCTTAATGATGGTTTTCTAGGCTGGTTAAATACGGTTAGTGTCAACACTGGCCAGTGGGGGGGGGGGGGGGGGAGGGGAGGGGGCAGGGGGCTGAAAGGAGGGTGCTGGCCTCAAGGGACCGTGATCATGTTTTCACTGCGAGTTATTACTGTGTCTGACAGTCTTAGTACGTAGGAACAAGTTCCATACATGCTTGAGTTATCGCACCTTCCATGGAGTTAGTCATTTTCTCATAACCACCAATTACCAGAAAGCGGCTTAGGGGTCGTTATTTCTACGGATTTGAAGTGAAGCAACGCGGGGCTGCTAGGAGCAAGGCACCTCAGGTGCACGGACGTATTGACAGGAATATCCATTACAAGGTAGCAATGTTTTCAAAATATTGCACTTAGTTATGTCAGACCGCACCTAGAGTGTTGTGTACCGGCTTGGTCCCCATGCCCCCAAAATATGTCAGAAGACTGGGAGTAGTACAGCAAAAGGAATGGGGATGGTAAATGTTGTTGGCGACTAGAATATAAGGAGAGGCTCAGAAACTTGGAGCTGTATTTGCTGAAATATCTTAGATTTAGAGGGGATCTAATAGACTTGCTCAAATTATGAAAGGTATAGAGAAGGTAGATGTTCATGGAACAATGAAAATTAGACCGAGACATAGAGGAAACCAGTTTCATTTGGCAAAAGGTAGAAGTAGAATTATAAAGACGCAGATGTCGCTTAGTGAAAAAGAGATAATTCATTGAAACAGGCCGTCACACGAAGTTGTAAAGTTGCTCTCCCGCAACATTAAACTATTCGGACAAGATCTATTGGTCTAAGTATCTCATTTATAGCTAGATTTATGCAGGTTAGGTTGTAAACTTTGTTTCGAGGATGTGTGCGGAACTGATGTAGGCCAACCTTGATGGGTCCTTGTGGCTCTTTGCTCGCCAGATATCTCCATGTCTTTGTGTCTTTATGTGAACGGGACTGAGCAAAATTGCAAGACTGATATCAAAACTAATTCTGTTTTTGGAATAACACGCTGCACTTTTATGTTTTGATAGGCGTGTTAAAATGTCAATAATCCATATTCAGTGAAGCAATCTCTGTGAATAAATTTGCTTTCAACGAAGCAGAATTCGAATGCGTGTGAACAGAACAATGGCGTTGTGTTTGCATATCTACCGGCTGCGTTTTTTAGAGTGCTATTTCATAACTTCACTATCACTTCTGTTTCATTTAACTATAGCGGTATTGGCTAGCAATGACCATTGTCAAAGCTGCGTGATCAGGGGGAGGGATGAGTAAGGGGGCAATGATGCGTCTATTTGGGAAAGCTCCAGAATACAGGCTTACCTTGCAAGGGTTCCTTGATTAAGGCTTTTTTAACGGGTCCGGAGGGGCTCCCGAAGAACGGCACTGATCCGACTCATGGCTGGCGACCGTTTTTGACCTCCTGGCGAGACGAGGCGTTACGAGAGGCCAGGATGAAACGGTGGGTGAGGCAGGAGGGGCGGATTACTTTATCGTCAGTTGAACACCATCTCACAAAGTGCACAGCCTTCAACCTCAGCTCAGCTATATCTACAACCCAGTATTGGCTGCGCTCAACACTAGTAGCTGTTTGAAAGGGAGATGTTAATGTTGATAACGTGAGGGCTCTCGAACGGAGTCGTAATAAACTTGCCCATCATGAGAAGAGGCTGAAACACTCTCGTTGTTGGAGATTCTATTGTCCTTTTTCATAAAATGTTGTGTGCTGTGAGATCACACCGCATGACAAGACTGCAAGACAAGAAGGTGTTTTGGAGGCCTGGATCTTTTTCGGAACTGCCGTGTGGGTAGACAGTATCTGGGCGATTTGTGGGTACACTACGTTGTCTCCCATCTTTAAATGGTCATTTGAGTTCAGTTTTAGATGCTTCTTGTCCTTTCTGCGCTGCCTACGCAGCGTAAAAGAAGCTGAACGTTCAATGAAGGTGTTAACTCAATATATAAACTTGATATGACGTCATTCTACCATCAAGCTGAGTTCCGCATCAGGTCTGCGTATGAAATGAATAATACAAGCAATTCAGTTCATTATTATAACTTTGAATAATTTTGCCGTCGAGAAGGATCAGAACGTGGCAGACATCGCTATCTAAAAACTAATTAAGTCATTATCATCGTTGTACTTGCTTTCGTTCTTATCAGAGTGCGCGGTTTGCCGTCACATGCGCCATTACGACATGCGGCATTGTCAGTCATCTGTCATCTGTCAATTTTACACAGGTGTATGTCCAACGATATTTGTACTGTGTATGGTTGTAAATGGGGCATGTGACCGAAGATGCTAAGATCCTATACTCTTGCAATTTCATCGTGTGAAGTTGTTCCGTTCATTGCAACTCGCGCCTCATAGTGGAATATCAACGTCACTCCCGCAGTATGACGACAGCATTGCCGTGGCATTTCGTTATTTTATGTTTGAAAGACACTAAAAATCGGCAAGATTTGACAATATTTCGTTGCGGTAGCACCTGAGTCAAATATAATCTTACGCAAGGGGAGGGGGGGGGGGGGGGTGTTCAAGGGACAGGTGGGCTGGTTGGTTGATTCAAAAGACAATTCCCACTAGATAGATTGAATTGGTGTCCCATGAAAACATCGGGTGTGCTTACATGGTGTGTTGATGCACCCAAGTAATGCATGATTTGGGAAACCCTTTTGTACAGTATGGACACCGGAAACATGTAGTATCAATATGAAGTTTTCACAATATGCGGCAAGGTTTATGTGCCACACCCACCTTTTCAGTGGCATCAGTAAAAATAAATTATTGAACCATTCCTGTGTTTGGTGTTGGCATAAGCCTATCGACTGACAGGAAGGAGGTACACTACAAGTCCCCCAAAGCTTATGGTAGGTAAAGTCCACTTAAGTATAACAATCAACAAGCTGCACATTTAAGATCTAACTTTCCTTTCCCTGGCTACAAATATGGTGAAGCTCAGCTCTTTATTGAGCACTCAGGCCATTTTTATTTTGTGTATGACAACCTCTATATATGCATGGTTTGTGTAATTAATGCTATTTAAGATTTACATGTTTTCTTGTCCCAACTCAACTCATAGCCTTTTTCATTTCCTTCTATACGGCATATATATATATATATATTATATATATATATATATATATAATTATAGATATATATATATATATAATATACATGTATCTGTAAGGGACGTGCGTATGACGTTAGCATTTCAACGCATGTGTAGATTTCAGGAGACTGCATGACGTGAGAGTCGTATCTAGAATACTCTCGTTTTTATACAGATTTCATCGCGCACAACATGCAGACCTGCATGAATAGCTTGTGTTTCACGAGACTAGCACCTTTGAGTGAGGGCATCGCGTCCATTGGACTGATGGGAACACTATTGTACGGGCAACCAATGCGATTCAGCATCACATATTGCTACACCGGCGTAACGCGACTAAAATGCGGCTTCTCATGACGTCTGACACGCCAACGCGCCACACGCACGATGTTCATGCTTCATCGCCACAAGCCGCGCGCTCCGAACCACATGCTTTCAAGTCCACAGTACGCTTGCTTGACATTCTTCTGGTCTTCAGTTGACTTTGCCAGGTGAATTAATTAAAGAAGAACTGTTGCCCTGCTGGTCGAACTGTTGCTGGTTGAACTGCTGCTGTCGTTGACAATGATGGCCGGCTCCTCCTCCGTTCTCGGCCCAGAACAGCTGCGGGTAGTCCGCGCCTCAACTGCTCGTACTCGGGGATCTGAGCTGGGAGCTGCGGCAGGTGGGCGCCCTGAGCTGGAAGCCGTTCTCGTGGCCACCGTAGCTGACCTGGTAGGTGTTGCCGTCGTTGCCGACAAACTCGTAGCTGCCCTCCATGGAGATACTGCGGTCTCTGGCTCGGGTCTGGCTGCACTCGCCCCACCTCTTGCAATCTGGAAAAGCCACCACGCGTTACAATCATACTTACAGGAACCTCTCTGCTGATGACTCCGTGACCACACGTCAATGCCTTGATACTCTTTCATTGTACCATTCGGCCACGTTCCTGATTTTTTCAAATGCAGGACCAAGAGCGTTAGGGTGCGAGAAGCAATTGTCGGACGATGTTTGTGGTTTAGCGTCACCGTAGCCACAGTTCATGAAATGCTTTATACTTGAACACTAGAGTGGTAGAGGAGGTGCCATCCTAGTTTGGCCAGTACATAACTATGCAGTTTATAGTTGCAGTTGGTTACTAGTTTTGGCGAAGAGCCAAAAACTGGTACCTTCGTCTGCCATTGGTCCACAGAGGACGGGGTGTTAAAGATGCAAGATAAAGTATGTTTACCGGTAGCACTGATCCATGCAATATATCTTTTTTCAATTAATGAATACATTGTGTGCTATGTTGTCATCACACATCCTCCCTCAACCGCTGTCCGTTGTCCTGTTCGTAGCTGTATTCGTAGTTGCCGACTTGATCTTGATCGGACTTCTGACTAAGGATCCGCACTTTCCACGGCTGGCCACTGCTGACAAATTGTTGGCTGTTGAAGTCCTGGTTTGAATCACTGAACTGCGGAGCGGCCGCAGCAGCGGCCACCAGAAGGGCGAATACGAACTGAAAGGTGATATATGCATTAAGCAAAAAGTTTGCTGACAGCAAACTGAAACATTGGCCAAGTTGAGCAAGACAAATGATATCTTTTCTTCTTCCGAACACGAACAGCGAAATGAATTTCAAAACACGTGTTTTCAACCCTAGGAACCTCGCGAACTGCCTACAATCTGTCACTGACGCCCTATACAAAACATAAGCGTCAACTTCTATGTAAGTTCACACCAGCTGTGGGCGCCAAACAGTCCACACATATTGCGTTGCCAACAATACAATAGCACATTCTGCGGCAATACGCCCTCCACACATTTCCCGCGAAGCCGCAGCTATGTGGAGCAAGTCGCAAAAAAAGGTGCCTGTACACCACTTCATGGACCTAACAGCATCCGACCATCGCTAAGGTCCTCGCCATAGCGCTCCCTCCAAGAGGGCCCCCTGTCCGAGGCGCGAGCGTACTTACCATCTGCATGGTTGTGCGTCGAGGAGTGCTGGTCTGCGGTGGGCACCTGTCGGCTTATATCGCTCTCGTCTGTAGCCTGCGGCTCGGCGCCGTGGCTTCGTCCACGCGCCGGCCGGCCGACCCGTGGCTCTGGTATCAGTGATTGGACCGATGGGCTGCAGGGAGGTCAGCTGTGCCTGGCGATGGTCCGCACTGGGGAGGGGAGTTGTACCGACCTGTCGAAGCGAAATGAAATGGCAGTTAGTCCTATGAAGCAGTGAAACGCAGACTGTTGAAATACACTTTGCTCCCGAAGACAAATATTCAATGGATGGGATTGCACATGGCCCAAATTGTTGCATGGGCACGCGACTCCTTTCTAGCGCGACCCGAAAAGACTATTACGCAGCTTGTATTTGTTGTATAGGTCTCATGTGAGAGCTGCTCAATGTTCATCCCCTTCTTGCATGTGTATTACGTAAAAGCAGGCAATTAGACGATGGTAAAAGGCGCAAACAGTGATGCAGTTTTCTCTGCATTAGGATTTCTGCATTAACATTTTCCATGTTATATTCCGATTTGCCGTAGCCCTGAGTGTATAGGAATATATCTTATTATAATGTATAGAATGTATAGAATATTACTGTAGGAACTGGCTAGACTACATGGTAGAATTGTTGAAAATACATTTTAGAAGGCTAACACCCCCTGATAGACCTTAATTCTGATTGCAAATTCAACGTACCATAGAAGCCAAGCTTTAGTCGTTGTATTTATCGTACTCTCCACCTGCTCCAAATGTACCAACATGAGCGTTGCGCTGATAATTCAATTGTTCATCCCAGCACGGAATGGCTTCGTCACCATCCTACACTTCCTATTCACGTGGCAACGCTGTGATTTCACGCAACCCCTCTCGAAAACTCAGGTATTATATGGACTATAGATTGCTATAGACAGACGTAAAAATCACCATCCGATATCCTATGCGATTGAAGGCGGCATTCACGGGGACCACTTGGACAAGATCCGCGCTCCATCGGGTCAGCGATCACTCGTAACTCGCTGTTGCTGCTGGCTTGCCACGAACCCAAGATATGGGTTGGAGCGCATGGCACTGGATCGCTGGTTGTCACAGCACCCGGTTCTCTATAGGCGGGGCATAAAACCACGAATTAAACGTCTGGTGTGAATGTGTTTAAAAAGGTGAGGACTACTGCCCAATTTAGGTCAGTGGCCTATGAAGACTGTTTGGTGTAGTAGTACCACCTGCATGTCGAAACACGAGGACGTGTCGTCCAAGTGGCTGACAAAGCCACCCAGTTATGCAACCCGCTTGATCATGGGCTACGAACACTTCAAACCGAAAGACCAGTATAAAAGAGTGACCACGGTCAAATCAAAACGCCACGTGTGTGCCCAGGCGAAAGTCCCTGAAACGGTGGAGCAAAGAAATAAGAAAATCACATGTCAGAAGGCTCTTAAAAAGAGCAGCGTTGACAAATGCCATGTTCAACCACGTTTTTGGTCGGACATTCCGTCGATAAAAAACTATCTACGTCAGTGACTGGCATGCCCTAGACGCTTGAAATTTAGGCCAATGCTGCCATGAGCGTTGCAATAATATCCAGCATACAAGCAAGCGCATCATATATGAAGGTGGTCCCCAACTTTCATATAAGGAAGGCGGCAGGGGAGCTAGCTTAATGATGGTTTTCTAGGCTGGTTAAATACGGTTAGTGTCAACACTGGCCAGTGGGGGGGGGGGGGGGGGGGGGGGGTGGTTGAGGATGGGGCAGGGGGCTGAAAGGAGGGTGCTGGCCTCAAGGGACCGTGATCATGTTTTCACTGCGAGTTATTACGGTGTCTGACAGTCTTAGTACGTAGGAACAAGTTCCATACATGCTTGAGTTATCGCACCTTCCATGGAGTTAGTCATTTTTCTCATAACGACCAACTACCAGAAAACGGCTTAGGGGTCGTTATTTCTACGGATTTGAAGGCTGCACTGCAACGCGGGGCTGCTAGGAGCAAGGCACCTCAGGTGCGCCGGCGTATTAGCAGGAATATCCATTGCAAGGCTAGGAATGTTTTCAAAATATTGCACTTAGTTATGTCAGACCGCACCCAGAGTATTGTGTACCGGCTTGGTCCCCATGCCCCCAAAAATATGTCAGAAGACTGGGAGTAGTACAGCAAAAGGAATGGGGATGGTAAATGTTGTTGGCGACTAGAATATAAGGAGAGGCTCAGAAACTTGGAGCTGTATTTGCTGAAATATCTTAGATTTAGAGGGGATTTAATAGACTTGCTCAAATTATGAAAGGTATAGAGAAGGTAGATGTTCATGGAACAATGAAAATTAGACCGAGACATAGAAGAAACCAGTTTCATTTGGCAAAAGGTAGGAGTAGAATTATAAAGACGCAGATGTCGCTTAGTGAAAAAGAGATAATTCATTGAAACAGGCCGTCACACGAAGTCGTGTAAAGTTGCTCTCCCGCAACATTAAAAACTATTCGGACAAGATCTATTGGTCTAAGTGTCTCATTTATAACTAGATTTATGCAGGTTAGGTTGCAAACTTTGTTTCGAGGATGTGTGCGGAACTGATGTAGGCCAACCTTGATGGGTCCTTGTGGCTCTTTGCTCGCCAGATATCTCCATGTCTTTGTGTCTTTATGTGAACGGGACTGAGCAAAATTGCAAGACTGATATCAAAACTAATTCTGTTTTTGGAATAACACGCTGCACTTTTATGTTTTGATAGGCGTGTTTAAATGTCAATAATCCATATTCAGTGAAGCAATCTCTGTGAATAAATTTGCTTTCAACGAAGCAGAATTCGAATGCGTGTGAACAGAACAATGGCGTTGTGTTTGCATATCTACCGGCTGCGTTTTTTAGAGTGCTATTTCATAACTTCACTATCACTTCTGTTTCATTTAACTATAGCGGTATTGGCTAGCAATGCCCATTGTCAAAGCTGCGTGATCAGGGGGAGGGATGAGTAAGGGGGCAATGATGCGTCTATTTGGGAAAGCTCCAGAATACAGGCTTACCTTGCACAGGGTTCCTTGATTAAGGCTTTTTTAACGGGTCCGGAGGGGCTCCCGAAGAGCGGCACTGATCCGACTCATGGCTGGCGACCGTTTTTGACCTCCTGGCGAGACGAGGCGTTACGAGAGGCCAGGATGAAACGGTGGGTGAGGCAGGAGGGGCGGATTACTTTATCGTCAGTTGAACACCATCTCACAAAGTGCACAGCCTTCAACCTCAGCTCAGCTATATCTACAACCCAGCATTGGCTGCGCTCAACACTAGTAGCTGTTTGAAAGGGAGATGCGTTAATGTTGATAACGTGAGGGCTCTCGAACGGAGTCGTAATAAACTTGCCCATCATGAGAAGAGGCTGAAACACTCTCGTTGTTGGAGATTCTATTATCCTTTTTCATAAAATGTTGAGTGCTGTGAGATCACACCGCATGACAAGACTGCAAGACAAGAACGTGTTCTGGAGGCCGGGATCTTTTTCGGAACTGCCGTGTGGGTAGACAGTATCTGGGCGATTTGTGGGTACACTACGTTGTCTCCCATCTTTAAATGGTCATTTCAGTTCAGTTTTAGATGCTTCTTGTCCTTTCTGCGCTGCCTACGCAGCGTAAAAGAAGCTGAACGTTCAATGAAGGTGTTAACTCAATATACAAACTTAATATGACGTCATTCTACCATCAAGCTGAGTTCCCGCATCAGGTCTGCGTATGAAATGAATAATGCAAGCAATTCAGTTCATTATTATAACTTTGAATAATTTTGCCGTCGAGAAGGATCAGAACGTGGCAGACATCGCTATCTAAAAACTAATTAAGTCATTATCATCGTTGTACTTGCTTTCGTTCTTATCAGAGGTGCGCGGTTTGCCGTCACATGCGTCATTACGACATGCGGCATTGTCAGTCATCTGTCATCTGTCAATTTTACACAGGTGTATGTCCAACGATATTTGTACTGTGTATGGTTGTAAATGGGGCATGTGACCGAAGATGCTAAGATCCTATACTCTTGCAATTTCATCGTGTGAAGTTGTTCCGTTCATTGCAACTCGCGCCTTATAGTGGAATATCAACGTCACTCCGCAGTATGACGACAGCATTGCCGTGGCATTTCGTTATTTTATGTTTGAAAGACACTAAAAATCGGCAAGATTTGACAATATTTCGTTGCGGTAGCACCTGAGTCAAACATAATCTTACGCAAGGGGAGGGGGGGGGGGGGGGGCGGGTGCTTCAAGGGACAGGTGGGCTGGTTGGCTGATTCAAAAGACAATTCCCACTAGATAGATTGAATTGGTGCCCCATGAAAACATCGGGTGTGCTTACATGGTGTGTTGATGCACCCAAGTAATGCATGATTTGGGAAACCCTTTTGTACAGTATGGATACCGGAAACATGTAGTATCAATATGAAGTTTTCACAATATGCGGCAAGGTTTATGTGCCACACCCACCTTTTCAGTGGCATCAGCAAAAATAAATTATTGAACCATTCCTGTGCTTGGTGTTGGCATAAGCCTATCGACTGACAGGAAGGAGGTACACTACAAGTCCCCCAAAGCTTATGGCAGGTAAAGTCCACTTAAGTGTAACAATCAACAAGCTGCACATTTAAGATCTAACTTCCCTTTCCCTGGCTACAAATATGGTGAAGCTCAGCTCTTTATGGAGCACTCAGGCCATTTTTATTTTGTGGATGACAACCTCTGTATATATGCATGGTTTGTGTAATTAGTGCTATTTAAGATTTACATGTTTTCTTGTTCAGCAACTCAACTCACAGCCTTTTTTCATTTCCTAATGTATCTGTAAGGGACGTACGTATGACGTTAGCATTTCAACGCATGTGTAGAGTTTTCAGGAGACTGCATGACGTGGGAGTCGTATCTAGGAAGCTACTCTCGTTTTTACAGATTTCATCGCTGCACAATATGCAGACCTGCATGACATAGCTTGTATTTCAACGAAACATAGCACATTTGAGTGAGGGCACCACGTCCATTGGACTGATCGGAACACTATTTGTACAGGTAACCAATGCGATTCAACGCACCACATATTGCTACACCAGCGTAACGCGACTAAAATGTGGCTTCTCATGACGTCTGGGCACACGCTAACGCGACACACGCATGATGTTTCTGCTTCATCGCCACAAGCCGCGCGCCGGGCCACATTCTGTTCAAGTCAACAGTACGCTAGCTTGACATTCTTCTGGTCTTCAGCTGAACTTGCCAGGTAAATCAATTAAAGAAGAACTGTTGCCCCTGCTGCTGGTCGAACTGTTGCTGGTTGAACTGCTGCTGGTTGTTGAGAATGACGCCGGCTCCTCCGTTCTCGGCCCAGAACAGCTGCGGGTAGTCCCGCCTCAGCTGCTCGTACTCGGGGATCTGAGCTGGAGCCTGCGGCAGGTGGGCGCCCCGAGGCTGGAAGCCGTTCTCGTTGGCCACGTAGCTGACCTGGTAGGTGTTGCCGTCGTTGCCGACAAACTCGTAGCTGCCCTCCATGGAGATACTGCCGGTCTCTGGCTCGGGTCCTGGCTGCACTCGTCCCACCTCTTGCATCTGGAAGAAGCGATCAATGCGTTACACCACACTGTACAGGAAACTCTGCTGCTGACACCGTGACCACACGTCAATGCCTTGATACGCTTCATTGTGCCATTCGGCCACATTCCTGATTGTTTTCAAATGCAGGACCACGAGCGCTAGGGTACGAGAACCAATTGTCGAAGGATGTTGTGGCCTAGCGTCATCGTAGCCCAGTTCATGAAGTGTTTTACACTTGAACACCAGGATGGCAGACAGGGGCCATCCTAGTTTGGCAGTAACTATAGCAGTTTATAGTTGGCAGCTTGGTTACCAGTTTTGGCGAAGAGCCCAAACTGATACCTTCGGCTGCAATTGGTCCACAGAAGGATAGGCGGTTAAAGACGCACGATAAAGCACGGTTGCTGGTAGCACTGATCCATGCAATATATCTTTTTTCAATTGTTGAATAAATTGTGTGCTTATATTATCATCACACATCTTTCTCACCCGCTGTCCGTTGTCCTGTTCGTAGCTGTACTCGTAGTTCCCCACTTGATCTTGATCGGACTTCTGACTAAGGATCCGCACTTCCGGCTGGCCGCTGCTGACAAACTGTTGGCTGTTGAAGTCCTGGTTGAAATCACTGAACTGCGGAGCGGCCGCAGCAGCGGCCACCAGAAGGGCGACTACGAACTGGAAAGATGAGATAATGCATTAAGCAAAAGTTTGCTGACAACAAATTGAAAACATTGGCCAAGATGAGCAAGACAAAAATGACATTCTTTTCTTCTTCCGAACACGAACAGCGAAACGACATTTAAAAACACGTGTTTTCAACCCTAGGAATCACGAACTGACTAAAATCTGTCACTGACGCCCTACGCAAAACATAAGCCTCAACTTCTATGCACGTTCACACCAGCTGCAGCGACAAACAATCCACTCAGATTGCGTTACCAACAATACATAAAGCACATTCTGCACAATACCCACTCCACAAATTTCCCGCGAAGCAGCAGTTATGTGGAGCAAGTTGCAAGAAAGGTGCATGCACACACTGTATGGACCCAACAGCATCCGACCATCGCTAAGGTCCTCACCATAGTGCTCCCTTCAAGAGCGCTCCCCTTTCCGAGGCGCGAGCGTACTTACCAGCTGCATGGTTGTGCGTCGAGGAGTGCTGGTCTGCGGTGGCCACCTGTCGGCTTATATCGCTCTCGTATGTAGCCTGCGGCTCGGCGTCGTGGCCTTCATCCACGCGCCGGCCGGCCGACCCGGGCTCTGGTATCAGTGATTGGACCGATGGGCTGCAGGGAGGTCAGCTGTGACCTGGCGATGGTCCGCACTGGGGAGGGGAGTTGACCTGACCTGTCGGAAGCGAAATGAAATGGCAGTTAGTCCTATGAAGCAGTGAAACGCAGACTGTTAAAAGCACTTTGCTCCCGATGGCAAATACTGAATGGATGGGCTTGCACATGGCTGCAATTGTTGGTAGGCATGTAACTCCTTTCTAGCACGATGAAAAAAACTATCACGCAGTTTGTATTGTTGTATAGGTCTCATGTGAGAGATGCTCAATGTCTTCCCCTTCTTGCATGTGTATGACGTAGAAGTAAGGCGTTAGACGATGGTAAGAAGGCGCAAACAATGATGCGGCTTTCTCGGCATTAGGATTGTGCACTAAAAAGTTTCCAAGTTAATATTCGATTTGTGCAGCCTGGAATGCAAAGAATGCATCTTATTAAAGTATGGAATGCACAGAATATTTATATATGCAATACGTAGAATATATTCCTAGAATGGTTACGAATACTTTTTAGGAGGCTAACACCCCTGATAGACCTTAATTTCCTTATTGCAAATTTAACGTGCCATTGAAGCCATGCTTTAGTCGTGTATTTAAACCAGCTTCAAATGTACCAATATGAGTGTTGCGCTCATAATTCAACTGTTCATCCCAGCACGGAATGACTTCGTCACCAACCTACGGCTTCCACAGCACGTGACATGCTATGATTTCCGCCACGCTTCGCAATCTCAGGATTATATGGACTATATATTGCCAGACAGGCTTGAAAAAACATCATCTGATATCCTATGCGATTGAAGGCGGCGTTCACGAGGACCACTTCGGTCAAGATCCGCGATCCCATCGGGTCAACGATCACTCGTAACTCGCTGTTGCTGCTGGCTTGCCACGAAACCAAGATCTGGACGGGATCGCTGGCACTGTATCGCTGGTTGTCACATCATCCGGTTCCCTAAGGCGGGCATACAACCATGAATTTAACGTCTGGTGTGAATGCGTTTAAAGGTGAGGACTATTGGCCAATTGAGGTCAGTGGCCTATGAAGACTATGTGGTGTAATAGTACCAACTGCACGTCGAAACACGAGGACGTATAGTCCAAGTGGCTGATAAAGCCACCCAGTTATGTATTTCGCTTGATCATGGACCACCAACACTTAAAACCGAAAGACCGGTATAAAAGAGTGACCCCGGTCAAATCAAAGCGCCACACGTGTGCCAGAACGCAAGTCCCTGGAACGTGAGCAAAAATTAAGAAAACCACATGTCAGAAAGTTCTAAAAGAGAGCAGCGTTGAACAAACGCCATGTTCAACCACGTTTCGGTCGGACATTCTGTCGATAAAAACAATCTACATCAGTGACTGGCATGCCCTAGACGCTTGAAATTTAGTCCAGTGCTGTTATGAACGTTGCATAATATCAGCATACAAGCCAGCGCATCATATGCGAAGGTGGCCCCCAAATTTCAGATAATGAAGGCTGCAGGGAGCTAGGTTATTGATGGCTCTCCAGGCTGATTAAATACGGTTAGTGTCAACACTACCCAGTGGGGGAGAGAGCGGGGAAGGGGGCAGCGGGCTGAAAGAAGGGTGCTGGCTTCAAGGGACCGTGCGCATGTTTTCACTGGGAGTTATTGCTGTGTCTGACAGTTTAACTACGTAGAAACATGTTCCATCCATGCTTGAGTTACTTAACCTTTCATGAAGTTAGTCGTTTTTCTCATAACCACCAATTACCAGAAAGCGACTTAGTGGTTGTTATTTCTACGGATTTAAAGTCTGAAGTGCAACGCTGGGCTGCTTGGAGCAAGGCACCTCAGATGCACGAAGGTATTAGCAGGAATATCCATTACAAGGTTAGGAATGTTTTTTAAAATGTTGCGCTTAGCTTATGTCAGACTACACCTAGAGTTCTGTGTATCGGCTTGGTCCCCATGCTCCCATAAAGGTACTTTTTGAAGACTCTTCTTCAGAAGTCTGGGAATGGGACAGTGAAAAGGAATGGAAATGATCAATGTTATTGGCGACTAGAATGTAAGGAGAGGCTCAGAGCCTAGCAACTGTATTTACTCAAATATCTTAGATTTAGAAGAGATGTAATAACCTTTCTCAAGATTATGAAAGGGATAGAGAAGGTAGATCTTCATGAAACAATGGAAATTAGACCGATACATAGAGGAAACCAGTTTCATTTGGCAAAAGTTAGGAGAAGAATTCTAAAGACGCAGATGTCGCTTAGTGAAAAAAGAGACAATCCATTGAAATAGGCCGTCAAAGGAGTCGTATAAAGTTCCTTTCTCGCAACGGTAAAAGCCATTTGGGCAACGTCTATCGGTCTAAATATCTCATTTATAGCTAGATTTATCCAGGTCAGGCTGTAAATTTAGTTTCGAGGATGTGTGCGGAACCTGACGTAAGCCAACCTCGATGGGTCATTGTGGCTCTTTGTTCGCCAGATATCTTTATGTCTTTATGTTTTTATGTTAATGGGACTGAGCAAAATTGCAAGACTCATATCAAAACGAATTCTGTTTTTGGAATAACACGACACTCTTTCATGCCTCGCTAGGTGTGTTAAGATGTTGATAATCCATATGCAGTGA
>NW_023596448.1:3699780-3752804 GCF_011947565.3 Pollicipes pollicipes
CGCGCACCTCTGATAAGAACGAAAGCAAGTACAACGATGATAATGACTTAATTAGTTTTTAGATAGCGATGTCTGCCACGTTCTGATCCTTCTCGACGGCAAAATTATTCAAAGTTATAATAATGAACTGAATTGCTTGCATTATTCATTTCATACGCAGACCTGATGCGGGAACTCAGCTTGATGGTAGAATGACGTCATATTAAGTTTGTATATTGAGTTAACACCTTCATTGAACGTTCAGCTTCTTTTACGCTGCGTAGGCAGCGCAGAAAGGACAAGAAGCATCTAAAACTGAACTGAAATGACCATTTAAAGATGGGAGACAACGTAGTGTACCCACAAATCGCCCAGATACTGTCTACCCACACGGCAGTTCCGAAAAAGATCCAGGCCTCCAAAACACCTTCTTGTCTTGCAGTCTTGTCATGCGGTGTGATCTCACAGCACACAACATTTTATGAAAAAGGACAATAGAATCTCCAATAACGAGATTGTTTCAGCTCTTCATGATGGGCAAGTTTATTACGACTCCGTTCGGACCCCTCACGTTATCAACATTAACGCATTCCTTTGAAAAAGCTGCTGGTGCTGAACGCAGCCAATACTGGGCAGTAGATATAGCTAAGCTGAGGTTGAAGGTTGTGCACTTTGTGAGATGGTGTTCAACTGACGATAAAGTAATCCGCCCCTCCTGCCTCACCCACCGTTTCATCCTGGCCTCTCGTAACGCCTCGTCTCGCCAGGAGGTCAACACGGTCGCCAGCCATGAGTCGGATCAGTGCCGCTTCGGGAGCCCCTCCGGACCCGTTAAAAAAGCCTTAATCAAGGAACCCTTTGCAAGGTAAGCCTGTATTCTGGAGCTTTCCCAAATAGACGCATCATTGCCCCCTTACATCCTCCCCCTGATCACGCAGCTTTGACAATGGTCATTGCTAGCCAATACCGCTATAGTTAAATGAAACAGAAGTGATAGTGAAGTTATGAAATAGCACTCTAAAAAACGCAGCCGGTAGATATGCAAACACAACGCCATTGTTCTGTTCACACGCATTCGAATTCTGCTTCGTTGAAAGCAAATTTATTCACAGAGATTGCTTCACTGAATATGGATTATTGACATTTTAACACGCCTATCAAAACATAAAAGTGCAGCGTGTTATTCCAAAAACAGAATTAGTTTTGATATCAGTCTTGCAATTTTGCTCAGTCCCGTTCACATAAAGACACAAAGACATGGAGATATCTGGCGAGCAAAGAGCCACAAGGACCCATCAAGGTTGGCCTACATCAGTTCCGCACACATCCTCGAAACAAAGTTTACAACCTAACCTGCATAAATCTAGCTATAAATGAGATACTTAGACCAAAGATCTTGTCCGAATAGTTTTAATGTTGCGGGAGAGCAACTTTACACGACTTCGTGTGACGGCCTGTTTCAATGAATTATCTCTTTTTCACTAAGCGACATCTGCGTCTTTATAATTCTACTTCTACCTTTTGCCAAATGAAACTGGTTTCCTCTATGTCTCGGTCTAATTTTCATTGTTCCATGAACATCTACCTTCTCTATACCTTTCATAATTTGAGCAAGTCTATTAGATCCCCTCTAAATCTAAGATATTTCAGCAAATAGCTCCAAGTTTCTGAGCCTCTCCTTATATTCTAGTCGCCAACAACATTTACCATCCCCATTCCTTTTGCTGTACTACTCCCAGTCTTCTGACATATTTTTGGGGGCATGGGGACCAAGCCGGTACAAACACTCTGGGTGCGGTCTGACATAACTAAGTGCAATATTTTGAAAACATTCCTACCTTGTAATGGATATTCCTGTCAATACGTCCGTGCACCTGAGGTGCCTTGCTCCTAGCAGCCCCGCGTTGCGTTCAGACTTCAAATCCGTAGAAATAACGACCCCTAAGCCGCTTTCTGGTAATTGGTGGTTATGAGAAAAATGACTAACTCCATGGAAGGTGCGATAACTCAAGCATGTATGGAACTTGTTCCTACGTACTAAGACTGTCAGACACAGTAATAACTCGCAGTGAAAACATGATCACGGTCCCTTGAGGCCAGCACCCTCCTTTCAGCCCCTGCCCCCTCCCCTCCCCCCCCCCCCACTGGCCAGTGTTGACACTAACCGTATTTAACCAGCCTAGAAAAACCATCATTAAGCTAGCTCCCTGCCGCCTTCCTTATATGAAAGTTGGGGACCACCTTCATATATGATGCGCTTTGCTTGTATGCTGATATTATGCAACGCCATGGCAGCATTGGCCTAAATTTCAAGCGTCTAGGGCATGCCAGTCACTGACGTAGATAGTTTTTATCGACGGAATGTCCGACCAAAACGTGGTTGAACATGGCATTTGTTCAACGCTGCTCTTTTTAAGAGCCTTCTGACATGTGATTTTCTTATTTCTTTGCTCACCGTTTCAGGGACTTTCGCCCTGGCACACACGTGGCGTTTTGATTTGACCGTGGTCACTCTTTTATACTGGTCTTTCGGTTTGAAGTGTTCGTAGCCCATGATCAAGCGGGTTGCATAACTGGGTGGCTTTGTCAGCCACTTGGACGACACGTCCTCGTGTTTCGACATGCAGGTGGTACTACTACACCAAACAGTCTTCATAGGCCACTGACCTCAATTGGGCAGTAGTCCTCACCTTTAAACACATTCACACCAGACGTTTAATTCGTGGTTTTATGCCCGCCTTAGAGAACCGGGTGCTGTGACAACCAGCGATCCAGTGCCAGCGCTCCCACCCATATCTTGGTTTCGTGGCAAGCCAGCAGCAACAGCGAGTTACGAGTGATCGCTGACCCGATAGGAGCGCGGATCTTGTCCAAAGTGGTCCCCGTGAATGCCGCCTTCAATCGCATAGGATATCGGATGGTGATTTTTACGTCTGTCTGGCAATCTATAGTCCATATAATACTGAGTTTTCGAGGGGTTGCGTGAAATCACAGCGTGCCACGTGATATGGAAGTTGTAGGATGGTGACGAAGCCATTCCGTGCTGGGATGAACAATTGAATTATCAGCGCAACGCTCATGTTGGTACATTTGGAGCAGGTGAGAGTACGATAAATACACGACTAAAGCTTGGCTTCTATGGTACGTTGAATTTGCAATCAGGAAATTAAGGTCTATCAGGGGTGTTAGCCTTCTAAAATGTATTTTCAACAATTCTACCAATGTAGTCTATACATTTCCTACATTAATATTCTATACATTCTATACATTAATAAGATATATTCTATACACTCCAGGCTACGCAAATCGAATATTAACATGGAAAATGTTTAATGCAGAATCCTAATGCAGAGAAAACTGCATCACTGTTTGCGCCTTTTACCATCGTCTAATGCCTTGCTTTTACGTAATACACATGCAAGAAGGGGATGACATTGAGCAGCTCTCACATGAGACCTATACAACAATACAAGCTGCGTAATAGTCTTTTCGTCGCGCTAGAAAGGAGTCGCGTGCCCAGCAACAATTTGGGCCATGTGCAATCCCATCCATTGAATATTTGTCTTCGGGAGCAAAGTGTATTTCAACAGTCTGCGTTTCACTGCTTCATAGGACTAACTGCCATTTCATTTCGCTTCCGACAGGTCAGGTCGCCCTCCCTCCCCAGTGCGGACCATCGCCAGGTCACAGCTGACCTCCCTGCAGCCCATCGGTCCAACCACTGATACCAGAGCCCGGGTCGACCGGACGGCGCGTGGATGAAGGCCACGCCGCCGAGCCGCAGGCTACAGACGAGAGCGATATAAGCCGACAGGTGCCCACCGCAGACCAGCACTCCTCGACGCACAACCATGCAGATGGTAAGTACGCTCGCGCCTCGGACAGGGGAGCGCTCTTGGAGGGAGCGCTATGGCGAGGACCTTAGCGATGGTCGGATGCTATTAGGTCCATACAGTGTGTACATGCACCTTTCTTGCCACTTGCTCCACATAGCTACTGCTTCGCGGGGAATGTGTGGAGTGCGTATTGCACAGAACGTGCCTTGTGTATTGTTTGTAATGCGATCTGAGTGGGCTGTTTGTCGCTGCAGCTAGTATGAACCTACATGGAAGTTGAGGCTTATGTTTTGTATAGAGCGTCAGTGACAGATTTTGGGCAATTCGCGATTCCTAGGGTTGAAAACACGTGTCTTTAAATGTCGTTTCGCTGTTCGTGTTCGGAAGAGGAAAATAATATCATTTTTCTCTTGCTCAACTTAGCCAATGTTTTCAGTTTGCTGTCAGCAAGCTTTTGCTGAATGCATTTTCTCACCTTTCCAGTTCGTATTCGCCCTTTTGGTGGCCGCTGCTGCGGCCGCTCCGCAGTTCAGTGATTTCAACCAGGACTTCAACAGCCAACAGTTTGTCAGCAGTGGCCAGCCGGAAGTGCGGATCCTTAGTCAGAAGTCCGATCAAGATCAAGTTGGGAACTACGAGTACAGCTACGAACAGGACAACGGACAGCGGGTGAGGAGGATGTGTGATGACAACATAAGCACACAATGTATTCAACAATTGAAAAAGGACATCTTGCCTGGATCAGTGCTGCCAGTAACCATGTTTCATCGTGCATCTTTAACCCCCTATCCTTCTGTGAACCAATTGCAGACGAAGGTATCAGTTTGGGCTCTTCGCCAAAACTAGTAACCAAATTGCCAACTATAAACTGCCATAGTTACTGCGAAACTAGGATGACCCCTCTCTGCCATCCCAATGTTCAACTGTAAAACACTTCATGAACTGGGCTACGATGACGCTAGACCCCAACATCCTTTGACAATTGCTTCTCGCACCCTAACGCTCTTGGTCTTGCGTTTAAAAAAATCGGGAATGTGGCCGAATGGTACAATGAAGCGTATCAAGGCATTGACGTGTGGTCACGGTGTCAGCAGAGTTTCCTGTACAGTGTGGTGTAACGCATTGATCGCTTCTTCCAGATGCAAGAGGTGGGACGAGTGCAGCCAGGACCCGAGCCAGAGACCGGTAGTATCTCCATGGAGGGCAGCTACGAGTTTGTCGGCAACGACGGCAACACGTACCAGGTCAGCTACGTGGCCAACGAGAACGGCTTCCAGCCTCAGGGCGCCCACCTGCCGCAGGCTCCAGCTCAGATCCCCGAGTACGAGCAGCTGAGGCGGGACTACCCGCAGCTGTTCTGGGCCGAGAACGGAGGAGCCGGCATTATTGTCAACGACCAGCAGCAGTTCAACCAGCAACAGTTCGACCAGCAGCAGGGGCAACAGTTCTTCTTTAATTGATTTACCTGGCAAATTCAACAGAAGACCAGAAGAATGTCAAGCAAGCGCACTATTGACCTGAACGGCATGTGGACCGGCGCGCGGCTTGTGGCGATGAAGCATGAACATCGTGCGTGTGTCGCGCTAGTGTACGCCAGACGTCATGAGAAGCCGCATTTTAGTCGCGTTACGCTGGTGTAGCAATATGTGATGCGTTGAAATCGCATTGGTTACCGGTACAATAGTGTTCCCATCAGTCCAATGGACGCGGTGGCCCCCACTAAATGTGCTATTGTCTCGTTGAAATACAAGCTGTGCGATACAGGTCTACGTATTGTGCAGCGATGAAATCTGTGAAAACGAAAGTAGCCTCTTGATACGACCTCTCACGTCATGGCAGTCTTATTACAGCACTACGCATACGTTGAAAACGCTAAACGTCATATGTACGTGCCTTACGGGTGCATGATACATGCATATACATATGTATATATATATATCTATATATATTATATATATAGTATGTATATCTATATATAATATCTAGACATATAATATAGAATATTTATATAGATATTATATGTATATATATATATATTACATATATAGAAGGAAATAAAAAAGGTTTTAAGTTGAATTGCTGAACAACAAACCATATAAATCTTGAATAGCCTTAATTACACAAACCATGCATATATACGGAGGTTGTCTCCAACAAAATATAAATGGCTTGAGCTGTCCTCTTCACCATAATTGCAGCCAGAAAAATAAAAGCCAGATCTTAAAGGTGCAGCCTGTTGATTGTTTTGTTTAAGTGCACTCTACCTACCATAAGCTTTGAGGGAATTTTAGTGCACCTCCTTCCTGTCAGTCAACAGGCCTATACCAACACCAAACACAGAAATGGTTCAATAATTTATTTTTAATGATGCCACTGAAAAGCGAGTGTGGCACACCAATCTAACCGCATATTGTCAAAACTTCATATTGGTATTACATGTTTTCGGTATCCATATTGTACAAAAAGGTTTCCCAAATGATGTATTACTTGCGTGCATCAACACACCATGTAAACACACCCGATGCCTTCATGGGGCCACCAATTCAATATGTTTAGTGGACACTGTCTCTTGAAGCAACCAACCGGCACACCTGTCTCTGAAGCACGCCCCGCCCCCCCCCCCCCCCTCCCCTCCCCCAGCCACGCATAATATTAATTGGCTCAGGTGCTACCGCAACGAAATGTTGTCAATCTTGCCGATTTTCATTGTTTTTCAAACATAAAACAACGAAATACCACAGCCATGCTCTCGCCACACTGCGTGCTGACGTTGATATTCCACTGCGAGGTGCGAGTTGCAATGAACGGAACAACTTCACACGATGAAAGAGCAAGAGTTCAGGATCTTAGTATGTTCAGTTCCCATGCCCCATTCACAACCATACACAGTGCAAATATCGTTGGACAATGCACTGTGTAAAATGGGGTATGCTTTATCCGCATGCATTCGCCAAGGAACGTAGCCAGCTTCTATTCATATTTCTCATATTCACACCACTCAACCATTGAATGCTGCATTCAACTTAACCTACACTTACCAGTTCGTCACAATCCGTCCGGTTAACCCACCGAGACACCAACCCCGATGATTGACAATGCCGCATGCCGTAAGTTGCGCCTCTGACGGCAAACTGCGCATTTCTGATAAAAATGATAGTAAATACAACGATGGTGATGACTTCATTAGTTTTTAGATAGCGATATCTGCCACATTCTGATCCTTTCGATGGCAAAATTATTCAAAGTTATAATAATGAACTGAATTACTTGTATTATTCATTTAATAAACAGAGCTCATGAGGAAACTCAGCTTGACGGTAGAATGACGTCATATCAAGTTTATATGTTGAGTTGACGCCTTAATTGAACGTTCAAATTCTTTTACGCTGCGTAGGCAGCGCAGTAAGGACAAGAAGCATCTAAAACTTAACTTAAATGGCCATTTAAAGATGGGAGACAATGTAGTATGCCCACAATTCGCCTACATACTGTCTACCCACACGGCAGTTCCGAAAAAGTTCTAGGTCACCAGAACACCATTTGTGTTGCAGTTTTGTCATGTGGTGCGATCTCACCGCACTCAACATCTTGTGAAAAAGGGTAATAGAACCGCGAACAACGAGGGTGCTGCAGTCTCTTCTCATGATGGGAAGTTTATTACGACTCTGTTGGGAACCCCTCACGTCATCAACATTAACACATCTTCCTTTCAAACAGCTACTAGTGTTGAGCGCAGCCAATGCTGGGTAGTAGATACAGCTAAGCTGAGGTTGAAGGCTGTGCACTTTGTGAGATGGTGTTCAACTGACGATAAGGTGATCCGCCCCTCTTTCCTCACTCACCGTTTCATCCTGGCATCTCGTGACGCCTCGCATCCCCAGGGGTCAGCAAACGGTCGCCAGCCATGAGTCGGATCAGTGCCGCTCTTCCGGAGCCCCCCCGGAGCGGTTAAAAAGGCCTCAAACATGGAACCCTCTGCAAGGTAAGCCTGTATTCCAGAGCTTTCCCCAATAGGACGCATTGTTGCCCCCTCACTCGTCCCTCGCCCGGATCACGTAGCTTTGACAATGGTCATGGTTGACCGACACCGCAATATTAAGTGAAACAGAAGTGATATTGAAGTTATGAAATAACACTCTAAAAACGCATCCAGTAGATACGCTAACACAAACGCCATTGTTCTGTTTACACGCATTCGAATTCTGCTTCGTTGAAAGCAAATTTATTCAAAGACATTGCTTCACTGCATTTGGATTATTAACATTTTAACACGCCTAGCGAGGCATAAAAGAGCAGCGTGTTATTCTAAAAACAGAATTAGTTTTGATATTAGTCTTGCAATTTTGCTCAGTCCCATTAACATAAAGACACAAAGACATGAAGATATCTGACGAACAAAGAGCCATCGTTCCAACAAGGACCCATCGAGGTTGGCCTACATCAGGCTCCACACACATTCTCGACACTAATTTTACAACATGACCTGCATAAATTTAGCGATAAATGAGATATTTAGACCGATAGATCTTGCCCAACTGGCTTTTAATGCTGCGAGAGAGGAACTTCATATGACTTCGTTTGACAGCCTATTTCAATGGATTACCTCTTTTTCACTAGGCGACATCTGCGTCTTTATAATTCTACTCCTACCTTTTGCAAAATGGAACTGGTTTTCTCCGTGTCTCTAATTTCCATTGTTCCAATGAAGATCTACCTTCTTTATACCTTTCACAATCTTGAGCAAGTCTAGTAGATCCTCTCTAAATCTAAGATAATTGAGTAAATACAGTTCATAGGCTCTGAGCCTCTCCTTATATTCTAGTCCCCAATAACATTTATCATCCCCATTCCTTTTTGCTGTACTATTCCCAGTCTGCTGACACCTTTTTGGGAGCATGGGCACCAATCCGGTATACAATACTCTAGGTGTGGCCTGACATAGGCTAAGTGCAACATTTTGACAACATTCCTAACCCTGTATTGGATGTTCCTGCTAATACATCCGTGCATCTGAGGTGCCTTGTTCCCAGCAGCCCCGCGTTGGATTTCAGACCTTAAATCCATAGAAATAACGACCCCTCTAAATCGTTTTCTGGTAATTGGTGGTTATAAGAAAAATGACTAACTACACGAAAGGTGAAATAACTCAAGCATGGATGGAGCTTGTTTCTACGTACTAAAACTGTAAGACACAGCAATAACTCTCAGTGAAAACATGCGCACGGTCCCTTGAAGCCAGCACCCTTCTTTCGGCCCTCTGCCCCCTCCCCTCCCCCCCCCCCCCCCATTGGCCAGTGTTGACATTAACCGTATTTAACCAGCCTGGAGAGCCACCATTAAGCTAGCTCATAGCAGCCTTTCTCATCTGAAATTTGGGAACCGCATTCGTATATGGTGCGCTGGCTTGTATACTGATATTCGGCAACGTTCATAGCAGCATTGACGCAAATTTCAAGCGTCTAGGGCATGCCAGTCACTGGCGTAGACTGTTTTTATCGACGGAATGTCCGACCAAAACGTGGTTAAACATAGCATTTGTTTAACACGGCTCTCTTTTAAAGCCTTCTGACATGTGGTTTTCATATTTCTTTGCTCGCCTTTCCAGGGACTTGCGTTCTGGCAAACGCGTGGCGATTTGATTTGGCCGTGGTCACTCTTTTATACTAGTCTTTTGGTTTTGAGTGTTCGTAGCCCATGATCAAGCGGATTGCATAACTGGGTGGCTTTGTCAGCCACTTGGACGACACGTCCTCGTGTTTCGACGTGCAGGTGGTACTATTACACCAAACAGTCTTCATAGGCCACTGACCTGAATTGGCCAATAGTCCTCACCTTTAAACACATTCATACCAGACGTTTAATTCGTGGTTTTATGCCCGCCTTAGGGAACCGGGTGATGTGACAACCAGCGATACAGTGCCAGCGACCCCGTCCAGATCTTGATTTCTTGGCAAGCCAGCAGCAACAGCGAGATACAAGTGATCGCTGACCTGATAGGAGCGCGGATCTTGACCGAGGTGGTCCTCGTGAATACCGCCTTCAATCGCATAGGATATCGGATGGTGTTTTTTTCATGTCTGTCTGGCAATATATAGTCCATAAAATCCTGAGATTGCGAAGGGTGGCGTGAAATCACAGCATTCCACGTGATGTGGAAGTTGTAGGTTAGTGACGAAGACATCGCGTGCTGGGATGAACAACTGCATTCTAAGCGCAAGGCTCATGTTGGTGCATTTGGAGCAGGTGAGAGCACACTAAATACACGACTAAAGCATGGCTTCAATGGCGCGTTCAATTTCCAATAAGGAAATTAAGGTCTATCAGAGGTGTTATCCTCCTAAATATATATTTTTAACCACTCCAGGAATGTATTCCACACATTCCGTATATCGATACCCTATACATTCTATACATTAATAAGATATATTTTATGCATTCCGGGCTACGCAAATCGAATATTAACTTGGAAAATGTTTAATCCACAAGGCTAACGCAGAGAAAACCGCATCATTGTTTATGCCTCCTTTCCATCGTCCAACGCCTTACTTCTACGTAATACACATGAAAGAAGGGGAAGACATTGAGCAGCTCTCACATGAGACCTATACAACAATACAAACTGCGTGATAGTTTTTTTCATCGTGCTAGAAAGGAGTTACATGCCTACCAACAATTGCAGCCATGTGCAAGCCCATCCATTCAGTATTTGCCATCGGGAGCAAAGTGCTTTTAACAGTCTGCGTTTCACTGCTTCATAGGACTAACTGCCATTTCATTTCGCTTCCGACAGGTCAGGTCAACTCCCCTCCCCAGTGCAGACCATCGCCAGGTCACAGCTGACCTCCCTGCAGCCCATCGGTCCAACCACTGATACCAGAGCCCGGGTCGACCGGACGGCGCGTGGATGAAGGCCACGCCGCCGAGCCGCAGGCTACAGACGAGAGCGATATAAGCCGACAGGTGCCCACCGCAGACCAGCACTCTTCGACGCACAACCATGCAGATGGTAAGTACGCTGGCGCCTCAGACAGGCGGGCGCTCCTGCAGGGAGCGCTATGGCGAGGACCTTAGCGATGTTCAGATGCTATTAGGTCCATACAGTGTGTACATGCACCTTTCTTGTGACTTGCTCCACATAGCTACTGCTTCGTGGAAAATGTGTGGAGTGCGTATTGCGCAGAATGTGCTTTATGTATTGTTTGTAACGCAATCTGAGTGGACTGTTTGTCGCTGCAGCTGGTGTGAATTTACATGGAAGTTGAGGCTTATGTTTTGTATAAGGCGTCAGTGACAGGTTTTAGGCAGTTCGTGACTTCCTAGGGTTGAAAACACGTGCTTTGAAATGTCAGTTCGCTGTTTGTGTTCGGAAGAGGAAAAGAATACCATTTTTGTCTTGCTCAACTCGGCCAATGTTTTCAGTTTGTTGTCAGCAAACTCTTCCTTAATGCATTATCTCACCTTTCCAGTTCGTATTCGCCCTTCTGGTGGCCGCTGCTGCGGCCGCTCCGCAGTTCAATGATTTCAACCAGGACTTCAACAACCAACAGTTTGTCAGCAGTGGCCAGCCGGAAGTGCGGATCCTTAGTCAGAAGTCCGATCAAGATCAAGTCGGCAACTACGAGTACAGCTACGAACAGGACAACGGACAGCGGGTGAGAAAGATGTGTGATGATAACATTAGCACACAATTTATTCAACAGTTGAAAATGGACATCTTGCATGGATCAGTGCTACCAGCAACCATGCTTTATCGTGCGTCTTTAACCGCCTATCCTTCTGTGGACCAATTGCAGACGAAGGTATCAGTTTGGGCTCTTCGCCAAAACTGGTAACCAAACTGTCAACTATAAACTGCTATAGTTACTGCCAAACTAGGATGGCCCCTCTCTGCCATCCTGGTGTTCAAGTGTAAAACACGTCATGTACTGGGCTACGGTGATGCTAGACCCGAACATCCTTCGACAATTGCTTCTCGCACCCTAACGCTCGTGGTCCTGCATTTGCAAAATTAAGGTTTGTGACCGAATGGTACAATGAAGAGTATCAAGGCATTGACGTGTGGTCACGGTGTCAGCAGAGTTTCCTGTACAGTGTGGTGTAACGCATTGATCGCTTCTTCCAGATGCAAGAGGTGGGACGAGTGCAGCCAGGACCCGAGCCAGAGACCGGCAGTATCTCCATGGAGGGCAGCTACGAGTTTGTCGGCAACGACGGCAACACCTACCAGGTCAGCTACGTGGCCAACGAGAACGGCTTCCAGCCTCGGGGCGCCCACCTGCCGCAGGCTCCAGCTCAGATCCCCGAGTACGAGCAGCTGAGGCGGGACTACCCGCAGCTGTTCTGGGCCGAGAACGGAGGAGCCGGCGTCATTCTCAACAACCAGCAGCAGTTCAACCAGCAACAGTTCGACCAGCAGCAGGGGCAACAGTTCTTCTTTAATTGATTTACCTGGCAAGTTCAGCTGAAGACCAGAAGAATGTCAAGCAAGCGTACTGTTGACTTGAACAGAATGTGGCCCGGCGCGCGGCTTGTGGCGATGAAGCAGAAACATCATGCGTGCGTCGCGTTAGCGTGTGCCCAGACGTCATGAGAAGCCGCATTTTAGTCGCGTTACGCTGGTGTAGCAATATGTGATGCGTTGAATCGCATTGGTTACCTGTACATATAGTGTTCCGATCAGTCCAATGGACGTGATGCCCTCACTCAAATGTGATGCGTCTCGTTGAAATACAAGCTATGTCATGCAGGTCTGCATATTGTGCAGCGATGAAATCTGTAAAAACGAGAGTATCTTCCTAGATACGACTCTCACGTCATGCAGTCTCCTGAAAACTCTACACATGCGTTGAAATGCTAACGTCATACGCACGTCCCTTACAGATACATTATGTATATATATATATATATATATATATATATATATATATATATATATATATATATATATATATATATATATGCGCGTATAGAAGGAAATGAAAAAAGGCTATGAGTTGAGTTGCTGGACAAGAAAACATGTAAATCTTAAATAGCATTAATTACACAAACCATGCATATATACAGAGGTTGTCATCCACAAAATAAAAATGGCCTGAGTGCTCAATAAAGAGCTGAGCTTCACCATATTTGTAGCCAGGGAAAGGAAAGTTAGATCTTAAATGTGCAGCTTGTTGATTGTTATACTTAAGTGGACTTTACCTACCATAAGCTTTGGGGGACTTGTAGTGTACCTCCTTCCTGTCAGTCGATAGGCTTATGCCAACACCAAACACAGGAATGGTTCAATAATTTATTTTTACTGATGCCACTGAAAAGGTGGGTGTGGCACATAAACCTTGCCGCATATTGTGAAAACTTCATATTGGTACTACATGTTTCCGGTATCCATACTGTACAAAAGGGTTTCCCAAACCATGCATTACTTGCGTGCATCAACACACCATGTAAGCACACCCGATGTTTTCATGGGACACCAATTCAGTCTATCTAGTGGGAATTGTCTTTGGAATCAACCAACCAGCCCACCTGTCCCTTGAAGCACCCCCCCCCCCCCCCCCTCCCCTTGCATAAGATTATATTTGACTCAGGTGCTACCGCAACGAAATATTGTCAAATCTTGCCGATTTTTAGTGTCTTTCAAACATAAAATAACGAAATGCCACGGCAATGCTGTCGTCATACTGCGGAGTGACGTTGATATTCCACTATAAGGCGCGAGTTGCAATGAACGGAACAACTTCACACGATGAGATTGCAAGAGATTAGGATCTTAGCATCTTCGGTCACGTGCCCCATTTACAACCATACACAGTACAAATATCGTTGGACATACACCTGTGTAAAATTGGCAGATGACAGATGACTGACAATGCCGCATGTCGTAATGGCGCATGTGACGGCAAATCGCGCACCTCTGATAAGAACGAAAGCAAGTACAACGATGATAATGACTTAATTAGTTTTTAGATAGCGATGTCTGCCACGTTCTAATCGTTCTCGACGGCAAAATTATTCAAAGTTATAATAATGAACTGAATTACTTGTATTATTCATTTCATACACAGACCTGATGCGGAAACTCAGCTTGATGGTAGAATGACGTCATATCAAGTTTATATGTTGAGTTAACACCTTCATTGAACGTTCAGCTTCTTTTACGCTGCGTAGGCAGCGCAGAAAGGACAAGAAGCTATCTAAAACTGAACTCAAATGACCATTTAAAGATGGGAGACAATGTAGTGTACCCACAAATCGCCCAGATACTGTCTACCCACACGGCAGTTCCGAAAAAGATCCAGGCCTCCAAACACCTTCTTGTCTTGTAGTCTTGTCATGCGGTGTGTGATCTCACAGCACACAACATTTTATGAAAAAGGACAATAGAATCTCTAATAACGAGATTGTTTCAGCCTCTTCTCATGATGGGCAAGTTTATTACGACTCCGTTCGGGACCCCTCACGTATCAACATTAACACATCTTCCTTTGAAAAAGCCTGCTGGTGCTGAACGCAGCCAATACTGGGCAGTAGATATAGCTAAGCTGAGGTTGAAGGTTGTGCACTTTGTGAGATGGTGTTCAACTGACGATAAAGTAATCCGCCCCTCCTGCCTCACTCACCTTTTTATCCTGGCCTCTCGTGACGCCTCGTCTCGCCAGGGGGTCAGCAAACGGTCGCCAGCCATGAGTCGGATCAGTGCCGTTCTTCGGGAGCCCCTCCGGACCCGTTAAAAAAGCCTTAATCAAGGAACCCTGTGCAAGGTAAGCCTGTATTCTGGAGCTTTCCCAAATAGACGCATCATTGCCCCCTTACTCATCCCTCCCCCTGATCACGCAGCTTTGACAATGGGCATTGCTAGCCAATACCGCTATAGTTAAATGAAACAGAAGTGATAGTGAAGTTATGAAATAGCACTCTAAAAAACGCAGCCGGTAGATATGCAAACACAACGCCATTGTTCTGTTCACACGCATTCGAATTCTGCTTCGTTGAAAGCAAATTTATTCACAGAGATTGCTTCACTGAATATGGATTATTGACATTTTAACACGCCTATCAAAACATACAAGTGCAGCGTGTTATTCCAAAAACAGAATTAGTTTTGATATCAGTCTTGCAATTTTGCTCAGTCCCGTTCACATAAAGACACAAAGACATGGAGATATCTGGCGAGCAAAGAGCCACAAGGACCCATCAAGGTTGGCCTACATCAGTTCCGCACACATCCTCGAAACAAAGTTTGCAACCTAACCTGCATAAATCTAGTTATAAATGAGACACTTAGACCAATAGATCTTGTCCGAATAGTTTTTAATGTTGCGGGAGAGCAACTTTACACGACTTCGTGTGACGGCCTGTTTCAATGAATTATCTCTTTTTCACTAAGCGACATCTGCGTCTTTATAATTCTACTCCTACCTTTTGCCAAATGAAACTGGTTTCTTCTATGTCTCGGTCTAATTTTCATTGTTCCATGAACATCTACCTTCTCTATACCTTTCATAATTTGAGCAAGTCTATTAAATCCCCTCTAAATCTAAGATATTTCAGCAAATACAGCTCCAAGTTTCTGAGCCTCTCCTTATATTCTAGTCGCCAACAACATTTACCATCCCCATTCCTTTTGCTGTACTACTCCCAGTCTTCTGACATATTTTTGGGGGCATGGGGACCAAGCCGGTACACAATACTCTGGGTGCGGTCTGACATAACTAAGTGCAATATTTTGAAAACATTCCTAGCCTTGCAATGGATATTCCTGCTAATACGCCGGCGCACCTGAGGTGCCTTGCTCCTAGCAGCCCCGCGTTGCAGTGCAGCCTTCAAATCCGTAGAAATAACGACCCCTAAGCCGTTTTCTGGTAGTTGGTCGTTATGAGAAAAATGACTAACTTCATGAAAGGTGTGATAACTCAAGCATGGATGAAACTTGTTTCTACGGACTAAAACTGTACGACACAGCAATAACTCTCAGTGAAAACATGCGCACGGTCCCTTGAAGCCAGCACCCTCCTTTCAGCTCCCTGCCTCCCCCCCCCCCCCCCCGCCACACACACGCTGGCCAGTGTTGGCACTAACGGTATCTAACCAGCCTGGGAACTATCTGCTTGCAGCCTTCCTGATCTGAAATTTGTGGACCACCTTCGTATATGATGCGCTAGCTTGGATACTGATATTATGCAACGTTCATAGCAGCATTGGCCTAAACTTCAAGCGTCTAGGGTTATGCCAGTCGCTGGTGTAGATCGTGTTTATCGACGGAATGTCTGACCAAAGCGTGGTTGAACATGGCATTTGTTCAACGCTGCTCTCCTTTAGAGCCTTCTGACATGTGGTTTTCTTATTTCTTTGCTCACCGTTCCAGGGACTTGCGTTCTGGCACACACGTGGCGTTTTGATTCGACCGTGGTCACTCTTTTATACTGGTTTTTCGGTTTTAAGTGTTCGCAGTCCATGATCAAGCGGATTGCATAACTGGGTGGCTTTATCAGCCACTTGGACTATACGTCCTCGTGTTTCCACGTGCAGGTGGTACTATTACACCAAACAGTCTTCATAGCCCACTGACCTCAATTGCCCAATAGTCCTCACCTTTAAACACATTCACACCAGACGTTAAATTCGTGGTTTTATGCCCGTCTTAGGGAACCGGGCGATGTGACAACCAGTGATCCAGTGCCAGCACTCCCGTCCAGATCTTGGTTTCTTGGCAAGCCAGCAGCAGCAGCGAGTTACGAGTGATCGCTGGCCCGATAGGAGCGTGGATCTTGACCGAAGTGGTCCTCGTGAATACCGCCTTCAATCGCATAGGATATCAGATGATGTTTTTTTCAAGCCTGTCTGGCAATATATAGTCCATATAATCCTGAGATTGCGAAGGATGGCGTGAAATCACAGCATACCACGTGATATGGAAGTTGTAGGTTGGTGACGAAGCCATTCCGTGCTGGGATGAACAGTTGAATTATAAGCGCAACACTCATATTGGTACATTTGAAGCTGGTTTAAATACACGACTAAAGCATGGCTTCAGTGGCACGTTCACTTTGCAATCAGGAAATTAAGGTCTATCAGGGGTGTTAGCCTCCTAAAAAGTATTCGTAACCATTCTAGAAATATATTCTACGCATTGCATATATAAATATTCTATGCATTCTATACATTAATAAGATATATTCTATACATTCCAGGCTACGCAAGTCGAATATGAACTTAGAAAGTGTTTAATGCACAATCCTAATGCATAGAAAGCCGCATCATTGTTTGCGCCTTTTTACCATCGTCTAACGCCTTACTTTTACGTAATACACATGCAAGAAGAGAATACATTGAACAGCTCTCACATGAGACCTATACAACAATTCAAACTGGGTGATAGCTTTTTCATCGCGCTAGAAAGGAGCTGCATGCCCATCAACAATTGGAGCCATGTGCAAGCCCATCCATTCAATATGTGTCTTCGGGAGCAGTGCTTTTAACAGACTGCGTTTCACTGCTTCATAGGACTAACTGCCATTTCATTTCGCTTCCGACAGGTCAGGTCGCCCTCCCTCCCCAGTGCGGACCATCGCCAGGTCACAGCTGACCTCCCTGCAGCCCATCGGTCCAACCACTGATACCAGAGCCCGGGTCGGCCGGCCGGCGCGTGGACGAAGGCCACGGCGCCGAGCCGCAGGCTACAGACGAGAGCGATATAAGCCGACAGGTGGCCACCGCAGACCAGCACTCCTCGACGCACAACCATGCAGATGGTAAGTACGCTCGCGCCTCGGACAGGCGGGCGCTCTTGGAGGGAGCGCTATGGCGAGGACCTTAGCGATGGTCGGATGCTATTAGGTCCATGCAGTGTGTACATGCACCTTTCTTGCCACTTGCTCCACATAGCTGCTGCTTCGCGGGGAATGTGTGGAGTGCGTATTGCGCAGAACGTGCTTTGTGTTTTGTTTGTAACGCAATCTGAGTGTACTGTTTGCCGCCGCGGCTGGTGTGAACTTACGCAGAAGTTGAGGCTTATGTTTCGAATAGAGCATCAGTGGCAGATTTTGGGCAATTCGCGAGAAATGTCAATTCGCTGCTTGCGTTCGAAACAGGAGAGAGAACAACACTTTTGTATTGGTCAACTCGGCGAATGTGTTCAGTTTGTTTTCGGCAGATTTTTGCCTGATGCATTATTATCTCACCTTTCCAGTTCGTATTCGCATTTTTGGTGGCCGCTGCTGCGGCCGCTCCGCAGTTCATTGATTTCAACCAGGACTTCAACGGCCAACAGTTTGTCAGCAGTGGCCAGCCGGAAGTGCGGATCCTTAGTCAGAAGTCCGATCAAGATCAAGTGGGGAACTACGAGTACAGCTACGAGCAGGACAACGGACAGCGGGTGAGGAAGATGTGTGATGATAACATAAGCGCACAATGTATTCAACAATTGGAAAAAAGGTATTTCGCATGGGTCAGTGCTGCCGGTAACCATGCTTTATCGTGCATCTCTAACACCTATTCTTCTGTGGACCAATGGCAGACGAAGGTACCAGTTTGGGCTCTTCGCCAAAACTGGTAACCAAACTAGCAAGCGCACCTCTCTGCCATGCTAGTGTTCAAGTGTAAAGCACTTCACGAACTGGGCTACGATGACGCTAGACCCCCAACATCTTCCGAGAATTGCTTCTCGCACCCTGGCACTCGTGGTCCTGCATTTGAAAACAATCGGGAATGTGACCGAATGGTACAATGAAGAGTATCAAGGCATTGACGTGTGGTCACGGTGTCAGCAGAGTTTCCTGTACAGTGTGGTGTAACGCGTTGGTCGCTTCTTCCAGATGCAAGAGGTGGGGCGAGTGCTGCCAGGACCCGAGCCAGAGACCGGCAGTATCTCCATGGAGGGCAGCTACGAGTTTGTCGGCGACGACGGCAACACGTACCAGGTCAGCTACGTGGCCAACGAGAACGGCTTCCAGCCTCAGGGCGCCCACCTGCCGCAGGCTCCAGCTCAGATCCCCGAGTACGAGCAGCTGAGGCGGGACTACCCGCAGCTGTTCTGGGCCGAGAACGGAGGAGCCGGCATAATTGTCAACGACCAGCAGCAGTTCAACCAGCAACAGTTCGACCAGCAGGGGCAACAGTTCTTCTTTAATTAATTCACCTGGCAAAGTCAACTGAAGACCAGAAGAATGTCAAGCAAGCGTACTGTGGACTTGAAAAGCATGTGGTTCGGAGCGCGGCTTGTGGCGATGAAGCATGAACATCGTGCGTGTGGCGCGTTGGCGTGTGTCCAGACGTCATGAGAAGCCGCATTTTAGTCGCGTTACGCCGGTGTAGCAATATGTGATGCGTTGAATCGCATTGGTTGCCCGTACAAATAGTGTTCCCATCAGTCCAATGGACGCGATGCCCTCACTCAAATGTGCTATGTCTCGTTGAAATACAAGCTATGTCATGCAGGTCTGCATGTTGTGCGGCGATGAAATCTGTAAAAACGAGAGTATCTTCCTAGATACGACTCTCACGTCATGCAGTTTCCTGAAAACTACATATGCGTTGAAATGCTAGCGTCATACGCACGTCCCTTACAGATACATTATATATATATATATATATATATATATATATATATATATATATATATATATATATATATATATATATATATATATGCACGTATAGAAGGAAATGAAAAAAGGCTATGAGTTGAGTTGCTGGACAAGAAAACATGTAAATCTTAAATAGCATTAATTACACAAACCATGCATATATACAGAGGTTGTCATCCACAAAATAAAAATGGCCTGAGTGCTCCACATAGAGCTGAGCTTCACCATATTTGTAGCCAGGGAAAGGAAAGTTAGATCTTAAATGTGCAGCTTGTTGATTGTTATACTTAAGTGGACTTTACCTACCATAAGCTTTGGCGGACTTGTAGTGTACCTCCTTCCTGTCAGTCGATAGGCTTATGCCAACACCAAGCACAGGAATGGTTCAATAATTTATTTTTACTGATGCCACTGAAAAGGTGGGTGTGGCACATAAACCTTGCCGCATATTGTGAAAACTTCATATTGGTACTACATGTTTCCGGTATCCATACTGTACAAAAAGGTTTTCCAAATCATGCATTACTTGGGTGCATCAACACACCATGTTAGCACACCCGATGTTTGCATGGGACACCAATTCAATCTATCTAGTGGGAATTGTCTTTTGAATCAACCAACCAGCCCACCTGTCCCTTGAAGCACCCCGCCCCCCCCCCCCCCCCCTCCCCTTGCATAAGATTATATTTGACTCAGGTGCTACCGCAACGAAAGATTGTCAAATCTTGCCGATTTTTAGTGTCTTTCAAACATAAAATAACGAAATGCCACGGCAATGCTGTCGTTATACTGCGGGCTGACGTTGATATTCCACTGTGAGGTGCGAGTTGCAATAAACGGAACAACTTCACACGATGAGATTGCAAGAGTTTAGGATCTTGGCATCTTCGGTCCGTGCCCCGTTACAACCATACACAGTACAAATATCGTTGGACATACACCTGTGTAAAATTGACAGATGACAGATGACTGACAATGCCGCATGTCGTAATGGCGCATATGACGGCAAATCGCGCACCTCTGATAAGAACGAAAGCAAGTACAACGATGATAATGACTTAATTAGCTTTTAGATAGCGATGTCTGCCACGTTCTGATCGTTCTCGACGGCAAAATTATTCAAAGTTATAATAATGAACTGAATTACTTGTATTATTCATTTCGTACGCAGACCTGATGCGGAAACTCAGCTTGATGGTAGAATGACGTCATATCAAGTTTATATGTTGAGTTAACACCTTCATTGAACGTTCAGCTTCTTTTACGCTGCGTAGGCAGCGCAGAAATGACAAGAAGCATCTAAAACTGAACTCAAGTGACCATTTAAAGATGGGAGACAATGTAGTGTACCCACAAATCGCCCAGATACTGCCTACCCACACGGCAGTTCCGAAAAAGATCCAGGCCTCCAAAACACATTCTTGTCTTGCATTCTTGTCGTGCGGTGTGATCTCACAGCACTCAACATTTTATGAAAAAGGATAATAGAATCTCGAACAACGAGAGTGTTTCAGTCTCTTCTCATGATGGGCAAGTTTATTACGACTCCGTTCGGGACCCCTCACGTTATCAACATTAACACATCTTCCTTTGAAAAAGCTGCTGGTGCTGAACGCAGCCAATACTGGGCAGTAGATATAGCTAAGCTGAGGTTGAAGGTTGTGCACTTTGTGAGATGGTGTTCAACTGACGATGAAGTAATCCGCCCGTCCTGCCTCACTCACCTTTTTATCCTGGCCTCTCGTGACGCCTCGTCTCCCCAGGGGGTCAGCAAACGGTCGCCAGCCATGAGTTGGATCAGTGCCGCTCTTCGGGAGCCCCTCCGGACCCGTTAAAAAAAGCCTTAATCAAGGAACCCTTTGCAAGGTAAGCCTGTATTCCGGAGCTTTCCCAAATAGACGCATTGTTGCCCCCTTCACTCATCCCTCGCCGTGATCACGTAGCTTTGACAATGGTCATTGCTGGCCGATACCGCTATAGTTAAATAAAACAGAAGTAATAGTGAAGTTATGAAATAGCGCTCTAAAAAACGCATCCAGTAGATGTATAAACACAACGTCCATTGTTGTGTTTACACGCATTCGAATTCTGCTTCGTTGAAAGCAAATTTATTCACAGAGATTGCTTCACTGAATACGGATTAATGACATTTTAACACGCCTAGCGAGGCATAAAGGAGCAGCGTGTTATTCCAAAAACAAAACTAGTTTTGATATCAGTCTTGCAATTTTGCTCAGTCCCATTAAAATAAAGACACAAAGACATGAAAATATCTGACGAACAAGAGCCATCGAGCCAACAAGGACCCATCGAGGATGGCCTACATCAGGTTCCGCACACATCCTCGAAACTAATTTTACAACCTGACCTGCATAAATCTAGCTATAAATGAGATACTTAGACCGATAGATCTTCCCCAAATGGTTTTTAATATTGCGAGAGAGGACCTTCATGCGACTTCGTTTGACGGCCTATTTCAATTTGATTTCCTCTCTTTCACTAAGTGACATCTTCGTTTTTATAATTCTACCCCTACCTTTTGCCAAATGGAACTGGTTTCCTCTATGTCTCTAATTTTCATTGTTCCATGAAGATCTACGTTTTCTATACCTTTCATAATCTTGAGCAAGTCTAGTGGATCCCCTCTAAATCTAAGATAGCTGAGTGAATGCAGTTCCTAGGCCCCGAGCCTCTCCTTGTATTCTAATCGCCAGTAAATTAATCATCCCCATTCCTTTTTGCTGTACTTTTCCCAACGTTGTGACATCTTTTTGGGAGTATGGGGACCAAGCCGGTACACAACACTCTAGGTGCGGTCTGGCATAACTAAGTGCAATATTTTGAAAGCATTCCTAGCCTTGCAATGGATATTCCTGCTAATACGCCGGTGCACCTGAGGTGCCTTGCTCCTAGCAGCCCCGCGTTGCAGTTCAGCCTTCAAATCCGCAGAAAATAACGACCCCTAAGCCGCTTTCTGGTAGTTGGTCGTTATGAGAAAAATGACTAACTTCATGAAAGGTGTGATTAATCAAGCATGGATGGAACTTGTTTCTACGTACTAAAACTGTACGACACAGCAATAACTCTCAGTGAAAACATGCGCACGGTCCCTTGAAGCCAGCACCCTCCTTTCAGCCCCCTGCCTCCCCCCCCCCCCCCCCCACACACACACTGGCCGGTGTTGGCACTAACGGTATTTAACCAGCCTGGAGAACTATCTGCTTGCAGCCTTCCTGATCTGAAATTTGTGGACCACCTTCGTATATGATGCGCTAGCTTGGATACTGATATTATGCAACTTTCATAGCAGCATTGGCCTAAATTTCAAGCGTCTAGGGTTATGCCAGTCGCTGGTGTAGATCGTGTTTATCGACGGAATGTCCGACCAAAACGTGGTTGAACATGGCATTTGTTCAACGCTGCTCTCCTTTAGAGCCTTCTGACATGTGGTTTTCTTATTTCTTTGCTCACCGTTCCAGGGACTTGCGTTCTGGCACACACGTGGCGTTTTGATTCGACCGTGGTCACTCTTTTATACTGGTCTTTCGGTTTTAAGTGTTCGCAGTCCATGATCAAGCGGATTGCATAACTGGGTGGCTTTATCAGCCACTTGGACTACACGTCCTCGTGTTTCCACGTGCAGGTGGTACTATTACACCAAACAGTCTTCATAGCCCACTGACCTCAATTGCCCAATAGTCCTCACCTTTAAACACATTCACACCAGACGTTAAATTCGTGGTTTTATGCCCGTCTTAGGGAACCGGGCGATGTGACAACCAGTGATCCAATGCCAGCACTCCCGTCCAGATCTTGGTTTCTTTGCAAGCCAGCAGCAGCAGCGAGTTACGAGTGATCGCTGACCCGATAGGAGCGTGGATCTTGACCGAAGTGGTCCTCGTGAATACCGCCTTCAATCGCATAGGATATCAGATGATGTTTTTTTCAAGCCTGTCTGGCAATATATAGTCCATATAATCCTGAGATTGCGAAGGATGGCGTGAAATCACAGCATGCCAGTGATATGGAAGTTATAGGTTGGTGACGAAGCCATTCCGTGCTGGGATGAACAGTTGAATTATAAGCGCAACACTCATATTGGTACATTTGAAGCTGGTTTAAATACACGACTAAAGCATGGCTTCAGTGGCACGTTCACTTTGCAATCAGGAAATTAAGGTCTATCAGGGGTGTTAGCCTCCTAAAAAGTATTCGTAACCATTCTAGAAATATATTCTACGCATTGCATATATAAATATTCTATGCATTCTATACATTAATAAGATATATTCTATACATTCCAGGCTACGCAAGTCGAATATGAACTTAGAAAGTGTTTAATGCACAATGCTAATGCATAGAAAGCCGCATCATTGTTTGCGCCTTTTTACCATCGTCTAACGCCTTACTTTTACATAATACACATGCAAGAAGGGAACACATTGAACAGCTCTCACATGAGACCTATACAACAATGCAAACTGGGTGATAGCTTTTTCATCGCGCTAGAAAGGAGCTGCATGCCCACCAACAATTGCAGCCATGTGCAAGCCCATCCATTCAGTATTTGCCTTCGGGAGCAAAGTTCCTGTATCAGTCTGCGTTTCACTGCTTCATAGGACTAACTGCCATTTCATTTCGCTTCCGACAGGTCAGGTCAACTCCCCTCCCCAGTGCAGACCATCGCCAGGTCACAGCTGACCTCCCTGCAGCCCATCGGTCCAATCACTGATACCAGAGCCCGGGTCGGCCGGCCGGCGCTTGGACGAAGGCCATGGCGCCGCACCAATGCATAGAAAGCCGCATCATTGTTTGCGCCTTTTTACCATCGTCTAACGCTTTTCTTTTACGTAATACACATGCAAGAAGAGAATACATTGAACAGCTCTCACATGAGACCTATACAACAATACAAACTGGGTGATAGCTTTTTCATCGCGCTAGAAAGGAGCTGCATGCCCATCAACAATTGGAGCCATGTGCAAGCCCATCCATTCAATATGTGTCTTCGGGAGCGAAGTGCTTTACAAGAGTCTAGGCTTCACTGCTTCATAGAACTAACTGCCATTTCATTTCGTTTCCGACAGGTCAGGTCAACTTCCCTCCTCAGCGCGGACCATCGCCAGGTCACAGCTGACCTCCCTGCAGCCCATCGGTCCAATCACTGATACCAGAGCCCGGGTCGGCCGGACGGCGCGTGGACGAAGGCCACGGCGCCGAGCCGCAGGCTACAGACGAGAGCGATATAAGCCGACAGGTGGCCACCGCAGACCAGCACTCTTCGACGCACCAACCATGCAGATGGTAAGTACGCTCTCGCCTCGGACAGGGGGCCCTCTTGGAGGGAGCGCTATGGCGAGGACCTTAGCGATGGTCGGATGCTGCTAGGTCCATGAAGTGTGTACATGCACCTTTTTTGCGACTTGCTCCACATAGCTGCTGCTTCGCGGGGAATGTGTGGAGGGCGTATTGCGCAGAATGTGCTATATGTATTGTTGGCAACGCAATATGTGTGGACTGTTTTGTCGCCCACAGCTGGTGTGAACTTACATAGAAGTTGACGCTTATGTTTTGTATAGGGCGTCAGTGACAGATTTTAGGCAGTTCGCGAGTTCCTAGGGTTGAAAACACGTGTTTTGAAGTGTCATTTCGCTGTTCGTGTTCGGAAGAAGAAAAGAATATCATTTGTCTTGCTCAACTTGGCCAATGTTTTCAGTTTGCTGTCAGCAAACTTTTGCTTAATGCATTATATCACCTTTCCAGTTCGTATTCGCCCTTCTGGTGGCCGCTGCTGCGGCCGCTCCGCAGTTCAGTGATTTCAACCAGGACTTCAACAGCCAACAATTTGTCAGCAGTGGCCAGCCGGAAGTGCGGATCCTTAGTCAGAAGTCCGATCAAGATCAAGTCGGCAACTACGAATACAGCTACGAACAGGACAACGGACAGCGGGTGAGGAGGATGTGTGATGACAACATAAGCACACAATGTATTCATTAATTGAAAAAAGATATATTGCATGGATCAGTGCTACCGGTAAACATACTTTATCTTGCATCTTTAACACCCCGTCCCTCTGTGGACCAATGGCAGACGAAGGTACCAGTTTTGGCTCTTCGCCAAAACTAGTAACCAAACTGCCAACTATAAACTGCCATAGTTACTGCCAACTAGGATGGCACCTCTCTACCACTCTAGTGTCCAAGTATAAAGCATTTCATGAACTGTGCTACGGTGACGCTAGACCACAACATCGTCCGACAATTGCTTCTCGCACCCTAACGCTCTTGGTCCTGCATTTGAAAAAAAAAATCAGGAACGTGGCCGAATGGTACAATGAAGAGTATCAAGGCATTGACGTGTGGTCACGGAGTCATCAGCAGAGGTTCCTGTAAAGTATGATGTAACGCGTTGGTGGCTTCTTCCAGATGCAAGAGGTGGGGCGAGTGCAGCCAGGACCCGAGCCAGAGACCGGCAGTATCTCCATGGAGGGCAGCTACGAGTTTGTCGGCAACGACGGCAACACCTACCAGGTCAGCTACGTGGCCGACGAGAACGGCTTCCAGCCTCAGGGCGCCCACCTGCCGCAGGCTCCAGCTCAGATTCCTGAGTACGAGCAGCTGAGGCGGGACTACCCGCAGTTGTTCTGGGCCGAGAACGGAGGAGCCGGCATCATTGTCAGCGACCAGCAGCAGTTCAACCAGCAACAGTTCGACCAGCAGGGGCAACAGTTCTTCTTTAATTAATTCACCTGGCAAAGTCAACTGAAGACCAGAAGAATGTCAAGCAAGCGTACTGTGGACTTGAAAAGCATGTGGTTCGGAGCGCGGCTTGTGTCGATGAAGCATGAACATCGTGCGTGTGGCGCGTTGGCTGTGTCCAGACTTCATGAGAAGCCGCATTTTAGAGTCGCGTTACGGCCGGTGTAGCAATATGTGATGCCTTGAATCGCATTAGTTACCCGTACAAATAGTGTTCCCATCAGTCCAATGGACGTGATGCCCTCACTCAAATGTGCTATGTCTCGTTGAAATAACAAGCTATGTCATGCAGGTCTGCATGTTGTGCAGCGATGAAATCTGTAAAAACGAGAGTAGCTTCCTAGATACGACTCTCACGTCATGCAGTCTCCTGAAAACTCTACACATGCGTTGAAATGCTAACGTCATACCACGTCCCTCACAGATACATTGTATATATATGTATATATATATATATATATATATATGCATATATATATATATACTATATATATATATATATGCACGTATAGAAGGAAATGAAAAAAGGCTATGAGTTGAGTTGCTGAACAAGAAAACATGTAAATCTTAAATAGCATTAATTACACAAACCATGCATATATATAGAGGTTGTCATCCACAAAATAAAAATGGCCTGAGTGCTCCATAAAGAGCTGAGCTTCACCATATTTGTAGCCAGGGAAAGGGAAGTTAGATCTTAAATGTGCAGCTTGTTGATTGTTATACTTAAGTGGACTTTACCTACCATAAGCTTTGGGGGACTTGTTGTGTACCTCCTTCCTGTCAGTCGATAGGCTTATGCCAACACCAAACACAGGAATGGTTCAATAATTTATTTTTACTGATGTCACTGAAAAGGTGGGTGTGGCACATAAACCTTGCCGCATATTGTGAAAACTTCATATTGATACTACATGTTTCCGGTATCCATACTGTACAAAAGGGTTTCCCAAATCATGCATTACTTGCGTGCATCAACACACCATGTAAGCACACCCGATGTTTTCATGGGACACCAATTCAATCTATCTAGTGGGAATTGTCTTTTGAATCAACCAACCAGCCCACCTGTCCCTTGAAACACCCCCCCCCCCCCCCCCTCCCCTTGCGTAAGATTATATTTGACTCAGGTGCTACCGCAACGAAATATTGTCAAATCTTGCCGATTTTTAGTGTCTTTCAAACATAACATAACGAAATGCCACGGCAATGCTGTCGTCATACTGCGGAGTGACGTTGATATTCCACTATGAGGCGCGAGTTGCAATGAACGGAACAACTTCACACGATGAAATTGCAAGAGTATAGGATCTTAGCATCTTCGGTCACATGCCCCATTTACAACCATACACAGTACAAATATCGTTGGACATACACCTGTGTAAATTGACAGATGACAGATGACTGACAATGCCGCATGTCGTGAATGGCGCATGTGACGGCAAACCGCGCACCTCTGATAAGAACGAAAGCAAGTACAACGATGATAATGACTTAATTAGTTTTTAGATAGCGATGTCTGCCACGTTCTGATCCTTCTCGACGGCAAAATTATTCAAAGTTATAATAATGAACTGAATTACTTGTATTATTCATTTTATACGCAGACCTGATGCGGGAACTCAGCTTGATGGTAGAATGACGTCATATCAAGTTTATATATTGAGTTAACACCTTCATTGAACGTTCAGCTTCTTTTACGCTGCGTAGGCAGCGCAGAAAGGACAAGAAGCATCTAAAACGTGAACTCAAATGACCATTTAAAGATGGGAGACAACGTAGTGTACCCACAAATCGCCCAGATACTGTCTACCCACACGGCAGTTCCGAAAAAGATCCAGGCCTCCAAAACACCTTCTTGTCTTGCAGTCTTGTCATGCGGTGTGATCTCACAGCACACAACATTTTAGTGAAAAAGGACAATAGAATCTCCAACAACGAGAGTGTTTCAGCCTCTTCTCATGATGGGCAAGTTTATTAAGACTCCGTTCGAGAGCCCCTCACGTTATCAACATTAACGCATCTTCCTTTCAAACAGCTACTAGTGTTGAGCGCAGCCAATTCTGGGTTGTAGATATAGCTGAGCTGAGGTTGAAGGCTGTGCACTTTGTGAGATGGTGTTCAACTGACGATAAAGTAATCCGCCCCTCCTGCCTACACCCACCGTTTCATCCTGGCCTCTCGTAACGCCTCGTCTCGCCAGGAGGTCAACATACGGTCGCCAGCCATGAGTCGGATCAGTGCCGTTCTTCGGGAGCCCCTCCGGACCCGTTAAAAAAGCCTTAATCAAGGAACCCTTTGCAAGGTAAGCCTGTATTCTGGAGCTTTCCCAAATAGACGCATCATTGCCCCCTTACTCATCCCTCCCCCTGATCACGCAGCTTTGACAATGGTCATTGCTAGCCAATACCGCTATAGTTAAATGAAACAGAAGTGATAGTGAAGTTATGAAATAGCACTCTAAAAAACGCAGCCGGTAGATATGCAAACACAACGCCATTGTTCTGTTCACACGCATTCGAATTCTGCTTCGTTGAAAGCAAATTTATTCACAGAGATTGCTTCACTGAATATGGATTATTGACATTTTAACACGCCTATCAAAACATAAAAGTGCAGCGTGTTATTCCAAAAACAGAATTAGTTTTGATATCAGTCTTGCAATTTTGCTCAGTCCCGTTCACATAAAGACACAAAGACATGGAGATATCTGGCGAGCAAAGAGCCTACAAGGACCCATCAAGGTTGGCCTACATTAGTTCCGCACACATCCTCGAAACAAAGTTTACAACCTGACCTGCATAATCTAGCTATAAATGAGATACTTAGACCAATAGATCTTGTCCGAATAGTTTTTAATGTTGCGGGAGAGCAACTTTACACGACTTCGTGTGACGGCCTGTTTCAATGAATTATCTCTTTTTCACTAAGCGACATCTGCGTCTTTATAATTCTACTTCTACCTTTTGCCAAATGAAACTGGTTTCCTCTATGTCTCGGTCTAATTTTCATTGTTCCATGAACATCTACCTTCTCTATACCTTTCATAATTTGAGCAAGTCTATTAAATCCCCTCTAAATCTAAGATATTTCAGCAAATACAGCTCCAAGTTTCTGAGCCTCTCCTTATATTCTAGTCGCCAACAACATTTACCATCCCCATTCCTTTTGCTGTACTACTCCCAGTCTTCTGACATATTTTTGGGGGCATGGGGACCAAGCCGGTACACAATACTCTGGGTGCGGTCTGACATAACTAAGTGCAATATTTTGAAAACATTGCTAACCTTGTAATGGATATTCCTGCTAATACGTCCGGTGCACCTGAGGTGCCTTGCTCCTAGCAGCCCCGCGTTGCGGTTCACACTTCAAATCCGTAGAAATAACGACCCCTAAGCCGCTTTCTGGTAATTGGTGGTTATGAGAAAAATGACTAACTCCATGGAAGGTGCGATAACTCAGCATGTATGGAACTTGTTCCTACGTACTAAGACTGTCAGACACAGTAATAACTCGCAGTGAAAACATGATCACGGTCCCTTGAGGCCAGCACCCTCCTTTCAGCCCCCTGCCCCCTCCCCTCCCCCCCCCCCCCACTGGCCAGTGTTGACACTAACCGTATTTAACCAGCCTAGAAAACCATCATTAAGCTAGCTCCCTGCCGCCTTCCTTATATGAAAGTTGGGGACCACCTTCATATATGATGCGCTTGCTTGTATGCTGATATTATGCAACGCTCATGGCAGCATTGGCCTAAATTTCAAGCGTCTAGGGGCATGCCAGTCACTGACGTAGATAGTTTTTAATCGACGGAATGTCCGACCAAAACGTGGTTGAACATGGCATTTGTTCAACGCTGCTCTTTTTAAGAGCCTTCTGACATGTGATTTTCTTATTTCTTTGCTCACCGTTTCAGGGACTTTCGCCCTGGCACACACGTGGCGTTTTGATTTGAACGTGGTCACTCTTTTATACTGGTCTTTCGGTTTGAAGTGTTCGTAGCCCATGATCAAGCGGGTTGCATAACTGGGTGGCTTTGTCAGCCACTTGGACGACACGTCCTCGTGTTTCGACATGCAGGTGGTACTACTACACCAAACAGTCTTCATAGGCCACTGACCTCAATTGGGCAGTAGTCCTCACCTTTAAACACATTCACACCAGACGTTTAATTCGTGGTTTTATGCCCGCCTTAGAGAACCGGGTGCTGTGACAACCAGCGATCCAGTGCCAGCGCTCCCACCCATATCTTGGTTTCGTGGCAAGCCAGCAGCAACAGCGAGTTACGAGTGATCGCTGACCCGATAGGAGCGCGGATCTTGTCCAAAGTGGTCCCCGTGAATGCCGCCTTCAATCGCATAGGATATCGGATGGTGATTTTTACGTCTGTCTGGCAATCTATAGTCCATATAATACTGAGTTTTCGAGGGGTTGCGTGAAATCACAGCGTGCCACGTGATATGGAAGTTGTAGGATGGTGACGAAGCCATTCCGTGCTGGGATGAACAATTGAATTATCAGCGCAACGCTCATGTTGGTACATTTGGAGCAGGTGAGAGTACGATAAATACACGACTAAAGCTTGGCTTCTATGGTACGTTGAATTTGCAATCAGGAAATTAAGGTCTATCAGGGGTGTTAGCCTTCTAAAATGTATTTTCAACAATTCTACCAATGTAGTCTATACATTTCCTACATTAATATTCTATACATTCTATACATTAATAAGATATATTCTATACACTCCAGGCTACGCAAATCGAATATTAACATGGAAAATGTTTAATGCAGAATCCTAATGCAGAGAAAACTGCATCACTGTTTGCGCCTTTTACCATCGTCTAATGCCTTGCTTTTACGTAATACACATGCAAGAAGGGGATGACATTGAGCAGCTCTCACATGAGACCTATACAACAATACAAGCTGCGTAATAGTCTTTTCGTCGCGCTAGAAAGGAGTCGCGTGCCCAGCAACAATTTGGGCCATGTGCAATCCCATCCATTGAATATTTGTCTTCGGGAGCAAAGTGTATTTCAACAGTCTGCGTTTCACTGCTTCATAGGACTAACTGCCATTTCATTTCGCTTCCGACAGGTCAGGTCAACTCCCCTCCCCAGTGCGGACCATCGCCAGGTCACAGCTGACCTCCCTGCAGCCCATCGGTCCAATCACTGATACCAGAGCCCGGGTCGGCCGGCCGGCGCGTGGACGAAGGCCACGGCGCCGAGCCGCAGGCTACAGACGAGAGCGATATAAGCCGACAGGTGCCCACCGCAGACCAGCACTCCTCGACGCACAACCATGCAGCTGGTAAGTACGCTCGCGCCTCGGAAAGGGGAGCGCTCTTGAAGGGAGCACTATGGTGAGGACCTTAGCGATGGTCGGATGCTGTTGGGTCCATACAGTGTGTGCATGCACCTTTCTTGCAACTTGCTCCACATAACTGCTGCTTCGCGGGAAATTTGTGGAGTGGGTATTGTGCAGAATGTGCTTTATGTATTGTTGGTAACGCAATCTGAGTGGACTGTTTGTCGCTGCAGCTGGTGTGAACATGCATAGAAGTTGAGGCTTATGTTTTGTATAGGGCGTCAGTGACAGATTTTAGTCAGTTCGTGATTCCTAGGGTTGAAAACACGTGTTTTAAATGTCGTTTCGCTGTTCGTGTTCGGAAGAAGAAAAGAATGTCATTTTTGTCTTGCTCATCTTGGCCAATGTTTTCAATTTGCTTGTCAGCAAACTTTTGCTTAATGCATTATCTCATCTTTCCAGTTCGTAGTCGCCCTTCTGGTGGCCGCTGCTGCGGCCGCTCCGCAGTTCAGTGATTTCAACCAGGACTTCAACAGCCAACAGTTTGTCAGCAGCGGCCAGCCGGAAGTGCGGATCCTTAGTCAGAAGTCCGATCAAGATCAAGTGGGGAACTACGAGTACAGCTACGAACAGGACAACGGACAGCGGGTGAGAAAGATGTGTGATGATAATATAAGCACACAATGTATTCAACAATTGAAAAAAGATATATTGCATGGATCAGCGCTGCCAGCAACCATGTTTATCGTGCATCTTTAACCCCTTATCCTGTGGACCAATTGCAAACGAAGGTATCAGTTCGGGCTCTTCGCCAAAACTAGTAACCAAACTGGCCAACTATAAACTGTCATAGTTACTGCCAAACTAGGATGGCCCCTCTCTGCCATCCCAGTGTTCAACTGTAGAGCACTTCATGAACTGGGCTACGATGACGCTAGGCCACAACATCCTTCGACAATTGCTTCTCGTACCCTAGCGCTCGTGGTCCTGCATTTGAAAACAATCAGGAATGTGGCCGAATGGTACATGAAGAGTATCAAGGCATTGACGTGTGGTCACGGTAGTCAGCAGAGGTTCCTGTACAGTGTCGTGTAACGCACTGATCGCTTCTTCCAGATGCAAGAGGTGGGACGAGTGCAGCCAGGACCCGAGCCAGAGACCGGCAGTATCTCCATGGAGGGCAGCTACGAGTTTGTCGGCAACGACGGCAACACCGTACCAGGTCAGCTACGTGGCCAACGAGAACGGCTTCCAGCCTCAGGGTGCCCACCTGCCGCAGGCTCCAGCTCAGATCCCCGAGTACGAGCAGCTGAGGCGGGACTACCCGCAGCTGTTCTGGGCCGAGAACGGAGGAGCCGGCATTATTGTCAACGACCAGCAGCAGTTCAACCAGCAACAGTTCGACCAGCAGCAGGGGCAACAGTTCTTCTTTAATTGATTTACCTGGCAAATTCAACAGAAGACCAGAAGAATGTCAAGCAAGCGTACTGTTGACCTGAACGGCATGTGGACCGGCGCGCGGCTTGTGGCGATGAAGCATGAACATCGTGCGTGTGTCGCGCTAGTGTACGCCCAGACGTCATGAGAAGCCGCATTTTAGTCGCGTTACGCCGGTGTAGCAATATGTGATGCGTTGAATCGCATTGGTTACCCGTACAAATAGTGTTCCCATCAGTCCAATGGACGCGGTGCCCCCACTAAAATGTGCTGTGTTTCGTTGAAATACAAGCTGTGCTATACAGGTCTACGTATTGTGCAGCGATGAAGTCTGTGAAAACGAAAGTAGCCTTTTTGATACGACTCTCACGTCATGCAGTCTTATTACAGCACTACGCATACGTTGAAACGCTAACGTCATATGTACGTGCCTTACGGGTGCATGATACATGCATATACATATGTATGTATATATATATATATATATGTATATATATATATATACATATATATATACATATATATATACACATATATAGAAGGAAATAAAAAAGGTTTTAAGTTGAATTGCTGAACAACAAACCATATAAATCTTGAATAGCCTTAATTACACAAACCATGCATATATACGGAGGTTGTCTCCAACAAAATATAAATGGCTTGAGCTGTCCTCTTCACCATAATTGCAGCCAGAAAAATAAAAGCCAGATCTTAAAGGTGCAGCCTGTTGATTGTGTTGTTTAAGTGCACTCTACCTACCATAAGCTTTGAGGGAATTATAGTGCACCTCCTTCCTGTCAGTCAACAGGCCTATACCAACACCAAACACAGAAATGGTTCAATAATTTATTTTTAATGATGCCACTGAAAAGCGAGTGTGGCACACCAATCTAGCCGCATATTGTCAAAACTTCACATTGGTATTACGTGTTTTCGGTATCCATATTGTACAAAAAGGTTTCCCAAATGATGTATTACTTGCGTGCATCAACACACCATGTAAACACACCCGATGCCTTCATGGGGCACCAATTCAATATGTTTTGTGGACACTGTCTCTTGAAGCAACCAACCGGCACACCTGTCTCTTGAAGCACGCCCCCGCCCCCCCCCCCCTCCCCTCCCCCAGCCACGCATAATATTAAATTTGGCTCAGGTGCTACCGCAACGAAATGTTGTCAAATCTTGCCGATTTTCATTGTTTTTCAAACATAAAACAACGAAATACCACAGCCATGCTCTCGCCACACTGCGTGCTGACGTTGATATTCCACTGCGAGGTGCGAGTTGCAATGAACGGAACAACTTCACACGATGAAAGAGCGAGAGTTCAGGATCTTAGCATGTTCAGTCCCATGCCCCATTCACAACCATACACAGTGCAAATATCGTTGGACAAACGCCTGTGTAAAATGGGGTATGCTTTATCCGCATGCATTCGCCAAGGAACGTAGCCAGCTTCTATTCATATTTCTCATATTCACACCACTCAACCATTGAATGCTGCATTCAACTTAACCTACACTTACCAGTTCGTCACAATCCGTCCGGTTAACCCACCGAGACACCAACCCCGATGATTGACAATGCCGCATGCCGTAAGTTGCGCCTCTGACGGCAAACTGCGCATTTCTGATAAAAATGATAGTAAATACAGCGATGGTAATGACTTCATTAGTTTTTAGATAGCGATATCTGCCACATTCTGATCCTTTTCGATGGCAAAATTATTCAAAGTTGTAATAATGAACTGAATTACTTGTATAATTCAGTTAATAAACAGAGCTCATGAGGAAACTCAGCTTGACGGTAGAATGACGTCATATCAAGTTTATATGTTGAGTTGACGCCTTCATTGAACGTTCAAATTCTTTTACGCTGCGTAGGCAGCGCAGTAAGGACAAGAAGCATCTAAAACTTAACTTAAATGGCCATTTAAATATGGGAGACAATGTAGTATGCCCACAATTCGCCTACATACTGTCTACCCACACGGCAGTTACGAAAAAGTTCTAGGTCACCAGAACACCATTTGTGTTGCAGTTTTGTCATGCGGTGCGATCTCACCGCACTCAACATTTTGTGAAAAAGGGTAATAGAACCGCGAACAACGAGGGTGCTGCAGTCTCTTCTCATGTTGGGAAGTTTATTGCGACTCCGTTGGGGACCCCTCACGTCATCAACATTAACACATCTTCCTTTCAAACAGCTACTAGTGTTGAGCGCAGCCAATGCTGGGTAGTAGATACAGCTAAGCTGAGGTTGAAGGCTGTGCACTTTGTGAGATGGTGTTCAACTGACGATAAGGTGATCCGCCCCTCTTTCCTCACTCACCGTTTCATCCTGGCCTCTCGTGACGCCTCGCATCCCCAGGGGTCAGCAAACGGTCGCCAGCCATGAGTCGGATCAGTGCCGCTCTTCCGGAGCCCCCCCCCGGAGCGGTTAAAAAGGCCTCAAACATGGAACCCTCTGCAAGGTAAGCCTGTATTCCAGAGCTTTCCCCAATAGACGCATTGTTGCCCCCTCACTCGTCCCTCGCCCGGATCACGTAGCTTTGACAATGGTCGTGGTTGACCGATATCGCAATATTAAGTGAAACAGAAGTGATATTGAAGTTATGAAATAACACTCTAAAAATGCATCTAGTAGATACGCTAACACAACGCCATTGTTCTGTTTACACGCATTCGCATTCTGCTTCGTTGAAAGCAAATTTATTCAAAGACATTGCTTCACTGCATATGAATTATTAACATTTTAACACGCCTAGCGAGGCATAAAAGAGCAGCGTGTTATTCCAAAAACGGAATTAGTTTTGATATTAGTCTTGCAATTTTGCTCAGTCCCATTAACATAAAGACACAAAGACATGAAGATATCTGACGAACAAAGAGCCATCGTTCCAACAAGGACCCATCGAGGTTGGCCTACATCAGTCTCCACACACATCCTCGACACTAATTTTACAACATGACCTGCATAAATTTAGCGATAAAGAGATATTTAGACCGATAGATCTTGCCCAACTGGCTTTTAATGCTGCGAGAGAGGAACTTCATATGACTTCGTTTGACAGCCTATTTCAATGGATTACCTCTTTTTCACTAGGCGACATCTGCGTCTTTATAATTCTACTCCTACCTTTTGCAAAATGGAACTGGTTTTCTCCGTGTCTCTAATTTCCATTGTTCCAATGAAGATCTACCTTCTTTATACCTTTCACAATCTTGAGCAAGTCTAGTAGATCCTCTCTAAATCTAAGATAATTGAGTAAATACAGTTCATAGGCTCTGAGCCTCTCCTTATATTCTAGTCCCCAATAACATTTATCATCCCCATTCCTTTTTGCTGTACTATTCCCAGTCTGCTGACACCTTTTTGGGAGCATGGGCACCAATCCGGTATACAATACTCTAGGTGTGGCCTGACATAGGCTAAGTGCAACATTTTGACAACATTCCTAACCCTGTATTGGATGTTCCTGCTAATACATCCGTGCATCTGAGGTGCCTTGTTCCCAGCAGCCCCGCGTTGGATTTCAGACCTTAAATCCATAGAAATAACGACCCCTCTAAATCGTTTTCTGGTAATTGGTGGTTATAAGAAAAATGACTAACTACACGAAAGGTGAAATAACTCAAGCATGGATGGAGCTTGTTTCTACGTACTAAAACTGTAAGACACAGCAATAACTCTCAGTGAAAACATGCGCACGGTCCCTTGAAGCCAGCACCCTTCTTTCGGCCCTCTGCCCCCTCCCCCCCCCCCCCCCCCCCCATTGGCCAGTGTTGACATTAACCGTATTTAACCAGTCTGGAGAGCCACCATTAAGCTAGCTCATAGCAGCCTTTCTCATCTGAAATTTGGGAACCGCATTCGTATATGGATGCGCTGGCTTGTATACTGATATTCGGCAACGTTCATAGCAGCATTGACGCAAATTTCAAGCGTCTAGGGCATGCCAGTCACTGGCGTAGACTGTTTTTATCGACGGAATGTCCGACCAAAACGTGGTTAAACATAGCATTTGTTTAACACGGCTCTCTTTTAAAGCCTTCTGACATGTGGTTTTCATATTTCTTTGCTCGCCTTTCCAGGGACTTGCGTTCTGGCAAACGCGTGGCGATTTGATTTGGCCGTGGTCACTCTTTTATACTAGTCTTTTGGTTTTGAGTGTTCGTAGCCCATGATCAAGCGGATTGCATAACTGGGTGGCTTTGTCAGCCACTTGGACGACACGTCCTCGTGTTTCGACGTGCAGGTGGTACTATTACACCAAACAGTCTTCATAGGCCACTGACCTGAATTGGCCAATAGTCCTCACCTTTAAACACATTCATACCAGACGTTTAATTCGTGGTTTTATGCCCGCCTTAGGGAACCGGGTGATGTGACAACCAGCGATACAGTGCCAGCGACCCCGTCCAGATCTTGATTTCTTGGCAAGCCAGCAGCAACAGCGAGATACAAGTGATCGCTGACCTGATAGGAGCGCGGATCTTGACCGAGGTGGTCCTCGTGAATGCCGCCTTCAATCGCATAGGATATCGTATGGTGTTTTTTCATGTCTGTCTGGCAATAGACAGTCCATAAAATCCTGAGATAGCGAAGGGTGGCGTGAAATCACAGCATTCCACGTGATGTGGAAGTTGTAGGTTAGTGACGAAGCCATTGCGTGCTGGTATGAACAACTGCATTCTAAGCGCAAGGCTCATGTTGGTGCATTTGGAGCAGGTGAGAGCACACTAAATACACGACTAAAGCATGGCTTCAATGGCGCGTTCAATTTCCAATAAGGAAATTAAGGTCTATCAGAGGTGTTATCCTCCTAAATATATATTTTTAACCACTCCAGGAATGTATTCCACACATTCCGTATATCGATACCCTATACATTCTATACATTAATAAGATATATTTTATGCATTCCGGGCTACGCAAATCGAATATTAACTTGGAAATGTTTAATCCACAAGGCTAACGCAGAGAAAACCGCATCATTGTTTATGCCTCCTTTCCATCGTCCAACGCCTTACTTCTACGTAATACACATGAAAGAAGGGGAAGACATTGAGCAGCTCTCACATGAGACCTATACAACAATACAAACTGCGTGATAGTTTTTCCGTCGCGCTAGAAAATAGTTTTGGCGCCATGTGCAAGCCCATCCATTCAATATTTGTCTTCGGGAGCGAAGTGCTCTTCAAGAGTCTAGGCTTCACTGCTTCATAGGACTAACAGCCATTTCATTTCGTTTCCGACAGGTCAGGTCAACTCCCCTCCCCAGTGCGGACCATCGCCAGGTCAAAGCTGACCTCCCTGCAGCCCATCGGTCCAACCACTGATACCAGAGCCCGGGTCGGCCGGACGGCGCGTGGACGAAGGCCACGGCGCCGAGCCGCAGGCTACAGACGAGAGCGATATAAGCCGACAGGTGGCCACCACAGACCAGCACTCTTCGACGCACAACCATGCAGATGGTAAGTACGCTGGCGCCTCAGACAGGCGGGCGCTCCTGCAGGGAGCGCTATGGCGAGGACCTTAGCGATGTTCAGATGCTATTAGGTCCATACAGTGTGTACATGCACCTTTCTTGTGACTTGCTCCACATAGCTGCTGCTTCGTGGAAAATGTGTGAAGTGCGTATTGCGCAGAATGTGCTTTATGTATTGTTTGTAACGCAATCTGAGTGGACTGTTTGTCGCTGCAGCTGGTGTGAATTTACATGGAAGTTGAGGCTTATGTTTTGTATAAGGCGTCAGTGACAGGTTTTAGGCAGTTCGTGAGTTCCCAGGGTTGAAAACACGTGCTTTGAAATGTCAGTTCGCTGTTTGTGTTCGGAAGAGGAAAAGAATGTCATTTTTGTCTTGCTCAACACGGCCAATGTTTTCAGTTTGTTGTCAGCAAACTCTTCCTTAATGCATTATCTCACCTTTCCAGTTCGTATTCGCCCTTCTGGTGGCCGCTGCTGCGGCCGCTCCGCAGTTCAGTGATTTCAACCAGGACTTCAACAACCAACAGTTTGTCAGCAGTGGCCAGCCGGAAGTGCGGATCCTTAGTCAGAAGTCCGATCAAGATCAAGTGGGGAACTACGAGTACAGCTACGAACAGGACAACGGACAGCGGGTGAGAAAGATGTGTGATGATAACATTAGCACACAATTTATTCAACAGTTGAAAATGGACATCTTGCATGGATCAGTGCTACCAGCAACCATGCTTTATCGTGCGTCTTTAACCGCCTATCCTTCTGTGGACCAATTGCAGACGAAGGTATCAGTTTGGGCTCTTCGCCAAAACTGGTAACCAAACTGTCAACTATAAACTGCTATAGTTACTGCCAAACTAGGATGGCCCCTCTCTGCCATCCTGGTGTTCAAGTGTAAAACACGTCATGTACTGGGCTACGGTGATGCTAGACCCGAACATCCTTCGACAATTGCTTCTCGCACCCTAACGCTCGTGGTCCTGCATTTGCAAAATTAAGGATTGTGACCGAATGGTACAATGAAGAGTATCAAGGCATTGACGTGTGGTCACGGTGTCAGCAGAGTTTCCTGTACAGTGTGGTGTAACGCATTGATCGCTTCTTCCAGATGCAAGAGGTGGGACGAGTGCAGCCAGGACCCGAGCCAGAGACCGGCAGTATCTCCATGGAGGGCAGCTACGAGTTTGTCGGCAACGACGGCAACACGTACCAGGTCAGCTACGTGGCCAACGAGAACGGCTTCCAGCCTCGGGGCGCCCACCTGCCGCAGGCTCCAGCTCAGATCCCCGAGTACGAGCAGCTGAGGCGGGACTACCCGCAGCTGTTCTGGGCCGAGAACGGAGGAGCCGGCATCATTCTCAATGACCAGCAGCAGTTCAACCAGCAACAGTTCGACCAGCAGCAGGGGCAACAGTTCTTCTTTAATTGATTTACCTGGCAAGTTCAGCTGAAGACCAGAAGAATGTCAAGCAAGCGTACTGTTGACTTGAACAGAATGTGGCCCGGCGCGCGGCTTGTGGCGATGAAGCAGAAACATCATGCGTGCGTCGCGTTAGCGTGTGCCCAGACGTCATGAGAAGCCGCATTTTAGTCGCGTTACGCTGGTGTAGCAATATGTGATGCGTTGAAGTCGCATTGGTTACCTGTACATATAGTGTTCCGATCAGTCCAATGGACGTGGTGCCCTCACTCAAATGTGATACGTCTCGTTGAAATGCAAGCTATGTCATGCAGGTCTGCATATTGTGCAGCAATGAAATCTGTAAAAACGAGAGTATCTTCCTAGATACGACTCTCACGTCATGCAGTCTCCTGAAAACTCTACACAATGCGTTGAAATGCTAACATCATACGCACGTCCCCTTACAGATACATTATGTATATTATATATATATATATCTATATATATATATATATATATATGCGCGTTATAGAAGGAAATGAAAAAAGGCTATGAGTGAGTTGCTGGACAAGAAAACATGTAAATCTTAAATAGCATTAATTGCACCAAACCATGCATATATACAGAGGTTGTCATCCACGAAATAAAAATGGCCTGAGTGCTCCATAAAGAGCTGAGCTTCACCATATTTGTAGCCAGGGAAAGGAAAGTTAGATCTTAAATGTGCAGCTTGTTGATTGTTATACTTAAGTGGACTTTACCTACCATAAGCTTTGGGGGACTTGTTAGTGTACCTCCTTCCTGTCAGTCGATAGGCTTATTATGCCCAACACCAAACACAGAATGGTTCAATAATTTATTTTTACTGATGTCACTGAAAAGGTGGGTGTGGCACATAAACCTTGCCGCATATTGTGAAAACTTCATATTGATACTACATGTTTCCGGTATCCATACTGTACAAAAGGGTTTCCCAAATCATGCATTACTTGCGTGCATCAACACACCATGTAAGCACACCCGATGTTTTCATGGGACACCAATTCAATCTATCTAGTGGGAATTGTCTTTTGAATCAACCAACCAGCCCACCTGTCCCTTGAAACACCCCCCCCCCCCCCCCCTCCCCTTGCGTAAGATTATGTTTGACTCAGGTGCTACCGCAACGAAATATTGTCAAATCTTGCCGATTTTTAGTGTCTTTCAAACATAAAATAACGAAATGCCACGGCAATGCTGTCGTCGTACTGCGGGCTGACGTTGATATTCCACTGTGAGGTGCGAGTTGCAATAAACGGAACAACTTCACACGATGAAATTGCAAGAGTATAGGATCTTAGCATCTTCGGTCACATGCCCCATTTACAACCATACACAGTACAAATATCGTTGGACATACACCTGTGTAAAATTGACAGATGACAGATGACTGACAATGCCGCATGTCGTAATGGCGCATGTGACGGCAAACCGCGCACTTCTGATAAGAACGAAAGCAAGTACAACGATGATAATGACTTAATTAGTTTTTAGATAGCGATGTCTGCCACGTTCTGATCCTTCTCGACGGCAAAATTATTCAAAGTTATAATAATGAACTGAATTACTTGTATTATTCATTTTATACGCAGACCTGATGCGGGAACTCAGCTTGATGGTAGAATGACGTCATATCAAGTTTATATATTGAGTTAACACCTTCATTGAACGTTCAGCTTCTTTTACGCTGCGTAGGCAGCGCAGAAAGGACAAGAAGCATCTAAAACTGAACTCAAATGACCATAAACGATGGGATACCCACAAATCGCCCAGATACTGTCTACCCACACGGCAGTTCCGGAAAAGATCCAGGCCTCCAAAACACCTTCTTGTCTTGCAGTCTTGTCATGCGGTGTGATCTCACCGCACACAACATTTTATGAAAAAGGACAATAGAATCTCCAATAACGAGATTGTTTCAGCCTCTTCTCATGATGGGCAAGTTTATTACGACTCCGTTCGGGACCCCTCACGTTATCAACATTAACACATCTTCCTTTGAAAAAGCTGCTGGTGCTGAACGCAGCCAATACTGGGCAGTAGATATAGCTAAGCTGAGGTTGAAGGTTGTGCACTTTGTGAGATGGTGTTCAACTGACGATAAAGTAATCCGCCCCTCCTGCCTCACCCACCGTTTCATCCTGGCCTCTCGTAACGCCTCGTCTCGCCAGGAGGTCAACATACGGTCGCCAGCCATGAGTCGGATCAGTGCCGTTCTTCGGGAGCCCCTCCGGACCCGTTAAAAAAGCCTTAATCAAGGAACCCTTTGCAAGGTAAGCCTGTATTCTGGAGCTTTCCCAAATAGACGCATCATTGCCCCCTTACTCATCCCTCCCCCTGATCACGCAGCTTTGACAATGGTCATTGCTAGCCAATACCGCTATAGTTAAATGAAACAGAAGTGATAGTGAAGTTATGAAATAGCACTCTAAAAAACGCAGCCGGTAGATATGCAAACACAACGCCATTGTTCTGTTCACACGCATTCGAATTCTGCTTCGTTGAAAGCAAATTTATTCACAGAGATTGCTTCACTGAATATGGATTATTGACATTTTAACACGCCTATCAAAACATACAAGTGCAGCGTGTTATTCCAAAAACAGAATTAGTTTTGATATCAGTCTTGCAATTTTGCTCAGTCCCGTTCACATAAAGACACAAAGACATGGAGATATCTGGCGAGCAAAGAGCCACAAGGACCCATCAAGGTTGGCCTACATCAGTTCCGCACACATCCTCGAAACAAAGTTTACAACCTAACCTGCATAAATCTAGCTATAAATGAGATACTTAGACCAACAGATCTTGTCCGAATAGTTGTTAATGTTGCGGGAGAGCAACTTTACACGACTTCGTGTGACGGCCTGTTTCAATGAATTATCTCTTTTTCACTAAGCGACATCTGCGTCTTTATAATTCTACTTCTACCTTTTGCCAAATGAAACTGGTTTCCTCTATGTCTCGGTCTAATTTTCATTGTTCCATGAACATCTACCTTCTCTATACCTTTCATAATTTGAGCAAGTCTGTTAGATCCCCTCTAAATCTAAGATATTTCAGCAAATACAGCTCCAAGTTTCTGAGCCTCTCCTTATATTCTAGTCGCCAACAACATTTACCATCCCCATTCCTTTTGCTGTACTACTCCCAGTCTTCTGACATATTTTTGGGGGCATGGGGACCAAGCCGGTACACAACACTCTAGGTGCGGTCTGACATAACTAAGTGCAATATTTTGAAAACATTCCTAGCCTTGTAATGGATATTCCTGTCAATACGTCCGTGCACCTGAGGTGCCTTGCTCCTAGCAGCCCCGCGTTGCAGTTCACACTTCAAATCCGTAGAAATAACGACCCCTAAGCCGCTTTCTGGTAATTGGTGGTTATGAGAAAAATGACTAACTCCATGGAAGGTGCGATAACTCAAGCATGTATGGAACTTGTTCCTACGTACTAAGACTGTCAGACACAGTAATAACTCGCAGTGAAAACATGATCACGGTCCCTTGAGGCCAGCACCCTCCTTTCAGCCCCCTGCCCCCTCCCCTCCCCCCCCCCCCCCCCCCCACTGGCCAGTGTTGACACTAACCGTATTTAACCAGCCTAGAAAACCATCATTAAGCTAGCTCCCTGCCGCCTTTCTTATATGAAAGTTGGGGACCACCTTCATATATGATGCGCTTGCTTGTATGCTGATATTATGCAACGCTCATGGCAGCATTGGCCTAAATTTCAAGCGTCTAGGGCATGCCAGTTACTGACGTAGATAGTTTTTATCGACGGAATGTCCGACCAAAACGTGGTTGAACATGGCATTTGTTCAACGCTGCTCTTTTTAAGAGCCTTCTGACATGTGATTTTCTTATTTCTTTGCTCACCGTTTCAGGGACTTTCGCCCTGGCACACACGTGGCGTTTTGATTTGACCGTGGTCACTCTTTTATACTGGTCTTTCGGTTTGAAGTGTTCGTAGCCCATGATCAAGCGGGTTGCATAACTGGGTGGCTTTGTCAGCCACTTGGACGACACGTACTCGTGTTTCGACATGCAGGTGGTACTACTACACCAAACAGTCTTCATAGGCCACTGACCTCAATTGGGCAGTAGTCCTCACCTTTAAACACATTCACACCAGACGTTTAATTCGTGGTTTTATGCCCGCCTTAGGGAACCGGGTGCTGTGATAACCAGCGATCCAGTGCCAGCGCTCCCACCCAGATCTTGGTTTCGTGGCAAGCCAGCAGCAACAGCGAGTTACGAGTGATCGCTGACCCGATAGGAGCGCGGATCTTGTCCAAAGTGGTCCCCGTGAATGCCGCCTTCAATCGCATAGGATATCGGATGATGATTTTTACGTCTGTCTGGCAATCTATAGTCCATATAATACTGAGTTTTCGAGGGGTTGCGTGAAATCACAGCATGCCACGTGATATGGAAGTTGTAGGATGGTGACGAAGCCATTCCGTGCTGGGATGAACAATTGAATTATCAGCGCAACGCTCATGTTGGTACATTTGGAGCAGGTGAGAGTACGATAAATACACGACTAAAGCTTGGCTTTTATGGTACGTTGAATTTGCAATCAGGAAATTAAGGTCTATAAGGGGTGTTAGCCTTCTAAAATGTATTTTCAACAATTCTACCAATGTAGTCTATACATTCCCTACATTAATATTCTATACATTCTATACATTAATAAGATATATTCTATACACTCCAGGCTACGCAAATCGAATATTAACATGGAAAATGTTTAATGCAGAATCCTAATGCAGAGAAAACTGCATCACTGTTTGCGCCTTTTTACCATCGTCTAATGCCTTGCTTTTACGTAATACACATGCAAGAAGGGGAAGACATTGAGCAGCTCTCACATGAGACCTATACAACAATACAAACTGCGTGATAGTTTTTCCGTCGCGCTAGAAAATAGTTTTGGCGCCATGTGCAAGCCCATCCATTCAACATTTGTCTTCGGGAGCAAAGTGCCTTTCAACAGTCTGCGTTTCACTGCTTCATAGGACTAACTGCCATTTCATTTCGTTTCCGACAGGTCAGGTCAACTTCCCTCCCCAGTGCGGACCATCGCCAGGTCACAGCTGACCTCCCTGCAGCCCATCGGTCCAACCACTGATACCGGAGCCCGGGTCGGCCGGACGGCGCGTGGACGAAGGCCACGGCGCCGAGCCGCAGGCTACAGACGAGAGCGATATAAGCCGACAGGTGCCCACCGCAGACCAGCACTCTTCGACGCACAACCATGCAGATGGTAAGTACGCTCTCGCCTCGGACAGGGGGCCCTCTTGGAGGGAGCGCTATGGCGAGGACCTTAGCGATGGTCGGATGCTGTTAGGTCCATGAAGTGTGTACATGCACCTTTTTTGCGACTTGCTTCACATAGCTGCTGCTTCGCGGGGAATGTGTGGAGGGCGTATTGCGCAGAATGTGCTATATGTATTGTTGGCAACGCAATATGTGTGGACTGTTTGTCGCCCACAGCTGGTGTGAACTTACATAGAAGTTGACGCTTATGTTTTGTATAGGGCGTCAGTGACAGATTTTAGGCAGTTCGCGAGTTCCTAGGGTTGAAAACACGTGTTTTGAAATGTCATTTCGCTGTTCGTGTTCGGAAGAAGAAAAGAATATCATTTTGTCTTGCTCAACTTGGCCAATGTTTTCAGTTTGCTGTCAGCAAACTTTTGCTTAATGCATTATATCACCTTTCCAGTTCGTATTCGCCCTTCTGGTGGCCGCTGCTGCGGCCGCTCCGCAGTTCAATGATTTCAACCAGGACTTCAACGGCCAACAATTTGTCAGCAGTGGCCAGCCGGAAGTGCGGATCCTTAGTCAGAAGTCCGATCAAGATCAAGTCGGCAACTACGAATACAGCTACGAACAGGACAACGGACAGCGGGTGAGGAGGATGTGTGATGACAACATAAGCACACAATGTATTCAACAATTGAAAAAGATACATTGCATGCATCAGTGCTACCGGTAAACATACTTTATCTTGCATCTTTAACACCCCGTCCCTCTGTGGACCAATGGCAGACGAAGGTACCAGTTTGGGCTCTTCGCCAAAACTAGTAACCAAACTGCCAACTATAAACTGCCATAGTTACTGCCAAACTAGGATGGCACCTCTCTACCACTCTAGTGTTCAAGTATAAAGCATTTCATGAACTGTGCTACGGTGACGCTAGACCACAACATCGTCCGACAATTGCTTCTCGCACCCTAACGCTCTTGGTCCTGCATTTGAGAAAAAAAAATCAGGAACGTGGCCGAATGGTACAATGAAGAGTATCAAGGCATTGACGTGTATTCACGGAGTCATCAGCAGAGGTTCCTGTACAGTATGATGTAACGCGTTGGTGGCTTCTTCCAGATGCAAGAGGTGGGGCGAGTGCAGCCAGGACCCGAGCCAGAGACCGGCAGTATCTCCATGGAGGGCAGCTACGAGTTTGTCGGCGACGACGGCAACACCTACCAGGTCAGCTACGTGGCCAACGAGAACGGCTTCCAGCCTCAGGGCGCCCACCTGCCGCAGGCTCCAGCTCAGATCCCCGAGTACGAGCAGCTGAGGCGGGACTACCCGCAGCTGTTCTGGGCCGAGAACGGAGGAGCCGGCGTCATTCTCAACAACCAACAGCAGTTCAACCAGCAACAGTTCGACCAGCAGCAGGGGCAACAGCTCTTCTTTAATTAATTCACCTGGCAAAGTCAACTGAAGACCAGAAGAATGTCAAGCAAGCGTACTGTCGACTTGAAAGGCATGTGGCCCGGTGCGCGGCTTGTGGCGATGAAGCATGAACATCATGCGTGTGTCGCGTTAGCGTGTGTCCAGACGTCATGAAAAGCCGCATTTTAGTCGCGTTACGCTGGTGTAGCAATATGTGATGCGTTCATCCGCATTGGTGACCCGTACAAATAGTGTTCCCATCAGTCCAATGGACGCGGTGCCCTCACTAAAATGTGCTATGTCTCGTTGAAATACAAGCTATGCCATGCAGGTCTACATATTGTGCAGCGATGAAATCTTAAAAACGAGGACAGCTTCCTTGATACGCTCGTATGTCATACAGTCTCCCCAATGCTCTACATATACGTTAAAAAGCGAACGTCACATGCACGTCCCTTATGGGGGCGTGATATATGTGTGAGGAAATCAGAAAAGCTTTTGCGTTGACGTGCTGGCCAGAAACCATGTGAACCTTAAATAGCATTAATTACACAAGCCTTGCGTATATATAGAGGTTGTCTCCCACAAAATATATATGGCCTGAGCTGTCCTCTTCACCATATTTGCAGCCAGAAAAATGGAAGCCAGATCTTAAATGTGCAGCTTGTTCATTGTTATAATCAAGCGTACTGTGCCTGCCATAAGCTTTGAAGGAGTTGAAGTGTACGTCCTTCTTGTCAGTCAATAGGCCTATTTTAACGCCAAAACCAGGAATGGTTCAATGATTTCTTTTTATCGGTACCATTATTGTACCAAATGAGGCAGGTCCTGTGCCCAATATATGGCCCTGCTTTACCTAGCATGCTGGAAGATACTTTGACCACATGGCACAAGCCCACAACGTTTTTTAGTTTGCGCACAAAACTACTTTGGGATTCAGCATTCTCACTTCACTCATCACAGAACTTTGCCACGGCATTTTCAACTGTGCACGGTGGAAAACATACAATATATGTTAGGACCAAGCTCAGCGGTAATGTGAGGTGCATTCTCGAGGAAGAACGAAGTCAGCTGTTTGTGATGTGCAGCAGGCGATGCAGTTTGTTGTGCACCACTTATGCCTCGGGTTTTGTGAACAGCTGGTTTCACGGGTCGGCAGACAAAACTGGAAAGTGTTGCTCAATAGGCGAGCGAGTGACATTCCTTACGGAGGTTTGGAGAGCTGTCCGAGGTCTTGTGGGCGTCAGGCGAGTTTTGCAGGGGATTTCGCGTTGGTTGATGTGCGGAGAAGGCGGGTTGTAAATAGAAGGCCCGGGGCAAAAGAATTTCGGATTTTTCTCGGAATGGAGACGAATGACGGCAGCTGCCAACACAGTTAACGAAGCGTTACGTCAGCGGTGTGATAAGACTGCTCGTCTTCTTTGTGGTCTTGTTCCGCGGGGTCTGTGGCTAAAAATCAAGATGGCGACGAAGCCGGACAAGACGGTGAAGAGTGAGGTAATGGCGACGACCGGAAGTCAAGGTAGATGGAGTGGGTTTGCTGGAGTAGCACCGACCACCTGCACGGACACAGACGACGCGTAGGAGTTTCTCAGGAAGTTTCGTCGGGTTTCGCGCGCTAATAGCTGGAGTGAAGAGAGACAGCTCGATTGTCTTCCGGCCCCGCTACAAGATGGGACAAGCTGGGTGGCTGATGAATTAGAAAATAACCAACCAAAAGACATGAAGGAGGCAGCCGAAACCATCCGGAATCTCCTCTGCTCGAAAGAGAAGAAAAAGGTGGTGCTGCACCGGTTCTATGAGGAGAAGCCGAAGGTGGCTGATCATCCTCGTCTGTTTGTGCTCAACCTACAGCAGCTTCTGCGTGGCGGCATGCCAGAATTGTCTAATCGTCACCTGAAAAAGCAGCCAATGAAGACGGACAAGTTGACAGACACCCAGCAATCAGAACTGTACTTCTACACCGGACTGCCTGGCTTGCGGCTATACAACGGCGTGCTCCTGTGGAACTCGAGGGGACATCAGAGAGCGCACGTGACCCTGCCGACAAGTGTTAGACAAAGAGCGCTGCATCTGGATCGTGACGTCCAGATGTCAGGACATGGAGGTGTGAGGCAAGCACTGCACCGTTTGACAGCCGGTTTCCTCTGGGACAACGTACAGCGCGAGGTGAGGCGGTACTGCGGAAGCTGCACTTCTTATCTGAGGACGAAACCGAAGTATGCCGGCTGCAAGGAGGGAAGAGGAACCGTACCGGTAGAAGGCGAGCCGTTTCTATACTGGTCAACGGCCATCTAAGAATTATTGGAAAGCGAACGTGGTCACAAGTACGTTTTGGTCATAACTGGCCAATTCAGCAAATGGGTGGAAACATTCGCATTGAAGAGACACAGACTGCAGAAGAGGTGGCGTGATGCGTCGTTCAAGTCATCTGCCTGTTTGGCGTCATGGAGACTGCTGACCGATCAGCGACGGAACTTCGAGAGTGTCCTCATCAAAAGAGTCTGCCAGCTGCTGGGCGGGAAGAAGTTGAGAACGGTAATCTACCATCCATGCAGCAACGGGCAAGTGGAGCGAATCAACAGGTCGTTGCTGGAACTTCTGACTCACTACGTGACTGAGAACCAACGCGACTGGGACCTGTGGCTGCCGGTGGTGACATCTGCTTACAACTCTGGTTGCCACAGTGCGACAGGATTCTCACCGGGAGAACTGGTCTACGGGAGACCAATGCGAACTGTTCTGGAAGACGAATTCGACGTGGACAGCATCAAGAACCAGTCTCATCGCTAGCTCTTCGTGAAGCTGAGACATCATCTGAAAAACACGCATCAGAAGGAGTTGGACTTGATTCAGCGAGGGCAGTCTTTGCACCGAGGCAAGACCGGCAAACTTTCAGCCAGGCGACACAGCGTGGTGTCGTAACTTCACAGCAGGACAAGGTGTGACCGCAAAACTGAAGCCAAAGTTCGAGGGACCATATCTCGTACTGGAGGCCCGACTGTAGCATTACTTGCTGATTAAGGGGCGGGGACAACGGCTCGTACACGGCGGACATCTGAAAAAGGGAGAGAAGCCCAGATCTGAGAGAGAAATGGCCGTTGTGCAGATTGAAACTGGAACTGACTACATCGACGCTGGACTGAACTGTGCTGGAGGGAACGGAGCGGATGACCTGACCGGAAAGACAGAGGGGCCGACAACGACGACCTTCGACGACGGCCAAAGAGAAGCTGGGACCGAGGCTATTCAACTGGATGGACTCGTTTGTATCCAGGACCCAGTGCCGGAGAGTGGGGAACAGCTGGAACGAGAAGCGGAGGACGCAGAGCTCAGCCAGACGGAGCAGCTGGAAGCGGTCGCGGTGACGGCCGGAGACGTGGCGGTCGACGACACGACATCAGCGCCTAGCGACGCGCTGGAGAAGGCGGATGGTCGAAGGAAGCCGATGGACGACCTGGGCGGAGTGGTACGAGACCTGCAAGCGGCGACGCCGAAGCCGGCGGCACGGAAGTCGCCCTGTCCGGTGGTGCCCTCTGCAGCTGACGATGAATCGTCGGTGGCGCCACCTGGAACGGAGTTCACGGAAGAGGCGGTACCGGTGGCGACTGGATCAGCGCGGACGAGACGCGGTCGTGAGGTGCGACGACCGAGGCGGTACCTCGACTGGTCAGGGACCTTTGCGTAATAAGAGTTTTGGAGTGCAGGGCTATTTTGTTCAACGCGGAGATTGTGCTGATTTCTGGAAGCTTGATGGTTATGCTTTTTGTGATGTGCCGTGACATTGTAAACTCAGAAGTCAGGGTTACAGTGCTTTTCCAAGTGAGGTTATTTTCGCACCCTACGTCTAGTTTAAGGTGAGGGTGATGTTAAGGCCAAGCGTAGCGGTATGGTGAGGTGCATTCTCGACGAAGAACGAAGTCAGCTGTTTGCGATGTGCAGTAGGTGATGTAGTTTGTTGAGCACCACTTATGCCCTGGGTTTTGTGAACAGCTGGTTTCACGGGTCGGCAGACGAAACGGGAAAGTGTTGACCAATAGGCGAGCGCGTGACATTCCGCACGAAGGCTTGAAGAGCTGTCAGAGGTGATGTGGGCGTCCGGCGAGTTTTGCGGGGGGGGGGGGGAGGATTCGCGTTGGTTGGGTGTACGGAGAAGGCGGGTTGTGAATAGAAGGCCCGGGGCAGAAGAATTTCGGAGTTTTTTTCTCGAAATGGAAGCGCATGACGGCAGCTACCAACAAAGTTAATTAACGAAGCGCTACATATACATTAGAAGCAATGTGAGTCGAAACAGCTCTAGGTATCTGATATCAGCTTTTCCATTCAACCATGGAATGTCGCATTCACCTTAGCCGACACTTACCAGTTCGTCACAATCTCTCAGGCTAGCACTAACCGGAACATCAACCCAGATGATTGACGGTACGCATTGCCATAATAGCGCATTTGACGGGAAACCGCGCAACATTGTTAAAAATTAAATGAAGTGCATCGATGCAAATAACTTGATCAGTTTTTAAGTCACTCCAACCGCCACACTTTGATTGTTATCAATTACAGCAGTTAAAGTTACATCAGTAAATTGTATTACCTATGTCACTCATTCAATACACAGATCTGATACGCAAACTCAGCTTACTGGTGGTAACATGACGTCATGTGGTGTTCATGTGGTGTTTTAACGCCTTCAGTGAGCGTTCAATTTTGTTTTTTTACCCTGCGGAGGCAGCGCAGTAAGGACAAGAAGCATATTAAACTTAACTGAAATGACCATTTAAAAATGGGATACAATGTAGTGTGTCCACAAACCGCCCACATACTCTCTACCCACACGGCAGTGCTAAAAAAGGTCTAGGTCGCTAAAACATATTTTTCAGTCTTGTCATGCGCGAAAGTTTATCACAATCAACATTTTGTGAAAAAGTGTAATAGCACTTTGAACACTGAGAGTGTTTAAGTCTGTTCTCATGATACGCAAGTCGATATGAGTCCCCCACGCTTGTGAGCGAGTGGACGCTTTTTTGGCCCCCGTTCGGCACCCCTCGCGATATCAGCTGTAACACATCTTTCTTAAAACAGCTACTTGTGTTGAGCGTAGCCAATGCTGTGTAGTAGGTATAGCTGTGCTGTGGTTAAAAGGCTGTGCGCTTTGTGAGATGGTGTCCAACTGACGATAAGGTAATCCGCCCCTCTTTCTTCACTCACCGTTTCATCCCGACCTCTCGTGACGCCTCGTCTCTCCAGGGGCCACCTTCCGTCGTCAGCACTGCATCAGATCAGCACCGCCCTTCGGAAGCCCCGCCGAAGCGGCTACAAAGGCCTCGAAGCAGGAACCCTTTGCGAGGGAAGGCTCCATACCGGGGCTTTCCCAGATGGGTGCATGATTGCCTCCTTACTGTTCTCTCGCCGTAATCCCATAATCTTGACAACGGTCGTTGCTGGCCGAAAAGCGCCATAAGTTAAATGGAAACAGAAGTGATGGTGAGGTTATGAATATCCACCTTAAAAGACGCATCCAGTAGACACATGCTTCACGCCATTGTTCTGTTCATGCAAACTTACTCCGCTGTAAAAATAGGACGACCCTACCCGGCCAACATTCTTCTACTCCAGCCATGAACACGACTCCTGCTGCAGTGGAAACCAAATTTGATCACAGCGATTGTTTCGCTGAATATGGATTGCTGACAGCTGAGTACACCTGGCGAATCAGGATAGAGAAGCGCATGATCCAAAAAGCATTTTAGTTTTGATATCAGCCTTACAATGTTGCGCAATTACAATGCTGCTAGTTAGAAAAATGGTTAATTCCATGCACAGTGAAGTAGCTCAAGCATCAGTGCAACTTTTTTGTACCTAGTGCAACTGTAAGACCCAGTAATTACTTCCAGTGGAAAGATGGGCATGATACCTTTAAGCCAGCACTCTTCTTTCAGCACCCCTCCCCCCTTCCTCCCCCACTGACCAGCATTGATACTAACCGTCCTAACCAGCCTGCTGAACCATCAATAAGTTAGTTTGATGCAGCCTTCATTATCTGGAATTCGGGGACCACCTCCGTATATGATGCACTGGCTTGTATATTCATATATGCAACGTTCATAGCAGCATTGGCCTAAAGTCCAAGCGTCTAAGGCATGCCAGTCACTGAGGCTGAATGTCTTTATCGACGGAATGCCCAACCAAAACGTGGTTCAACATGATATTCGTTTAACGCTCCCTTCTAGAGCCTTCTGACATAGGATTTTGTATTTTCCTTGCTCGCCGTTCTAGGAACCTTGCGTTCTGGCACGTACGTGGTGCATGGATGTGATCTTAGTCACTATTTTACATTGGGCTTTCAGGTTTGAGCGTTCGTTTACAATGGCCAAGCGGATTCAGTAACTGGGGGGCTTTATCAGTCCTTTCGACTACACGTCCTCGTGTGCGCACGTGCAGGTAGTGCTTTTACACCAAACAGTCTTCATAGGCCTATGACCCCAATTGGCCAATAGTCCTCACCTTT
>NW_023596448.1:3753679-3808968 GCF_011947565.3 Pollicipes pollicipes
GCCAGTGTTGACACTAACCGTATTTAACCAGCCTAGAAAACCATCATTAAGCTAGCTCCCTGCCGCCTTTCTTATATGAAAGTTGGGGACCACCTTCATATATGATGCGCTTGCTTGTATGCTGATATTATGCAACGCTCATGGCAGCATTGGCCTAAATTTCAAGCGTCTAGGGCATGCCAGTTACTGACGTAGATAGTTTTTATCGACGGAATGTCCGACCAAAACGTGGTTGAACATGGCATTTGTTCAACGCTGCTCTTTTTAAGAGCCTTCTGACATGTGATTTTCTTATTTCTTTGCTCACCGTTTCAGGGACTTCCGCCCTGGCACACACGTGGCGTTTTGATTTGACCGTGGTCACTCTTTTATACTGGTCTTTCGTTTGAAGTGTTCGTAGCCCATGATCAAGCGGGTTGCATAACTGGGTGGCTTTGTCAGCCCACTTGGACGACACGTCCTCGTGTTTCACATGCAGTGGTACTACTACACCAAACAGTCTTCATAGCCACTGACCTCAATTGGCAGTAGTCCTCACCTTTAAACACATTCACACCAGGCGTTAAATTCGTGTTTTATGCCCGCCTTAGAGAACCGGGTGCTGTGACAACCAGCGATCCAGTGCCAGCGCTCCCACCCAGATCTTGGTTTCGTGGCAAGCCAGCAGCAACGCGAGTTACGAGTGATCGCTGACCCGATAGGAGCGCGGATCTTGTCCAAAGTGGTCCCCGTGAATGCCGCCTTCAATCGCATAGGATATCGGATGGTGGATTTTTACGTCTGTCTGACAATCTATAGTCCATATAATACTGAGTTTTTCGAGGGGTTGCGTGAAATCACATGCATCCACGTGATATGGAAGTTGTAGGATGGTGACGAAGCCATTCCGTGCTGTGATGAACAATTGAATTATCAGCGCACGCTCATCCTGGTACATTTGGAGCAGGTGAGAGTACGATAAATACACGACTAAAGCTTGGCTTTTATGGTACGTTGAATTTGCAATCAGGAAATTAAGGTCCATCAGGGGTGTTAGCCTTCTAAAATGTATTTCATTCACAATTCTACCAATGTAGTCTATACATTCCCTACATTAATATTCTATACATTCTATACATTAATAAGATATATTCTTACACTCCAGGCTACGCAAATCGAATATTAACTATGGAAAATGTTTAATGCAGAATCCAATGCAGAAAAACTGCATCATTGTTTGCGCCTTTAACCATCGTCTAATGCCTTGCTTTTACGTAATACACATACAAGAAGGGATGACATTGAGCAGCTCTCACATGAGACCTATACAACAATACAAGCTGCGTAAGTCTTTTCCGTTCGCGCTAGAAAGGAGTCGCGTGCCCAGCAACATTTGGGCCATGTGCAATCCCATCCATTGAATATTTGTCTTCGGGAGCAAAGTGTTTTCAACAGACTGCGCTTCACTGCTTCATAGGACTAACTGAGAATTTCATTTCGCTTCCGACAGGTATCAGGTCAACTCCCCCCCCAGCGCGGACCATCGCCAGGTCACAGCTGACCTCCCTGCAGCCCATCGGTCCAATCACTGATACCAGAGCCCGGGTCGGCCGGACGCGCGTGACGAAGGCCACGGCGCCGAGCCGCAGGCTACAGACGAGAGCGATATAAGCCGACAGGTGGCCACCACAGACCACACTCTTCGACGCACAACCATGCAGATGGTAAGTACGCTGGCTCGACAGGCGGGCGCTCCTGCAGGGAGCGCTATGGCGAGGACCTTAGCGATGTTCGATGCTATTAGGTCCATACAGTGTGTACATGCACCTTTCTTGTGACTTGCTCCACATAGCTACTGCTTCGTGGAAAATGTGTGGAGTGCGTATTGCGCAGAATGTGCTTTATGTATTGTTTGTAACGCAATCTGAGTGGACTGTTGTCGCTGCAGCTGGTGTGAATTTACATGGAAGTTGAGGCTTATGTTTTTGTATAAGGCGTCAGTGACAGGTTTTAGGCAGTTCGTGAGTTCCTAGGGTTGAAAACACGTGCTTTGAAATGTCAGTTCGCTGTTTGTGTTCGGAAGAGGAAAAGAATACCATTTTTGTCTTGCTCACTCGGCCAATGTTTTCAGTTTGTTGTCAGCAAACTCTTCCTTAATGCATTATCTCACCTTTCCAGTTCGTAGTCGCCCTTTGGTGACCGCTGCTGCGGCCGCTCCGCAGTTCAATGATTTCAACCAGGACTTCAACAACCAACAGTTTGTCAGCAGTGGCCAGCCGGAAGTGCGGATCCTTAGTCAGAAGTCCGATCAAGATCAAGTGGGGAACTACGAGTACAGCTACGAACAGGACAACGGACAGCGGGTGAGAAAGATGTGTGATGATAACATTAGCACACAATTTATTCAACAGTTGAAAATGGACATCTTGCATGGATCAGTGCTACCAGCAACCATGCTTTATCGTGCGTCTTTAACCGCCTATCCTTCTGTGGACCAATTGCAGACGAAGGTATCAGTTTGGGCTCTTCGCAAAAACTGGTAACCAAGCTGCCAACTATAAACTGCCATAGTTACTGCCAAACTAGGATGGCCCCTCTCTGCCATCCTGGTGTTCAAGTGTAAAACACGTCATGAACTGGGCTACGATGATGCTAGACCCGAACATCCTTCGACAATTGCTTCTCGCACCCTAACGCTCGTGGTCCTGCATTTGCAAAATTAAGGATTGTGACCGAATGGTACAATGAAGAGTATCAAGGCATTGACGTGTGGTCACGGTGTCAGCAGAGTTTCCTGTACAGTGTGGTGTAACGCATTGATCGCTTCTTCCAGATGCAAGAGGTGGGACGAGTGCAGCCAGGACCCGAGCCAGAGACCGGCAGTATCTCCATGGAGGGCAGCTACGAGTTTGTCGGCAACGACGGCAACACGTACCAGGTCAGCTACGTGGCCAACGAGAACGGCTTCCAGCCTCAGGGCGCCCACCTGCCGCAGGCTCCAGCTCAGATCCCCGAGTACGAGCAGCTGAGGCGGGACTACCCGCAGCTGTTCTGGGCCGAGAACGGAGGAGCCGGCATCATTCTCAATGACCAGCAGTTCAACCAGCAACAGTTCGACCAGCAGCAGGGGCAACAGTTCTTCTTTAATTGATTTACCTGGCAAGTTCAGCTGAAGACCAGAAGAATGTCAAGCAAGCGTACTGTTGACTTGAACAGAATGTGGCCCGGCGCGCGGCTTGTGGCGATGAAGCAGAAACATCATGCGTGCGTCGCGTTAGCGTGTGCCCAGACGTCATGAGAAGCCGCATTTTAGTCGCGTTCGCTGGTGTAGCAATATGTGATGCGTTGAATCGCATTGGTTACCTGTACATATAGTGTTCCGATCAGTCCAATGGACGTGATGCCCTCACTCAAATGTGATGCGTCTCGTTGAAATACAAGCTATGTCATGCAGGTCTGCATATTGTGCAGCGATGAAATCTGTAAAAACGAGAGTATCTTCCTAGATACGACTCTCACGTCATGCAGTCTCCTGAAAACTCTACACATGCGTTGAAATGCTAACGTCATACGCACGTCCCTTACAGATACATTATGTATATATATATATATATATAATATATATATATATATATATATATATATATATATATATATATATATATATGCCGTATAGAAGGAAATGAAAAAGGCTATGAGTTGAGTTGCTGGACAAGAAAACATGTAAATCTTAAATAGCATTAATTACACAAACCATGCATATATACAGAGGTTGTCATCCACAAATAAAAATGGCCTGAGTGCTCCATAAAGAGCTGAGCTTCACCATATTTGTAGCCAGGGAAAGGAAAGTTAGATCTTAAATGTGCAGCTTGTTGATTGTTATACTTAAGTGGACTTTACCTACCATAAGCTTTGGGGGACTTGTAGTGTACCTCCTTCCTGTCAGTCGATAGGCTTATGCCAACACCAACACAGGAATGGTTCAATAATTTATTTTTACTGATGCCACTGAAAAGGTGGGTGTGGCACATAAACCTTGCCGCATATTGTGAAAACTTCATATTGATACTACATGTTTCCGGTATCCATACTGTACAAAAGGGTTTCCCAAATCATGCATTACTTGGGTGCATCAACACACCATGTAAGCACACCCGATGTTTTCATGGGGCACCAATTCAATCTATCTAGTGGGAATTGTCTTTTGAATCAACCAACCAGCCCACCTGTCCCTTGAAACCCCCCCCCCCCCCCCCCCCTCCCCTTGCGTAAGATTATATTTGACTCAGGTGCTACCGCAACGAAATATTGTCAAATCTTGCCGATTTTTAGTGTCTTTCAAACATAAAATAACGAAATGCCACGGCAATGCTGTCGTCATACTGCGGGCTGACGTTGATATTCCACTGTAGGCGCGAGTTGCAATAACGGAACAACTTCACACGATGAAATTGCAAGAGTATAGGATCTTAGCATCTTCGGTCACATGCCCCATTTACAACCATACACAGTACAAATATCGTTGGACATACACCTGTTAAAATTGACAGATGACAGATGACTGACAATGCCGCATGTCGTAATGGCGCATGTGACGGCAAACCGCGCACCTCTGATAAGAACGAAAGCAAGTACAACGATGATAATGACTTAATTAGTTTTTAGATAGCGATGTCTGCCACGTTCTGATCCTTCTCGACGGCAAAATTATTCAAAGTTATAATAATGAACTGAATTACTTGTTATTCATTTCATACGCAGACCTGATGCGGAACTCAGCTTGATGGTAGAATGACGTCATATCAAGTTTATATATTGAGTTAACACCTTCATTGAACGTTCAGCTTCTTTTACGCTGCGTAGGCAGCGCAGAAAGGACAAGAAGCATCTAAAACTGAACTCAAATGACCATTTAAAGATGGGAGACAATGTAGTGTACCCACAAATCGCCCAGATACTGTCTACCCACACGGCAGTTCCGAAAAGATCCAGGCCTCCAAAACACCTTCTTGTCTTGCAGTCTTGTCATGCGGTGTGATCTCACAGCACCAACATTTTATGAAAAAGGACAATAGAATCTCCAAACGAGAGTGTTTCAGCCTCTTCTCATGATGGGCAAGTTTATTACGACTCCGTTCGGGACCCCTCACGTTATCAACATTAACATCTCCTTTCAAAAGCTGTGTGAACGCAGCCAATACTGGGTTGTAGATATAGCTGAGCTGAGGTTGAAGGTTGTGCACTTTGTGAGATGGTGTTCAACTGACGATAAAGTAATCCGCCCCTCCTGCCTCACCCACCGTTTCATCCTGGCCTCTCGTAACGCCTCGTCTCGCCAGGAGGTCAACAAACGGTCGCCAGCCATGAGTCGGATCAGTGCCGTTCTTCGGGAGCCCCCCGGACCCGTTAAAAAAGCCTTAATCAAGGAACCCTTTGCAAGGTAAGCCTGTATTCTGGAGCTTTCCCAAATAGACGCATCATTGCCCCCTTACTCATCCCTCCCCCTGATCACGCAGCTTTGACAATGGTCATTGCTAGCCAATACCGCTATAGTTAAATGAAACAGAAGTGATAGTGAAGTTATGAAATAGCACTCTAAAAAACGCAGCCGGTAGATATGCAAACACAACGCCATTGTTCTGTTCACACGCATTCGAATTCTGCTTCGTTGAAAGCAAATTTATTCACAGAGATTGCTTCACTGAATATGGATTATTGACATTTTAAACGCCTATCAAAACATAAAAGTGCAGCGTGTTATTCCAAAAACAGAATTAGTTTTGATATCAGTCTTGCAATTTTGCTCAGTCCCGTTCACATAAAGACACAAAGACATGGAGATATCTGGCGAGCAAAGAGCCACAAGGACCCATCAAGGTTGGCCTACATCAGTTCCGCACACATCCTCGAAACAAGTTTACAACCTACCTGCATAAATCTAGCTATAAATGAGATACTTAGACCAATAGATCTTGTCCGAATAGTTTTTAATGTTGCGGGAGAGCAACTTTACACAACTTCGTGTGACGGCCTGTTTTCAATGAATTATCTCTTTTTCACTAAGCGACATCTGCGTCCTTTATAATTCTACTTCTACCTTTTGCCAAATGAAACTGGTTTCCTCTATGTCTCGGTCTAATTTTCATTGTTCCATGAACATCTACCTTTCTATACCTTTCATAATTTGAGCAAGTCTATTAGATCCCCTCTAACTCTAAGATATTTCAGCAAATACTGCTCCTAGTTTCTGAGCCTCTCCTTATCTTCTAGTCGCCAACAACATTTACCATCCCCATTCCTTTTGCTGTACTACTCCCAGTCTTCTGACATATTTTTGGGGCATGGGGACCAAGCCGGTACACAACACTCTGGGTGCGGTCTGACATAACTAAGTGCAATATTTTGAAAACATTGCTACCTTGTAATGGATATTCCTGTCAATACGGTCCGTGCACCTGAGGTGCCTTGCTCCTAGCAGCCCCGCGTTGCGATTCAGACTTCAAAATCCGTAGAAATAACGACCCCTAAGCCGCTTTCTGGTAATTGGTGGTTATGAGAAAAATGACTAACTCCATGGAAGGTGCGATAACTCAAGCATGTATGGAACTTGTTCCTACGTACTAAGACTGTCAGACACAGTAATAACTCGCAGTGAAAACATGATCACGGTCCTTGAGGCCAGCACCCTCCTTTCAGCCCCTGCCCCCTCCCCTCCCCCCCTCCCCCCCCCCCCCCCCCACTGGCCTGTGTTGACACTAACCGTATTTAACCAGCCTAGAAAACCATCAGTAAGCTAGCTCCCCTGCCGCCTTCCTTATATGAAAGTTGGGGACCACCTTCGTATATGATGCGCTTGCTTGTATGCTGATATTATGCAACGCTCATGGCAGCATTGGCATAAATTTCAAAGCGTCTGGGGCATGCCAGTCACTGACGTAGATAGTTTTTATCGACGGAATGTCCGACCAAAACGTGGTTGAACCATGGCATTTGTTCAACGCTGCTCTTTTAAGAGCCTTCTGACATGTGATTTTCTTATTTCTTTGCTCACCGTTTCAGGGACTTTCGCCCTGGCACACACGTGGCGTTTTGATTTGACCGTGGCCACTCTTTATACTGGTCTTTCAGTTTGAAGTGTTCGTAGCCCATGATCAGCGGGTTGCATAACTGGGTGGCTTTGGTCAGCCACTTGGACGACACGTCCTCGTGTTTTCGACATGCAGGTGGTACTACTACAACCAAACAGTCTTCATAGGCCACTGACCTCAATTGGGCAGTAGATCCTCACCTTTAAACACATTCACACCAGACGTTAAATTCGTGGTTTTATGCCCGCCTTAGGGAACCGGGTGCTGTGACAACCAGCGATCCAGTGCCAGCGCTCCCACCCAGATCTTGGTTTCGTGGCAAGCCAGACAGCAACAGCGAGTTACGAGTGATCGCTGACCCGATAGGAGCGCGGATCTTGTCCAAAGTGGTCCCCGTGAATGCCGCCTTCAATCGCATAGGATATCGGATGGTGATTTTTACGTCTGTCTGGCAATCCTATAGTCCATATAATACTGAGTTTTCGAGGGGTTGCGTGAAATCACAGCATGCCACGTGATATGGAAGTTGTAGGATGGTGACGAAGCCATTCCGTGCTGGGATGAACAATTGATTATCAGCGCAACGCTCATGTTGGTACATTTGGAGCAGGTGAGAGTACGATAAATACACGACTAAAGCTTGGCTTTATGGTACGTTGAATTTGCAATCAGGAAATTAAGGTCTATCAGGGGTGTTAGCCTTCTAAAATGTATTTTCAACAATTCTACCAATGTAGTCTATACATTCCCTACATTAATATTCTATACATTCTATACATTAATAAGCTATATTCCTATACACTCCAGGCTACGCAAATCGAATATTAACATGGAAAATGTTTAATGCAGAATCCTAATGCAGAGAAAACTGCATCACTGTTTGCGCCTTTTTACCATCGTCTAATGCCTTGCTTTTACGTAATACACATGTAAGAAGGGGATGGACATTGAGCAGCTCTCACATGAGACCTATACAACAATACAAGCTGCGTAATAGTCTTTTCGTCGCGCTAGAAAGGAGTCGCGTGCCCAGCAACAATTTGGGCCATGTGCAATCCCATCCATTGAATATTTGTCTTCGGGAGCAAAGTGTATTTCAACAGACTGGCGTTCACTGCTTCATAGAACTAACTAGAATTTCATTTCGCTTCCGACAGGTCAGGTCAACTTCCCTCCCCAGTGCGGACCATCGCCAGGTCACAGCTGACCTCCCTGCAGCCCATCGGTCCAATCACTGATACCAGAGCCCGGGTCGGCCGGACGGCGCGTGGATGGAGGCCACGCCGCCGAGCCGCAGGCTACAGACGAGAGCGATATAAGCCGACAGGTGGCCACCGCAGACCAGCACTCCTCGACGCACAACCATGCAGATGGTAAGTACGCTCCTCGCCTCGGACAGGGGGCCCTCTTGGAGGGAGCGCTATGGCGAGGACCTTAGCGATGGTCGGATGCTGTTAGGTCCATGAAGTGTGTACATGCACCATTTTTTGCGACTTGCTCCACATAGCTGCTGCTTCGCGGGAATGTGTGGAGGGCGTACTGCGCAGAATGTGCTATATGTATTGTTGGCAACGCAATATGTGTGGACTGTTTGTCGCCCACAGCTGGTGTGAACTTACATAGAAGTTGACGCTTATGTTTTGTATAGGGCGTCAGTGACAGATTTTAGGCAGTTCGCGAGTTTCCTAGGGTTGAAAACACGTGTTTTGAAATGTCATTTCGCTGTTCGTGTTCGGAAGAAGAAAAAAATATCGTTTTGTCTTGCTCAGCTTGGCCAATGTTTTCAGTTTGCTGTCAGCAAACTTTTGCTTAATGCATTATATCACCTTTCCAGTTCGTATTCGCCCTTCTGGTGGCCGCTGCTGCGGCCGCTCCGCAGTTCAGTGATTTCAACCAGGACTTCAACAGCCAACAGTTTGTCAGCAGTGGCCAGCCGGAAGTGCGGATCCTTAGTCAGAAGTCCGATCAAGATCAAGTGGGGAACTACGAGTACAGCTACGAACAGGACAACGGACAGCGGGTGAGGAGGATATGTGATGACAACATAAGCACACAATGTATTCATTAATTGAAAAAAAGATATATTGCATGGATCAGTGCTACCGGTAAACATACTTTATCTTGCATCTTTAACACCCCGTCCCTCTGTGGACCAATGGCAGACGAAGGTACCAGTTTTGGCTCTTCGCCAAAACTAGTAACCAAACTGCCAACTATAAACTGCCATAGTTACTGCCAAACTAGGATGGCACCTCTCTACCACTCTAGTGTTCAAGTATAAAGCATTTCATGAACTGTGCTACCGGTGACGCTAGACCACAACATCGTCCGACAATTGCTTCTCGCACCCTAACGCTCTTGGTCCTGCATTTGAAAAAAAATCAGGAACGTGGCCGAATGGTACAGTGAAGAGTATCAAGGCATTGACGTGTGGTCACGGAGTCATCAGCAGAGGGTTCCTGTACAGTATGATGTAACGCGTCGGTGGCTTCTTCCAGATGCAAGAGGTGGGGACGAGTGCAGCCAGGACCCGAGCCAGAGACCGGTAGTATCTCCATGGAGGGCAGCTACGAGTTTGTCGGCAACGACGGCAACACCTACCAGGTCAGCTACGTGGCCAACGAGAACGGCTTCCAGCCTCAGGGCGCCCACCTGCCGCAGGCTCCAGCTCAGATCCCCGAGTACGAGCAGCTGAGGCGGGACTACCCGCAGCTGTTCTGGGCCGAGAACGGAGGAGCCGGCGTCATTCTCAACGGCCAGCAGCAGTTCAACCAGCAGCAGTTCGACCAGCAGGGGCAACAGTTCTTCTTTAATTAATTCACCTGGCAAAGTCAACTGAAGACCAGAAGAATGTCAAGCAAGCGTACTGTGGACTTGAAAAGCATGTGGTTCGGAGCGCGGCTTGTGGCGATGAAGCATGAACATCGTGCGTGTGGCGCGTTGGCGTGTGTCCAGACGTCATGAGAAGCCGCATTTTAGTCGCGTTACGCCGGTGTAGCAATATGTGATGCGTTGAATCGCATTGGTTGCCCCGTACAAATAGTGTTCCCATCAGTCCAATGGACGTGATGCCCTCACTCAAATGTGCTATGTCTCGTTGAAATACAAGCTATGTCATGCAGGTCTGCATGTTGTGGAGCGATGAAATCTGTAAAAACGAGAGTAGCTTCCTAGATCCGACTATCACGTCATGCAGTCTCCTGAAAACTCTACACATGCGTTGAAATGCTAACGTCATACGCACGTCCCTTACAGATACTTATATATATATATATATTATATATATATATACATATATATATATATATATATATAATATATATATATTCACGTATAGAAGGAAATGAAAAAAAGGCTATGAATTGAGTTGCTGAACAAGAAAACATGTAAATCTTAAATAGCATTAATTACACAACCATGCATATATACAGAGGTTGTCATCCACAAAATAAAATGGCCTGAGTGCTCCATAAAGAGCTGAGCTTCACCATATTTGTAGCCAGGGAAGGGAAGTTAGATCTAAATGTGCAGCTTGTTGATTGTTATACTTAAGTGGACCTTACCTACCATAAGCTTTGGGGGGACTTGTAGTGTACCTCCTTCCTGTCAGTCGATAGGCCTTATGCCAACACCAAGCACAGGAATGGTTCAATAATTTATTTTTTACTGATGCCACTGAAAAGGTGGGTGTGGCACATAAACCTTGCCGCATATTGTGAAAAACTTCATATTGAGTATACATGTTTCCGGTATCCATACTGTACAAAAGGTTTCCGAAATCATGCATTACTTGGGTGCATCAACACACCATGTAAGCACACCCGATGTTTTCATGGGACACCAATTCAATCTATCTAGTGGGAATTGTCTTTTGAATCAACCAACCAGCCCACCTGTCCCTTGAAACACCCTCCCCCCCCCCCCCCCCTCCCCTTGCGCAAGATTATATTTGACTCAGGTGCTACCGCAACGAAATATTGTCAAATCTTGCCGATTTTTAGTGTCTTTCAAACATAAAATAACGAAATGCCACGGCAATGCTGTCGTTATACTGCGGGCTGACGTTGATATTCCACTGTGAGGTGCGAGTTGCAATAAACGGAACAACTTCACACGATGAGATTGCAAGAGTTTAGGATCTTAGCATCTTCGGTCCACGTGCCCCATTTACAACCATACACAGTACAAATATCGTTGGACATACATCTGCGTAAAATTGACAGATGACAGATGACTGACAATGCCGCATGTCGTAATGGCGCATGTGACGGCAAATCGCGCACCTCTGAAAAGAACGAAAGCAAGTACAACGATGATAATGACTTAATTAGTTTTTTAGATAGCGATTTCTACACCACGTTCTGATCGTTCTCGACGGCAAAATTATTCAAAGTTATAATAATGAACTGAATTACTTGTATTATTCATTTCATACACAGACCTGATGCGGAAACTCAGCTTGATGGTAGAATGACGTCATATCAAGTTTATATGTTGAGTTAACACCTTCATTGAACGTTCAGCTTCTTTACGCTGCGTAGGCAGCGCAGAAAGGACAAGAAGCATCTAAAACTGAACTCAAATGACCATTTAAAGATGGGAGACAATGTAGTGTACCCACAAATCGCCCAGATACTGTCTACCCACACGGCAGTTCCGAAAAAGATCCAGGCCTCCAAAACACCTTCTTGTCTTGTAGTCTTGTCAGATGCGGTGTGATCTCACCGCACACAACATTTTATGAAAAAGGACAATAGAATCTCCAATAACGGGATTGTTTCAGCCTCTTCTCATGATGGGCAAGTTTATTACGACTCCGTTCGGGACCCCTCACGTCATCAACATTAAACACATCTTCCTTTGAAAAAGCTGCTGGTGCTGAACGCAGCCAATACTGGGCAGCAGATATAGCTAAGCTGAGGTTGAAGGTTGTGCACTTTGTGAGATGGTGTTCAACTGACGATAAAATAATCCGCCCCTCCTGCCTCACTCACCTTTTCATCCTGGCCTCTCGTGACGCCTCGTCTCCCCAGGGGGTCAGCAAACGGTCGCCAGCCATGAGTTGGATCAGTGCCGCTCTTCGGGAGCCCCTCCGGACCCGTTAAAAAAGCCTTAATCAAGGAACCCTTTGCAAGGTAAGCCTGTATTCCGGAGCTTTCCTAAATAGACGCATTGTTGCCCCCTCACTCATCCCTCGCCGTGATCACGTAGCTTTGACAATGGTCATTGCTGGCCGATACCGCTATAGTTAAATGAAACAGAAGTAATAGTGAAGTTATGAAATAGCGCTCTAAAAAACGCATCCAGTAGATATATAAACACAACGCCATTGTTGTGTTTACACGCATTCGAATTCTGCTTCGTTGAAAGCAAATTTATTCACAAAGATTGCTTCACTGAATACGGATTAATGACATTTTAACACGCCTAGCGAGGCATAAAAGAGCAGCGTGTTATGCCAAAAACAAAACTAGTTTTGATATCAGTCTTGCAATTTTGCTCAGTCCCATTAAAATAAAGACACAAAGACATGAAAATATCTGACGAACAAAGAGCCATCGAGCCAACAAGGACCCATCGAGGACGGCCTACATTAGGTTCCGCACACATCCTCGAAACTAATTTTACAACCTGACCTGCATAAATCTAGCTATAAATGAGATACTTAGACCGATAGATCTTCCCCAAATGGTTTTTAATGTTGCGAGAGAGGACCTTCATGCGACTTCGTTTAGCGGCCTATTTCAATTTGATTTCCTCTCTTTCACTAAGTGACATCTGCGTTTTTTATAATTCTACCCCTACCTTTTGCCAAATGGAACTGGTTTCCTCTATGTCTCTAATTTCCATTGTTCCATGAAGATCTACGTTTTCTATACCTTTCATAATCTTGAGCAAGTCTAGTGGATCCCCTCTAAATCTAAGATAACTGAGTGAATACAGTTCCTAGGCCCCGAGCCTCTCCTTATATTCTAGTCGCCAGTAATTTAATCATCCCCATTCCTTTTTGCTGTACTTTTCCCAACGTTCTGACATCTTTTTGGGAGTATGGGAACCAAGCCGGTACACAATACTCTAGGTGCGGTCTGACATACCTAAGTGCAATATTTTGACAACATTCCTAGCCTTGTAATGGATATTCCTGCTAATACGCCGGTGCACCTGAGGTGCCTTGCTCCTAGCAGCCCCGCGTTGCGGTTCAGCCTTCAAATCCGTAGAAATAACGACCCCTAAGCCGTTTTCTGGTAGTTGGTCGTTATGAGAAAAATGACTAACTCCATGAAAGGTGTGATGACTCAAGCATGTATGGAACTTGTTTCTACGTACTAAGACTGTCAGACACAGTAATAACTCGCAGTGAAAACATGATCACGGTCCCTTGAGGCCAGCACCCTCCTTTCAGCCCCCTGCCCCCTCCCCTCCCCCCCCCCCACCCACTGGCCAGTGTTGACACTAACCGTATTCAACCAGCCTAGAAAACCATCATTAAGCTAGCTTCCTGCCGCCTTCCTTATATGAAAGTTGGGGACCACCTTCGTATATGATGCCGCTTGCTTGTATGCTGATATTATGCAACGCTCATGGCAGCATTGGCATAATTTCAAGCGTCTAGGGCATGACAGTCACTGACGTAGATAGTTTTTATCGACGGAATGTCCGACCAAAACGTGGTTGAACATGGCATTTGTTCAACGCTGCTCTTTTAAGAGCCTTCTGACATGTGATTTTCTTATTTCTTTGCTCAACCGTTTCAGGGACTTCCGCCCTGGCACACACGTGGCGTTTTGATTTGACCGTGGTCACTCTTTTATACTGGTCTTTCGGTTTGAAGTGTTCGTAGCCATGATCAAGCGGGTTGCATAACTGGGTGGCTTTGTCAGCCACTTGGACGACACGTCCTCGTGTTTCAACATGCAGGTGGTACTACTACACCAAACAGTCTTCATAGGCCACTGACCTCAATTGGGCAGTAGTCCTCACCTTTAAACACATTCACACCAGGCGTTAAATTCGTGGTTTTATGCCCGCCTTAGAGAACCGGGTGCTGTGACAACCAGCGATCCAGTGCCAGCGCTCCCACCCAGATCTTGGTTCGTGGCAAGCCAGCAGCAAACGCGAGTTACGAGTGATCGCTGACCCGATAGGAGCGCGGATCTTGTCCAAAGTGGTCCCCGTGAATGCCGCCTTCAATCGCATAGGATATCGGATGGTGATTTTTACGTCTGTCTGACAATCTATAGTCCATATAATACTGAGTTTTCGAGGGGTTGCGTGAAATCACAGCATGCCACGTGATATGGAAGTTGTAGGATGGTGACGAAGCCATTCCGTGCTGGGATGAACAATTGAATTATCAGCGCAACGCTCATCCTGGTACATTTGGAGCAGGTGAGAGTACGATAAATACACGACTAAAGCTTGGCTTTTATGGTACGTTGAATTTGCAATCAGGAAATTAAGGTCCATCAGGGGTGTTAGCCTTCTAAAATGTATTTTCAACCAATTCTACCAATGTAGTCTATACATTCCCTACATTAATATTCTATACATTCTATACATTAATAAGATATATTCTATACACTCCAGGCTACGCAAATCGAATATTAATATGGAAAATGTTTAAATGCAGAATCCTAATGCAGAGAAAACTGCATCACTGTTTGCGCCTTTTTAACCATCGTCTAATGCCTTGCTTTTACGTAATACACATACAAGAAGGGGATGACATTGAGCAGCTCTCACATGAGACCTATACAACAATACAAGCTGCGTATAGTCTTTTCGGTCGCGCTAGAAAGGAGTCGCGTGCCCAGCAACATTTGGGCCATGTGCAATCCCCATCCATTGACTATTTGTCTTCGGGAGCAAAGTGTATTTCAACAGACTGCGCTTCACTGCTTCATAGGACTAACTAGAATTTCATTTCGCTTCCGACAGGTCAGGTCAACTCCCCTCCCCAGCGCGGACCATCGCCAGGTCACAGCTGACCTCCCTGCAGCCCATCGGTCCAACCACTGATACCAGAGCCCGGGTCGGCCGGACGGCGCGTGGACGAAGGCCACGGCGCCGAGCCGCAGGCTACAGACGAGAGCGATATAAGCCGACAGGTGGCCACCACAGACCAGCACTCTTCGACGCACAACCATGCAGATGGTAAGTACGCTGGCTAATCGGACAGGCGGGCGCTCCTGGAGGGAGCGCTATGGCGAGGACCTTAGCGATGTTCGGATGCTATTAGGTCCATACAGTGTGTACATGCACCTTTCTTGTGACTTGCTCCACATAGCTACTGCTTCGTGGAAAATGTGTGGAGTGCGTATTGCGCAGAATGTGCTTTATGTATTGTTTGTAACGCAATCTGAGTGGACTGTCTGTCGCTGCAGCTGGTGTGAATTTACATGGAAGTTGAGGCTTATGTTTTGTATAAGGCGTTAGTGACAGGTTTTAGGCAGTTCGTGAGTTCCTAGGGTTGAAAAACACGTGCTTTGAAATGTCAGTTCGCTGTTTGTGTTCGGAAGAGGAAAAGAATACCATTTTTGTCTCGCTCAACTCGGCCAATGTTTTCAGTTTGTTGTCAGCAAACTCTTCCTTAATGCATTATCTCACCTTTCCAGTTCGTAGTCGCCCTTTTGGTGACCGCTGCTGCGGCCGCTCCGCAGTTCAATGATTTCAACCAGGACTTCAACAACCAACAGTTTGTCAGCAGTGGCCAGCCGGAAGTGCGGATCCTTAGTCAGAAGTCCGATCAAGATCAAGTCGGCAACTACGAGTACAGCTACGAACAGGACAACGGACAGCGGGTGAGAAAGATGTGTGATGATTACATTAGCACACAATTTATTCAACAGTTGAAAATGGACATCTTGCATGGATCAGTGCTACCAGCAACCATGCTTTATCGTGCGTCTTTAATCGCCTATCCTTCGTGGACCAATTGCAGACGAAGGTATCAGTTTGGGCTCTTCGCCAAAACTGGTAACCAAACTGCCAACTATAAACTGCTGTAGTTACTGCCAAACTAGGATGGCCCCTCTCTGCCATCCTGGTGTTCAAGTGTAAAACACGTCATGAACTGGGCTACGATGATGCTAGACCCGAACATCCTTCGACAATTGCTTCTCGCACCCTAACGCTCGTGGTCCTGCATTTGCAAAATTAAGGATTGTGACCGAATGGTACAATGAAGAGTATCAAGGCATTGACGTGTGGTCACGGTGTCAGCAGAGTTTCCTGTACAGTGTGGTGTAACGCGTTGGTGGCTTCTTGCAGATGCAAGAGGTGGGACGAGTGCAGCCAGGACCCGAGCCAGAGACCGGCAGTATCTCCATGGAGGGCAGCTACGAGTTTGTTGGCGACGATGGCAACACCTACCAGGTCAGCTACGTGGCCAACGAGAACGGCTTCCAGCCTCAGGGCGCCCACCTGCCGCAGGCTCCAGCTCAGATCCCCGAGTACGAGCAGCTGAGGCGGGACTACCCGCAGCTGTTCTGGGCCGAGAAACGGAGGAGCCGGCATCATTCTCAATGACCAGCAGCAGTTCAACCAGCAACAGTTCGACCAGCAGCAGGGGCAACAGTTCTTCTTTAATTGATTTACCTGGCAAGTTCAGCTGAAGACCAGAAGAATGTCAAGCAAGCGTACTGTTGACTTGAACAGAATATGGCCCGGCGCGCGGCTTGTGGCGATGAAGCAGAAACATCATGCGTGCGTCGCGTTAACGTGTGCCCAGACGTCATGAGAAGCCGCATTTTAGTCGCGTTGCGCTGGTGTAGCAATATGTGATGCGTTGAATCGCATTGGTTACCTGTACATATAGTGTTCCGATCAGTCCAATGGACGTGGTGCCCTCACTCAAATGTGATACGTCTCGTTGAAATGCAAGCTATGTCATGCAGGTCTGCATATTGTGCAGCAATGAAATCTGTAAAAACGAGAGTATCTTCCTAGATACGACTCTCACGTCATGCAGTCTCCTGAAAACTCTACACATGCGTTGAAATGCTAACATCATACGCACGTCCCTTACAGATACATTATGTATATTTATATATATATATATATATATATATATATATATATATATATATATATATATATATATATATATGCGCGTATAGAAGGAAATGAAAAAAGGCTATGAGTTGAGTTGCTGGACAAGAAAACATGTAAATCTTAAATAGCATTAATTGCACAAACCATGCATATATACAGAGGTTGTCATCCACAAAATAAAAATGGCCTGAGTGCTCCATAAAGAGCTGAGCTTCACCATATTTGTAGCCAGGGAAAGGAAAGTTAGATCTTAAATGTGCAGCTTGTTGATTGTTATACTTAAGTGGACTTTACCTACCATAAGCTTTGGGGGACTTGTAGTGTACCTCCTTCCTGTCAGTCGATAGGCTTATGCCAACACCAAACACAGGAATGGTTCAATAATTTATTTTTACTGATGCCACTGAAAAGGTGGGTGTGGCACATAAACCTTGCCGCATATTGTGAAAACTTCATATTGATACTACATGTTTCCGGTGTCCATACTGTACAAAAAGGTTTCCCAAATCATGCATTACTTGGGTGCATCAACACACCATGTAAGCACACCCGATGTTTTCATGGGGCACCAATTCAATCTATCTAGTGGGAATTGTCTTTTGAATCAGCCAACCAGCCCACCTGTCCCTTGAAACCCCCCCCCCCCCCCCCCCCACCTCCCCTGCGTAAGATTATATTTGACTCAGGTGCTACCGCAACGAAATATTGTCAAATCTTGCCGATTTTTAGTGTCTTTCAAACATAAAATAACGAAATGCCACGGCAATGCTGTCGTCATACTGCGGAGTGACGTTGATATTCCACTGTAAGGCGCGAGTTGCAATGAACGGAACAACTTCACACGATGAAATTGCAAGAATATAGGATCTTAGCATTTTCGGTCACATGCCCCATTTACAACCATACACAGTACAAATATCGTTGGACATACACCTGTGCAAAATTGACAGATGACAGATGACTGACAATGCCGCATGTCGTAATGGCGCATGTGACGGCAAACCGCGCACCTCTGATAAGAACGAAAGCAAGTATAACGATGATAATGACTTAATTAGTTTTTAGATAGCGATGTCTGCCACGTTCTGATCCTTCTCGACGGCAAAATTATTCAAAGTTATAATAATGAACTGAATTGCTTGCGTTATTCATTTCATACGCAGACCTGATGCGGAAACTCAGCTTGATGGTAGAATGACGTCATATCAAGTTTATATATTGAGTTAGCACCTTCATTGAACGTTCAGCTTCTTTTACGCTGCGTAGGCAGCGCAGAAAGGACAAGAAGCATCTAAAACTGAACTGAAATGACCATTTAAAGATGGGAGACAACGTAGTGTACCCACAAATCGCCCAGATACTGTCTACCCACACGGCAGTTCCGAAAAAGATCCCGGCCTCCAGAACACGTTCTTGTCTTGCAGTCTTGTCATGCGGTGTGATCTCACAGCACTCAACATTTTATGAAAAAGGATAATAGAATCTCCAACAACGAGAGTGTTTCAGCCTCTTCTCATGATGGGCAAGTTTATTACGACTCCGTTCGAGAGCCCTCACGTTATCAACATAAACGCATCTCCCTTTCAAACAGCTACTAGTGTTGAGCGCAGCCAATGCTGGGTTGTAGATATAGCTGAGCTGAGGTTGAAGGCTGTGCACTTTGTGAGATGGTGTTCAACTGACGATAAAGTAATCCGCCCCTCCTGCCTCACCACCGTTTCATCCTGGCCTCTCGTAACGCCTCGTCTCGCCAGGAGGTCAACAAACGGTCGCCAGCCATGAGTCGGATCAGTGCCGTTCTTCGGGAGCCCCTCCGGACCCGTTAAAAAAGCCTTAATCAAGGAACCCTGTGCAAGGTAAGCCTGTATTCTCGAGCTTTCCCAAATAGACACATCATTGCCCCCCTTACTCATCCCTCCCCCTGATCACGCAGCTTTGACAATGGTCATTGCTAGCCATACCGCTATAGTTAAATGAAACAGAAGTGATAGTGAAGTTATGAAATAGCACTCTAAAAAACGCAGCCGGTAGATATGCAAACACAACGCCATTGTTCTGTTCACACGCATTCGAATTCTGCTTCGTTGAAAGCAAATTTATTCACAGAGATTGCTTCACTGAATATGGATTATTGACATTTAAACACGCCTATCAAAACATAAAAGTGCAGCGTGTTATTCCAAAAACAGAATTAGTTTTGATATCAGTCTTGCAATTTTGCTCAGTCCCGTTCACATAAAGACACAAAGACATGGAGATATCTGGCGAGCAAAGAGCCACAAGGACCCATCGAGGATGGCCTACATCAGTTCCGCACACATCCTCGAAACAAAGTTTACAACCTAACCTGCATAAATCTAGCTATAAATGAGATACTTAGACCAATAGATCTTGTCCGAATAGTTTTTAATGTTGCGGGAGAGCAACTTTACACAACTTCGTGTGACGGCCTGTTTCAATGAATTATCTCTTTTTCACTAAGCGACATCTGCGTCTTTATAATTCTACTTCTACCTTTTGCCAAATGAAACTGGTTTCCTCTATGTCTCGGTCTAATTTTCATTGTTCCATGAACATCTACCTTTTCTATACCTTTCATAATTTTAGCAAGTCTATTAGATCCCCTCTAACTCTAAGATATTTCAGCAAATACTGCTCCAAGTTTCTGAGCCACTCCTTATATTCTAGTCGCCAACAACATTTACCATCCCCATTCCTTTTGCTGTACTACTCCCAGTCTTCTGACATATTTTTGGGGGCATGGGGACCAAGCCGGTACACAACACTCTGGGTGCGGTCTGACATAACTAAGTGCAATATTTTGAAAACATTGCTAACCTTGTAATGGATATTCCTGTCAATACGTCCGTGCACCTGAGGTGCCTTGCTCCTAGCAGCCCCCGCGTTGCGATTCAGACTTCAAATCCGTAGAAATAACGACCCCTAAGCCGCTTTCTGGTAATTGGTGGTTATGAGAAAAATGACTAACTCCATGGAAGGTGCGATAACTCAAGCATGTATGGAACTTGTTCCTACGTACTAAGACTGTCAGACACAGTAATAACTCGCAGTGAAAACATGATCACGGTCCCTTGAGGCCAGCACCCTCCTTTCAGCCCCCTGCCCCCTCCCCTCCCCCCCCCCCCCCCCCACTGGCCTGTGTTGACACTAACCGTATTAACCAGCCTAGAAAACCATCAGTAAGCTAGCTCCCTGCCGCCTTCCTTATATGAAAGTTGGGGACCACCTTCGTATATGATGCGCTTGCTTGTATGCTGATATTATGCACCGCTCATGGCAGCATTGGCATAAATTTCAAGCGTCTGGGGCATGCCAGTCACTGACGTAGATAGTTTTTATCGACGGAATGTCCGATCAAAACGTGGTTGAACATGGCATTTGTTCAACGCTGCTCTTTTAAGAGCCTTCTGACATGTGATTTTCTTATTTCTTTGCTCACCGTTTCAGGGACTTTCGCCCTGGCACACACGTGGCGTTTTGATTTGACCGTGGCCACTCTTTTATACTGGTCTTTCAGTTTGAAGTGTTCGTAGCCCATGATCAAGCGGGTTGCATAACTGGGTGGCTTTGTCAGCCACTTGGACGACACGTCCTCGTGTTTCGACATGCAGGTGGTACTACTACACCAAACAGTCTTCATAGGCCACTGACCTCAATTGGGCAGTAGTCCTCACCTTTAAACACATTCACACCAGACGTTAAATTCGTGGTTTTATGCCCGCCTTAGGGAACCGGGTGCTGTGACAACCAGCGATCCAGTGCCAGCGCTCCCACCCAGATCTTGGTTTCGTGGCAAGCCAGCAGCAACAGCGAGTTACGAGTGATCGCTGACCCGATAGGAGCGCGGATCTTGTCCAAAGTGGTCCCCGTGAATGCCGCCTTCAATCGCATAGGATATCGGATGGTGATTTTTACGTCTGTCTGGCAATCCATAGTCCATATAATACTGAGTTTTCGAGGGGTTGCGTGAAATCACAGCATGCCACGTGATATGGAAGTTGTAGGATGGTGACGAAGCCATTCCGTGCTGGGATGAACAATTGAATTATCAGCGCAACGCTCATGTTGGTACATTTGGAGCAGGTGAGAGTACGATAAATACACGACTAAAGCTTGGCTTTATGGTACGTTGAATTTGCAATCAGGAAATTAAGGTCTATCAGGGGTGTTAGCCTTCTAAAATGTATTTTCAACAATTCTACCAATGTAGTCTATACATTCCCTACATTAATATTCTATACATTCTATACATTAATAAGCTATATTCTATACACTCCAGGCTACGCAAATCGAATATTAACATGGAAAATGTTTAATGCAGAATCCTAATGCAGAGAAACTGCATCACTGTTTGCGCCTTTTACCATCGTCTAATGCCTTGCTTTTACGTAATACACATGTAAGAAGGGGATGACATTGAGCAGCTCTCACATGAGACCTATACAACAATACAAGCTGCGTAATAGTCTTTTCGTCGCGCTAGAAAGGAGTCGCGTGCCCAGCAACAATTTGGGCCATGTGCAATCCCATCCATTGAATATTTGTCTTCGGGAGCAAAGTGTATTTCAACAGTACTGCGTTTCACTGCTTCATAGAACTAACTAGAATTTCATTTCGCTTCCGACAGGTCAGGTCAACTCCCCTCCCCAGCGCGGACCATCGCCAGGTCACAGCTGACCTCCCTGCAGCCCATCGGTCCAACCACTGATACCAGAGCCCGGGTCGACCGGACGGCGCGTGGATGAAGGCCACGGCGCCGAGCCGCAGGCTACAGACGAGAGCGATATAAGCCGACAGGTGACCACCGCAGACCAGCACTCCTCGACGCACAACCATGCAGATGGTAAGTACGCTCTCGCCTCGGACAGGGGGCCCTCTTGGAGGGAGCGCTATGGCGAGGACCTTAGCGATGGTCGGATGCTGTTAGGTCCATGAAGTGTGTACATGCACCATTTTTTGCGACTTGCTCCACATAGCTGCTGCTTCGCGGGGAATGTGTGGAGGGCGTACTGCGCAGAATGTGCTATATGTATTGTTGGCAACGCAATATGTGTGGACTGTTTGTCGCCCACAGCTGGTGTGAACTTACATAGAAGTTGACGCTTATGTTTTGTATAGGGCGTCAGTGACAGATTTTAGGCAGTTCGCGAGTTCCTAGGGTTGAAAACACGTGTTTTGAAATGTCATTTCGCTGTTCGTGTTCGGAAGAAGAAAAGAATATCGTTTTGTCTTGCTCAGCTTGGCCAATGTTTTCAGTTTGCTGTCAGCAAACTTTTGCTTAATGCATTATATCACCTTTCCAGTTCGTATTCGCCCTTCTGGTGGCCGCTGCTGCGGCCGCTCCGCAGTTCAGTGATTTCAACCAGGACTTCAACAGCCAACAATTTGTCAGCAGTGGCCAGCCGGAAGTGCGGATCCTTAGTCAGAAGTCCGATCAAGATCAAGTCGGCAACTACGAATACAGCTACGAACAGGACAACGGACAGCGGGTGAGGAGGATGTGTGATGACAACATAAGCACACAATGTATTCATTAATTGAAAAAAGATATATTGCATGGATCAGTGCTACCGGTAAACATACTTTATCTTGCATCTTTAACACCCCGTCCCTCTGTGGACCAATGGCAGACGAAGGTACCAGTTTTGGCTCTTCGCCAAAACTAGTAACCAAACTGCCAACTATAAACTGCCATAGTTACTGCCAAACTAGGATGGCACCTCTCTACCACTCTAGTGTTCAAGTATAAAGCATTTCATGAACTGTGCTACGGTGACGCTAAACCACAACATCGTCCGACAATTGCTTCTCGCACCCTAACGCTCTTGGTCCTGCATTTGAAAAAAATCAGGAACGTGGCCGAATGGTACAATGAAGAGTATCAAGGCATTGACGTGTGGTCACGGAGTCATCAGCAGAGGTTCCTGTACAGTATGATGTAACGCGTTGGTGGCTTCTTCCAGATGCAAGAGGTGGGACGAGTGCAGCCAGGACCCGAGCCAGAGACCGGTAGTATCTCCATGGAGGGCAGCTACGAGTTTGTCGGCAACGACGGCAACACCTACCAGGTCAGCTACGTGGCCAACGAGAACGGCTTCCAGCCTCAGGGCGCCCACCTGCCGCAGCCTCCAGCTCAGATCCCCGAGTACGAGCAGCTGAGGCGGGACTACCCGCAGCTGTTCTGGGCCGAGAACGGAGGAGCCGGCAGTCATTCTCAACGGCCAGCAGCAGTTCAACCAGCAGCAGTTCGACCAGCAGGGGCAACAGTTCTTCTTTAATTAATTCACCTGGCAAAGTCAACTGAAGACCAGAAGAATGTCAAGCAAGCGTACTGTGGACTTGAAAAGCATGTGGTTCGGAGCGCGGCTTGTGGCGATGAAGCATGAACATCGTGCGTGTGGCGCGTTGGCGTGTGTCCAGACGTCATGAGAAGCCGCATTTTAGTCGCGTTACGCCGGTGTAGCAATATGTGATGCGTTGAATCGCATTGGTTGCCCGTACAAATAGTGTTCCCATCAGTCCAATGGACGTGATGCCCTCACTCAAATGTGCTATGTCTCGTTGAAATACAAGCTATGTCATGCAGGTCTGCATGTTGTGGAGCGATGAAATCTGTAAAAACGAGAGTAGCTTCCTAGATCCGACTCTCACGTCATGCAGTCTCCTGAAAACTCTACACATGCGTTGAATGCTAACGTCATACGCACGTCCCTTACAGATACATTATATATATATATATATATATATATATATATATATATATATATATATATTCACGTATAGAAGGAAATGAAAAAAGGCTATGAATTGAGTTGCTGAACAAGAAAACATGTAAATCTTAAATAGCATTAATTACACAAACCATGCATATATACAGAGGTTGTCATCCACAAAATAAAAATGGCCTGAGTGCTCCATAAAGAGCTGAGCTTCACCATATTTGTAGCCAGGGAAAGGGAAGTTAGATCTTAAATGTGCAGCTTGTTGATTGTTATACTTAAGTGGACTTTACCTACCATAAGCTTGGGGGACTTGTAGTGTACCTCCTTCCTGTCAGTCGATAGGCTTATGCCAACACCAAGCACAGGAATGGTTCAATAATTTATTTTTACTGATGCCACTGAAAAGGTGGGTGTGGCACATAATCCTTGCCGCATATTGTGAAAACTTCATATTGATGCTACATGTTTCCGGTATCCATGCTGTACAAAAAGGTTTCCCCAAATCATGCATTACTTGGGTGCATCAACACACCATGTAAGCACACCCGATGTTTTCATGGGACACCAATTCAATCTATCTAGTGGGAATTGTCTTTTGAATCACCAACCAGCCCACCTGTCCCTTGAAACACCCCCCCCCCCCCCTCCCCTTGCGCAAGATTATGTTTGACTCAGGTGCTACCGCAACGAAATATTGTCAAATCTTGCCGATTTTTAGTGTCTTTCAAACATAAAATAACGAAATGCCACGGCAATGCTGTCGTTATACTGCGGGCTGACGTTGATATTCCACTGTGAGGTGCGAGTTGCAATAAACGGAACAACTTCACACGATGAGATTGCAAGAGTTTAGGATCTTAGCATCTTCGGTCACGTGCCCCATTTACAACCATACACAGTACAAATATCGTTGGACATACACCTGTGTAAAATTGACAGATGACAGATGACTGACAATGCCGCATGTCGTAATGGCGCATGTGATGGCAAATCGCGCACCTCTGATAAGAACGAAAGCAAGTACAACGATGATAATGACTTAATTAGCTTTTAGATAGCGATGTCTGCCACGTTCTGATCGTTCTCGACGGCAAAATTATTCAAAGTTATAATAATGAACTGAATTACTTGTATTATTCATTTCATACACAGACCTGATGCGGAAACTCAGCTTGATGGTAGAATGACGTCATATCAAGTTTATATGTTGAGTTAACACCTTCATAGAACGTTCAGCTTCTTTTACGCTGCGTAGGCAGTGCAGAAAGGACAAGAAGCATCTAAAACTGAACTCAAATGATCATTTAAAGATGGGAGACAATGTAGTGTACCCACAAATCGCCCAGATACTGTCTACCCACACGGCAGTTCCGAAAAAGATCCAGGCCTCCAAAGCACCTTCTTGTCTTGTAGTCTTGTCATGCGGTGTGATCTCACCGCACACAACATTTTATGAAAAAGGACAATAGAATCTCCAATAACGAGATTGTTTCAGCCTCTTCTCATGATGGGCAAGTTTATTACGACTCCGTTCGGGACCCCTCACGTCATCAACATTAACACATCTTCCTCTGAAAAAGCTGCTGGTGCTGAACGCAGCCAATACTGGACAGTAGATATAGCTAAGCTGAGGTTGAAGGTTGTGCACTTTGTGAGATGGTGTTCAACTGACGATGAAGTAATCCGCCCCTCTTGCCTCACCCACTGTTTCATCCTGGCCTCTCGTAGCGCCTCGTCTACCCAGGGGGTCAGCAAACGATCGCCAGCCATGAGTCGGATCAGTGCCGCTCTTCGGGAGCCCCTCCGGACCCGTTAAAAAAGCCTTAATCAGGGAACCCTTTGCAAGGTAAGCCTGCATTCCGGAGCTTTCCCAAATAGACGCATTGTTGCCCCCTCACTCATCCCTCGCCGTGATCACGTAGCTTTGACAATGGTCACTGCTGGCCGATACCGCTATAGTTAAATGAAACAAAAGTAATAGTGAAGTTATGAAATAGCGCTCTAAAAAACGCATCCAGTAGATATATAAACACAACGCCATTGTTGTGTTTACACGCATTCGAATTCTGCTTCGTTGAAAGCAAATTTATTCACAAAGATTGCTTTACTGAATACGGATTAATGACATTTTAACACGCCTAGCGAGGCATAAAAGAGCAGCGTGTTATGCCAAAAACAAAACTAGTTTTGATATCAGTCTTGCAATTTTGCTCAGTCCCATTAAAATAAAGACACAAAGACATGAAAATATCTGACGAACAAAGAGCCATCGAGCCAACAAGGACCCATCGAGGACGGCCTACATCAGGTTCCGCACACATCCTCGAAACTAATTTTACAACCTGACCTGCATAAATCTAGCTATAAATGAGATACTTAGACCGATAGATCTTCCCCAAATGGTTTTTAATGTTGCGAGAGAGGACCTTCATGCGACTTCGTTTAGCGGCCTATTTCAATTTGATTTCCTCTCTTTCACTAAGTGACATCTGCGTTTTTTATAATTCTACCCCTACCTTTTGCCAAATGGAACTGGTTTCCTCTATGTCTCTAATTTCCATTGTTCCATGAAGATCTACGTTTTCTATACCTTTCATAATCTTGAGCAAGTCTAGTGGATCCCCTCTAAATCTAAGATAACTGAGTGAATACAGTTCCTAGGCCCCGAGCCTCTCCTTATATTCTAGTCGCCAGTAATTTAATCATCCCCATTCCTTTTTGCTGTACTTTTCCCAACGTTCTGACATCTTTTTGGGAGTATGGGAACCAAGCCGGTACACAATACTCTAGGTGCGGTCTGACATACCTAAGTGCAATATTTTGACAACATTCCTAGCCTTGTAATGGATATTCCTGCTAATACGCCGGTGCACCTGAGGTGCCTTGCTCCTAGCAGCCCCGCGTTGCGGTTCAGACTTCAAATCCGTAGAAATAGCGACCCCTAAGCCGTTTTCTGGTAGTTGGTCGTTATGAGAAAAATGACTAACTTCATGAAAGGTGTGATAACTCAAGCATGGATGAAACTTGTTTCTACGTACTAAAACTGTACGACACAGCAATAACTCTCAGTGAAAACATGCGCACGGTCCCTTGAAGCCAGCACCCTCCTTTCAGCCCCCTGCCTCCCCCTCCCCCCCCCCCCCCCACACACACACACACTGGCCAGGTGTTGGCACTAACGGTATCTAACCAGCCTGGAGAACTATCTGCTTGCAGCCTTCCTGATCTGAAATTTGTGGACCACCTTCGTATATGATGCGCTAGCTTGGATACTGATATTATGCAACGTTCATAGCAGCATTGGCCTAAATTCAAGCGTCTAGGGTTATGCCAGTCGCTGGTGTAGATAGTGTTTATCGACGGAATGTCCGACCAAAACGTGGTTGAACATGGCATTTGTTCAACGCTGCTCTCTTTAGAGCCTTCTGATATGTGGATTTTCTTATTTCTTTGCTCACCGTTCCAGGGACTTGCGTTCTGGCACACACGTGGCGTTTTGATTCGACCGTGGTCACTCTTTTATACTGGTCTTTCGGTTTTAAGTGTTCGCAGTCCATGATCAAGCGGATTGCATAACTGGGTGGCTTTATCAGCCACTTGGACTACACGTCCTCGTGTTTCCACGTGCAGGTGGTACTATTACACCAAACAGTCTTCATAGCCCACTGACCTCAATTGCCCAATAGTCCTCACCTTTAAACACATTCACACCAGACGTTAAATTCGTGGTTTTATGCCCGTCTTAGGGAACCGGGCGATGTGACAACCAGTGATCCAGTGCCAGCACTCCCGTCCAGATCTTGGTTTCTTGGCAGCCAGCAGCAGCAGCGAGTTACGAGTGATCTCTGACCCGATAGGAGCGTGGATCTTGACCGAAGTGGTCCTCGTGAATACCGCCTTCAATCGCATAGGATATCTGATGATGTTTTTTTCAAGCCTGTCTGGCAATATATAGTCCATATAATCCTGAGATTGCGAAGGATGGCGTGAAATCACAGCATACCACGTGATATGGAAGTTGTAGGTTGGTGACGAAGCCATTCCGTGCTGGGATGAACAGTTGAATTATAAGCGCAACACTCATATTGGTACATTTGAGGCTGGTTTAAATACACGACTAAAGCATGGCTTCAATGGCACGTTCACTTTGCAATAAGGAAATTAAGGTCTATCGGGGGTGTTAGCCTCCTAAAAAGTATTCGTAACCATTCTAGAAATATATTCTACGCATTGCATATATAAATACTCTATGCATTCTATACATTAATAAGATATATTCTATACATTCCAGGCTACGCAAGTCGAATATGAACTTAGAAAGTGTTTAATGCACAATCCTAATGCATAGAAAGCCGCATCATTGTTTGCGCCTTTTTACCATCGTCTAACGCTTTACTTTTACGTAATACACATGCAAGAAGAGAATACATTGAACAGCTCTCACATGAGACCTATACAACAATACAAACTGGGTGATAGCTTTTTCATCGCGCTAGAAAGGAGCTGCATGCCCATCAACAATTGGAGCCATGTGCAAGCCCATCCATTCAACATTTGTCTTCGGGAGCAAAGTGCTTTTCAACAGTCTGCGTTTCACTGCTTCATAGGACTAACTGCCATTTCATTTCGCTTCCGACAGGTCAGGTCAACTCCCCTCCCCAGTGCGGACCATCGCCAGGTCACAGCTGACCTCCCTGCAGCCCATCGGTCCAACCACTGATACCAGAGCCCGGGTCGGCCGGCCGGCGCGTGGACGAAGGCCACGGCGCCGAGCCGCAGGCTACAGACGAGAGCGATATAAGCCGACAGGTGGCCACCGCAGACCAGCACTCCTCGACGCACAACCATGCAGATGGTAAGTACGCTCGCGCCTCGGACAGGCGGGCGCTCTTGGAGGGAGCGCTATGGCGAGGACCTTAGCGATGGTCGGATGCTATTAGGTTCATGCAGTGTGTACATGCACCTTTCTTGCCACTTGCTCCACATAGCTGCTGCTTCGCGGGGAACGTGTGGAGTGCGTATTGCGCAGAATGTGCTTTGTGTTTTGTTTGTAGCGCAATCTGAGTGTACTGTTTGCCGCCGCAGCTGGTGTGAACTTACGCAGAAGTTGAGGCTTATGTTTCGTATAGAGCATCAGTGGCAGATTTTGGGCAATTCGCGAGAAATGTCAATTCGCTGCTTGCGTTCGAAAGAGGAGAGAGAACAACACTTTTGTATTGGTCAACTCGGCGAATGTGTTCAGTTTGTTTTCGGCAGATTTTTGCCTGATGCATTATTATCTCACCTTTCCAGTTCGTATTCGCACTTTTGGTGGCTGCTGCTGCGGCCGCTCCGCAGTTCAGTGATTTCAACCAGGACTTCAACGGCCAACAGTTTGTCAGCAGTGGCCAGCCGGAAGTGCGGATCCTTAGTCAGAAGTCCGATCAAGATCAAGTGGGGAACTACGAGTACAGCTACGAACAGGACAACGGACAGCGGGTGAGAAAGATGTGTGATGATAACATTAGCACACAATTTATTCAACAGTTGAAAATGGACATCTTGCATGGATCAGTGCTACCAGCAACCATGCTTTATCGTGCGTCTTTAACCGCCTATCCTTCTGTGGACCAATTGCAGACGAAGGTATCAGTTTGGGCTCTTCGCAAAAACTGGTAACCAAGCTGCCAACTATAAACTGCCATAGTTACTGCCAAACTAGGATGGCCCCTCTCTGCCATCCTGGTGTTCAAGTGTAAAACACGTCATGAACTGGGCTACGATGATGCTAGACCCGAACATCCTTCGACAATTGCTTCTCGCACCCTAACGCTCGTGGTCCTGCATTTGCAAAATTAAGGATTGTGACCGAATGGTACAATGAAGAGTATCAAGGCATTGACGTGTGGTCACGGTGTCAGCAGAGTTTCCTGTACAGTGTGGTGTAACGCGTTGGTGGCTTCTTGCAGATGCAAGAGGTGGGACGAGTGCAGCCAGGACCCGAGCCAGAGACCGGCAGTATCTCCATGGAGGGCAGCTACGAGTTTGTTGGCGACGATGGCAACACCTACCAGGTCAGCTACGTGGCCAACGAGAACGGCTTCCAGCCTCAGGGCGCCCACCTGCCGCAGGCTCCAGCTCAGATCCCCGAGTACGAGCAGCTGAGGCGGGACTACCCGCAGCTGTTCTGGGCCGAGAACGGAGGAGCCGGCATTATTGTCACGACCAGCAGCAGTTCAACCAGCAAGCAGTTCGACCAGCAGCAGGGTCAACAGTCTTCTTTAATTGATTTACCTGGCAAATTCAACAGAAGACCAGAAGAATGTCAAGCAAGCGTACTGTTGACCTGAACGCATGTGGACCGGCGCGCGGCTTGTGGCGATGAAGCATGAACATCGTGCGTGTGTCGCGCTAGTGTACGCCCAGACGTCATGAGAAGCCGCATTTTAGTCGCGTTACGCTGGTGTAGCAATATGTGATGCGTTGAAATCGCATTGGTTACCCGTACAAATAGTGTTCCCATCAGTCCAATGGACGCGGTGCCCCCACTAAAATTTGCTGTGTTTCGTTGAAATACAAGCTGTGCTATACAGGTCTACGTATTGTGCAGCGATGAAATCTGTGAAAACGAAAGTAGCCTCTTTGATACGACTCTCACGTCATGCAGTCTTATTACAGCACTACGCATACGTTGAAACGCTAACGTCATATGTAAGTGCCTTACGGGTGCATGATACATGCATATACATATATATATATATAATATATATATATATATATATATATATATATATAGAAGGAAATAAAAAGGTTTTAAGCTGAATTGCTGAACAACAAACCATATAAATCTTGAATAGCCTTAATTACACAAACCATGCATATATACGGAGGTTGTCTCCAACAAAATATAAATGGCCTGAGCTGTCCTCTTCACCATAATTGCAGCCAGAAAAATAAAAGCCAGATCTTAAAGGTGCAGCCTGTTGATTGTTTTGTTTAAGTGCACTCTACCTACCATAGCTTTGAGGGAATTATAGTGCACCTCCTTCCTGTCAGTCAACAGGCCTATACCAACACCAAACACAGAAATGGTTCAATAATTTATTTTTAATGATGCCACTGAAAAGCGAGTGTGGCACACCAATCTAGCCGCATATTGTCAAAACTTCATATTGGTATTACATGTTTTCGGTATCCATATTGTACAAACAGGTTTCCCAATGATGTATTACTTGCGTGCATCAACACACCATGTAAACACACCCGATGCCTTCATGGGGCACCAGTTCAATATGTTTAGTGGACACTGTCTCTTGAAGCAACCAACCGGCACACCTGTCTCTTGAAGCACCCCCCCCCCCCCCCTCCCCCAGCCACGCATAATATTAAATTTGGCTCAGGTGCTACCGCAACGAAATGTTGTCAAATCTTGCCGATTTTCATTGTTTTTCAAACATAAAACAACGAAATACCACAGCCATGCTCTCGCCACATTGCGTGCTGACGTTGATATTCCATTATGAGGTGCGAGTTGCAATGAACGGAAGAACTTCACACGATGAAAGAGCGAGAGTTCAAGATCTTAGCATGTTCATTCCCATGCCCCATTCACAACCATGCACAGTGCAAATATCGTTGGACATGCACCTGTGTAAAATGGGGTATGCTTTATCCACATGCATGCGCCAAGGAACGTAGCCAGCTTCTATTCATATTTCTCATATTCACACCACTCAACCAATGAATGCTGCATTCAACTTAACCTACACCTGTCAGTTCGTCACAATCCGTCCGGTTAATCCACCGAGACACCAACCCAGATGATTGACAATGCCGCATGACGTAATGGCGCATGTAACGGCAAACCGCGCACCTCTGATAAAATTGAAAGCAAGTACAACGATGACAATGACTTCATTAGTTTTTAGATTGCGACATCTGCCACGTTCTGATCCTTCTCGATGAGAAATTATTCAAAGTTATAATAATGAACTGAATTACTTGTATAATTCAGTTAATAAACAGAGCTCATGAGGAAACTCAGCTTGACGGTAGAATGACGTCATATGAAGTTTATGTGGTGAGTTAACGCCTCCATTGAACGTTCAAATTCTTTTACGCTGCGTAGGCAGCGCAGTAAGGACAAGAACCATGTAAAACTTAAGTCAAATAGTCATTTAAAGATGGGAGACAATGTAGTGTGCTCACAATTCGCCTACATACTGTCTACCCACACGGCAGTTTCGAAAAAGGTCTAGGTCACCAGAACACCTTTTGTCTTGCAGTCTTGTCATGCGGCGCGATCTCACTGCACTTAACATTTTGTGAAAAATGGTAAAAGAACTTCGAACAACGAGAGTGTTTCAGTCTCTTCTCATGATGGGAAGTTTATTACGACTCCGTTCGGGACCCCTCACGTTATCAACATTAACACATCTTCCTTTCAAACGGCTACTAGTGTTGAGCGCAGCCAATGCTGGGTAGTAGATACAGCTAAGCTGAGGTTGAAGGCTGTGCACTTTGTGAGATGGTGTTCAACTGACGATAAGGTGATCCGCCCCCTCTTTCCTCACTCACCGTTTCATCCTGGCATCTCGTGACGCCTCGCATCCCCAGGGGTCAGCAAACGGTCGCCAGCCATGAGTCGGATCAGTGCCGCTCTTCCGGAGCCCCCCCGGAGCGGTTAAAAAGGCCTCAAACATGGAACCCTCTGCAAGGTAAGCCTGTATTCCAGAGCTTTCCCCAATAGACGCATTTTTGCCCCCTCACTCGTCCCCTCGCCCGGATCACGTAGCTTTGACAATGGTCATGGTTGACCGATACCGCAATATTAAATGAAACAGAAGTGATAGTGAAGCTATGAAATAGCACTCTAAAAACGCATCCAGTACATACATAAACACAACGTCATTGTTCTGTTTGCACGCATTGGACTGCTTCGTTGAAAGCGAATGTATTCAAAGACATTGCTTCACTGCATATGGATTATCAACATCTTAACACACCTAGCGAGGCATGAAAGAGTGTCGTGTTATTCCAAAAACAGAATTCGTTTTGATATGAGTCTTGCAATTTTGCTCAGTCCCATTAACATAAAAACATAAAGACATAAAGATATCTGGCGAACAAAGAGCCACAATGACCCATCGAGGTTGGCCTACATCAGGCTCCACACACATCCTCGACACTAATTTTACAACATGACCTGCATAAATTTAGCGATAAATGAGATATTTAGACCGATACATCTTGCCCAACTGGCTTTTAATGCTGCGAGAGAGGAACTTCATGTGACTTTGTTTGACGGCCTATTCAATGGATTACCTCTTTTTCACAAAGCGACATCTGCGTCTTTATAATTCTACTCCTACCTTTTGCAAAATGGAACTGGTTTTCTCCGTGTCTCTAATTTCCATTGTTCCATGAAGATCTGCCTTCTTTATACCTTTCACAATCTTGAGCAAGTCTAGTAGATCCTCTCTAAATCTAAGATAATTGAGTGAATACAGTTCATGGGTTCTGAGCCTCTCCTTGTATTCCAGTCCCCAATAACATTTATCATCCCCATTCCTTTTTGCTGTACTATTCCCAGTCTGCTGACACCTTTTTGGGAGCATGGGCACCAATCCGGTATACAATACTCTAGGTGTGGCCTGACATAGGCTAAGTGCAACATTTTGACAACATTCCTAACCCTGTATTGGATGATCCTGCTAATACATCCGTGCATCTGAGGTGCCTTGTTCCCAGCAGCTCCGCGTTTGGATTTCAGACTTTAAATCCATAGAAATAACGACCCCCTCTAAGTCGTTTTCTGGTAATTGGTGGTTATAAGAAAAATGACTAACTACACGAAAGGTGAAATAACTCAAGCATGGATGGAGCTTGTTTCTACGTACTAAAACTGTAAGACACAGCAATAACTCTCAGTGAAAACATGCGCACGGTCCCTTGAAGCCAGCACCCTTCTTTCGGCCCTCTGCCCCCTCCCCTCCCCCCCCCCCCCCCCCCCCATTGGCCAGTGTTGACATTAACCGTACTTAACCAGCCTGGAGAGCCACCATTAAGCTAGCTCATAGCAGCCTTTCTCATCTGAAATTTGGGAACCGCATTCGTATATGGTGCGCTGGCTTGTATACTGATATTCGGCAACGTTCATAGCAGCATTGACCCAAATTTCAAGCGTCTAGGGCATGCCAGTCACTGGCGTAGACTGTTTTTATCGACGGAATGTCCGACCAAAACGTGGTTAAACATAGCATTTGTTTAACACGGCTCTCTTTAAAGCCTTCTGACATGTGGTTTTCATATTTCTTTGCTCGCCTTTCCAGGGACTTGCGTTCTGGCAAACGCGTGGCGATTTTGATTGGCCGTGGTCACTCTTTTATACTAGTCTTTTGGTTTTGAGCGTTCGTAGCCCATGATCAAGCGGATTGCATAACTGGGTGGCTTTGTCAGCCACTTGGACGACACGTCCTCGTGTTTCGACGTGCAGGTGGTACTATTATACCAAACAGCCTTCATAGGCCACTGACCTGAATTGGCCAATAGTCCTCACCTTTAAACACATTCATACCAGACGTTTAATTCGTGGTTTTATGCCCGCCTTAGGGAACCGGGTGATGTGACAACCAGCGATACAGTGCCAGCGATCCCGTCCAGATCTTGATTTCTTGGCAAGCCAGCAGCAACAGCGAGTTACGAGTGATCGCTGACCTGATAGGAGCGCGGATCTTGACCGAGGTGGTCCTCGTGAATGCCGCCTTCAATCGCATAGGATATCGTATGGTGTTTTTTCATGTCTGTCTGGCAATAGACAGTCCATAAAATCCTGAGATTGCGAAGGGTGGCGTGAAATCACAGCATTCCACGTGATGTGGGAAGTTGTAGGTTAGTGACGAAGCCATTGCGTGCTGGTATGAACAACTGCATTCTAAGCGCAAGGCTCATGTTGGTGCATTTGGAGCAGGTGAGAGCACACTAAATATACGACTAAAGCATGGCTTCAATGGCGCGTTCAATTTCCAATAAGGAAATTAAGGTCTATCAGAGGTGTTATCCTCCTAAATATATATTTTTAACCACTCCAGGAATGTATTCCACACATTCCGTATATCAATACCCTATACATTCTATGCATTAATAAGATATATTTTATACATTCCGGGCTACGCAAATCGAATATTAACTTGGAAAATGTTTAATCCACAAGCCTAACGCAGAGAAAACCGCATCATTGTTTATGCCTCCTTTCCATCGTCCAACGCCTTACTTCTACGTAATACACATGAAAGAAGGGGAAGACATTGAGCAGCTCTCACATGAGACCTATACAACAATACAAACTGCGTGATAGTTTTTCCGTCGCGCTAGAAAATAGTTTTGGCGCCATGTGCAAGCCCATCCATTCAATATTTGTCTTCGGGAGCGAAGTGCTTTTCAAGAGTCTAGGCTTCACTGCTTCATAGGCCTAACTGCCATTTCATTTCGTTTCCGACAGATCAGGTCAACTTCCCTCCCCAGCGCGGACCATCGCCAGGTCACAGCTGACCTCCCTGCAGCCCATCGGTCCAATCACTGATACCAGAGCCCGGGTCGGCCGGACGGCGCGTTGACGAAGGCCACGGCGCCGAGCCGCAGGCTACAGACGAGAGCGATATAAGCCGACAGGTGGCCACCGCAGACCAGCACTCCTCGACGCACAACCATGCAGATGGTAAGTACGCTCGCGCCTCGGACAGGCGGGCGCTCTTGGAGGGAGCGCTATGGCGAGGACCTTAGCGATGGTCGGATGCTATTAGGTTCATGCAGTGTGTACATGCACCTTTCTTGCCACTTGCTCCACATAGCTGCTGCTTCGCGGGGAACGTGTGGAGTGCGTATTGCGCAGAATGTGCTTTGTGTTTTGTTTGTAGCGCAATCTGAGTGTACTGTTTGCCGCCGCAGCTGGTGTGAACTTACGCAGAAGTTGAGGCTTATGTTTCGTATAGAGCATCAGTGGCAGATTTTGGGCAATTCGCGAGAAATGTCAATTCGCTGCTTGCGTTCGAAAGAGGAGAGAGAACAACACTTTTGTATTGGTCAACTCGGCGAATGTGTTCAGTTTGTTTTCGGCAGATTTTTGCCTGATGCATTATTATCTCACCTTTCCAGTTCGTATTCGCACTTTTGGTGGCTGCTGCTGCGGCCGCTCCGCAGTTCAGTGATTTCAACCAGGACTTCAACGGCCAACAGTTTGTCAGCAGTGGCCAGCCGGAAGTGCGGATCCTTAGTCAGAAGTCCGATCAAGATCAAGTGGGGAACTACGAGTACAGCTACGAGCAGGACAACGGACAGCGGGTGAGGAAGATGTGTGATGATAACATAAGCGCACAATGTATTCAACAATTGGAAAAAAGGTATTTCGCATGGGTCAGTGCTGCCGGTAACCATGTTTTATCGTGCATCTCCAACACCTATTCTTCTGTGGACCAATGGCAGACGAAAGTACCAGTTTGGGCTCTTCGCCAAAACTGGTAACCAAACTGGCAAGCGCACCTCTCTGCCATGCTAGTGTTCAAGTGTAAAGCACTTCATGAACTGGGCTACGATGACGCTAGACACCCAACATCTTCCGAGAATCGCTTCTCGTACCCTGGCACTCGTGGTCCTGCATTTGAAAATAATCGGGAATGTGACCGAATGGTACAATGAAGAGTATCAAGGCATTGACGTGTGGTCACGGTGTCAGCAGAGCTTCCTGTACAGTGTGGTGTAACGTGTTGGTCGCTTCTTCCAGATGCAAGAGGTGGGGCGAGTGCAGCCAGGACCCGAGCCAGAGACCGGCAGTATCTCCATGGAGGGCAGCTACGAGTTTGTCGGCAACGACGGCAACACCTACCAGGTCAGCTACGTGGCCAACGAGAACGGCTTCCAGCCTCAGGGCGCCCACCTGCCGCAGGCTCCAGCTCAGATCCCCGAGTACGAGCAGCTGAGGCGGGACTACCCGCAGCTGTTCTGGGCCGAGAACGGAGGAGCCGGCATAATTGTCAACGACCAGCAGCAGTTCAACCAGCAACAGTTCGACCAGCAGCAGGGGCAACAGCTCTTCTTTAATTAATTCACCTGGCAAAGTCAACTGAAGACCAGAAGAATGTCAAGCAAGCGTACTGTCGACTTGAAAGGCATGTGGCCCGGTGCGCGGCTTGTGGCGATGAAGCATGAACATCATGCGTGTGTCGCGTTAGCGTGTGTCCAGACGTCATGAGAAGCCGCATTTTAGTCGCGTTACGCTGGTGTAGCAATATGTGATGCGTTCATCCGCATTGGTGACCCGTACAAATAGTGTTCCCATCAGTCCAATGGACGCGGTGCCCTCACTAAAATGTGCTATGTCTCGTTGAAATACAAGCTATGCCATGCAGGTCTACATATTGTGCAGCGATGAAATCTTAAAAACAAGGACAGCCTCCTTGATACGCTCGTATGTCATACAGTCTCCCCAATGCTCTACATATACGTTAAAAAGCGAACGTCACATGCACGTCCCTTATGGGGGCGTGATATATGTGTGAGAAAATCAGAAAAGCTTTTGCGTTGACGTGCTGGCCAGAAACCATGTGAACCTTAAATAGCATTAATTACACAAGCCTTGCGTATATATAGAGGTTGTCTCCCACAAAATATATATGGCCTGAGCTGTCCTCTTCACCATATTTGCAGCCAGAAAAATGGAAGCCAGATCTTAAATGTGCAGCTTGTTCATTGTTATAATCAAGCGTACTGTGCCTGCCATAAGCTTTGAAGGAGTTGAAGTGTACGTCCTTCTTGTCAGTCAATAGGCCTATTTTAACACCAAAACCAGGAATGGTTCAATGATTTCTTTTTATCGGTACCATTATTGTACCAAATGAGGCAGGTCCTGTGCCCAATATATGGCCCTGCTTTACCTAGCATGCTGGAAGATACTTTGACCACATGGCACAAGCCCACAACGTTTTTTAGTTTGCGCACAAAACTACTTTGGGATTCAGCATTCTCACTTCACTCATCACAGAACTTTGCCACGGCATTTTCAACTGTGCACGGTGGAAAACATACAATATATGTTAGGACCAAGCTCAGCGGTAATGTGAGGTGCATTCTCGAGGAAGAACGAAGTCAGCTGTTTGTGATGTGCAGCAGGCGATGCAGTTTGTTGTGCACCACTTATGCCTCGGGTTTTGTGAACAGCTGGTTTCACGGGTCGGCAGACAAAACTGGAAAGTGTTGCTCAATAGGCGAGCGAGTGACATTCCTTACGGAGGTTTGGAGAGCTGTCCGAGGTCTTGTGGGCGTCAGGCGAGTTTTGCAGGGGATTTCGCGTTGGTTGATGTGCGGAGAAGGCGGGTTGTAAATAGAAGGCCCGGGGCAAAAGAATTTCGGATTTTTCTCGGAATGGAAACGAATGACGGCAGCTGCCAACACAGTTAACGAAGCGTTACGTCAGCGGTGTGATAAGACTGCTCGTCTTCTTTGTGGTCTTGTTCCGCGGGGTCTGTGGCTAAAAATCAAGATGGCGACGAAGCCGGACAAGACGGTGAAGAGTGAGGTAATGGCGACGACCGGAAGTCAAGGTAGCTGGAGTGGGTTTGCTGGAGTAGCACCGACCACCTGCACGGACACAGACGACGCGTAGGAGTTTCTCAGGAAGTTTCGTCGGGTTTCGCGCGCTAATAGCTGGAGTGAAGAGAGACAGCTCGATTGTCTTCCGGCCCCGCTACAAGATGGGACAAGCTGGGTGGCTGATGAATTAGAAAATAACCAACCAAAAGACATGAAGGAGGCAGCCGAAACCATCCGGAATCTCCTCTGCTCGAAAGAGAAGAGAAAGGTGGTGCTGTACCGGTTCTATGAGGAGAAGCCGAAGGTGGCTGATCATCCTCGTCTGTTTGTGCTCAACCTACAGCAGCTTCTGCGTGGCGGCATGCCAGAATTGTCTAATCGTCACCTGAAAAAGCAGCCAATGAAGACGGACAAGTTGACAGACACCCAGCAATCAGAACTGTACTTCTACACCGGACTGCCTGGCTCGCGGCTATACAACGGCGTGCTCCTGTGGAACTCGAGGGGACATCAGAGAGCGCACGTGACCCTGCCGACAAGTGTTAGACAAAGAGCGCTGCATCTGGATCGTGACGTCCAGATGTCAGGACATGGAGGTGTGAGGCAAGCACTGCACCGTTTGACAGCCGGTTTCCTCTGGGACAACGTACAGCGCGAGGTGAGGCGGTACTATGGAAGCTGCGCTTCTTGTCTGAGGACGAAACCGAAGTATGCCGGCTGCAAGGAGGGAAGAGGAGCCGTACCGGTAGAGGGCGAGCCGTTCCTATACTGGTCAACGGCCATCTAAGAATTATTGGAAAGCGAACGTGGTCACAAGTACGTTTTGGTCATAACTGGCCAATTCAGCAAATGGGTGGAAACATTCGCATTGAAGAGACACAGACTGCAGAAGAGGTGGCGTGATGCGTCGTTCAAGTCATCTGCCTGTTTGGCGTCATGGAGACTGCTGACCGATCAGCGACGGAACTTCGAGAGTGTCCTCATCGAAGGAGTCTGCCAGCTGCTGGGCGGGAAGAAGTAGAGAACGGTAATCTACCATCCATGCAGCAACGGGCAAGTGGAGCGAATCAACAGGTCGTTGCTGGAACTTCTGACTCACTACGTGACTGAGAACCAACGCGACTGGGACCTGTGGCTGCCGGTGGTGACATCTGCTTACAACTCTGGTTGCCACAGTGCGACAGGATTCTCACCGGGAGAACTGGTCTACGGGAGACCAATGCGAACTGTTCTGGAAGACGAATTCGACGTGGACAGCATCAAGAACCAGTCTCATCGTTAGCTCTTCGTGAAGCTGAGACATCATCTGAAAAACGCGCATCAGAAGGAGTTGGACCTGATTCAGCGAGGGCAGTCTTTGCACCGAGGCAAGACCGGCAAACTTTCAGCCAGGCGACACAGCGTGGTGTCGTAACTTCACAGCAGGACAAGGTGTGACCGCAAAACTGAAGCCAAAGTTCGAGGGACCCTATCTCGTACTGGAGGCCCGACTGTCGCATTACTTGCTGATTAAGGGGCGGGGACAACGGCTCGTACATGGCGGACATCTGAAAAAGGGAGAGAAGCCCAGATCTGAGAGAGAAATGGCCGTTGTGCAGATTGAAACTGGAACTGACTACATCGACGCTGGACTGAACTGTGCTGGAGGGAACGGAGCGGATGACCTGACCGGAAAGACAGAGGTGCCGACAACGACGACCTTCGACGACGGCCAAAGAGAAGCTGGGACCGAGGCTATTCAACTGGATGGACTCGTTTGTATCCAGGACCCAGTGCCGGAGAGTGGGGAACAGCTGGAACGAGAAGCGGAGGACGCAGAGCTCAGCCAGACGGAGCAGCTGGAAGCGGTCGCGGTGACGGCCGGAGACGTGGCGGTCGACGACACGACATCAGCGCCTAGCGACGCGCTGAAGAAGGCGGATGGTCGAAGGAAGCCGATGGACGACCTGGGCGGAGTGGTACGAGACCTGCAAGCGGCGACGCCGAAGCCGGCGGCACGGAAGTCGCCCTGTCCGGTGGTGCCCTCTGCAGCTGACGATGAATCGTCGGTGGCGCCACCTGGAACGGAGTTCACGGAAGAGGCGATACCGGTGGCGACCGGATCAGCGCGGACGAGACACGGCTGTGAGGTGCGACGACCGAGGCGGTACCTCGACTGGTCAGGGACCTTTGCGTAATAAGAGTTTTGGAGTGCAGGGCTATTTTGTTCAACGCGGGGATTGTGCTGATTTCTGGAAGCTTGATGGTTATGCTTTTTGTGATGTGCCGTGACATTGTGAACTCAGAAGTCAGGGTTACAGTACTTTTCCAAGTGAGGTTATTTTCGCACCCTACGTCTAGTTTAAGGTGAGGGTGATGTTGAGGCCAAGCTTAGCAGTATGGTGAGGTGCATTCTCGACGAAGAACGAAGTCAGCTGTTTGCGATGTGCAGTAGGTGATGTAGTTTGTTGAGCACCACTTATGCCTTGGGTTTTGTGAACAGCTGGTTTCACGGGTCGGCAGACGAAACGGGAAAGTGTTGCCCAATAGGCGAGCGCGTGACATTCCGCACGAAGGCTTGAAGAGCTGTCAGAGGTGATGTGGGCGTCCGGCGAGTTTTGCGGGGGGGGGGGGGAGGATTCGCGTTGGTTGGTGTACGGAGAAGGCGGGTTGTGAATAGAAGGCCCGGGGCAGAAGAATTTCGGAGTTTTTTTCTCGAAATGGAAGCGCATGACGGCAGCTACCAACAAAGTTAATCAACGAAGCGTTACATATACATTAGAAGCGATGTGAGTCGAAACAGCTCTAGGTATCTGATATCAGCTTTTCCACTCAACCATGGAATGTCGCATTCACCTTAACCGACACTTACCAGTTCGTCACAATCCCTTAGGCTAGTACCCGCCGGAACATCAGCCCAGATGATTGACGGTACGCATTGCCATAATAGCGCATTTGACGGGAAACCGCGCAACATTGTTAGAAATTAAATGAAGTGCATCGATGCAAATAACTTGATCAGTTTTTAAGTCACTCCAACCGCCACACTCTGATTGTTATCAATTACAGCAGTTAAAGTTATATCAGTAAATTGTATTACCTATGTCACTCATTCAGTGCACAGATCTGATACGTAAACTCAGCTTACTGGTGGTAACATGACGTCATGTGGTGTTCATGTGGTGTTTTAACGCCTTCAGTGAGCGTTCAATTTTGTTTTTTTACCCTGCGGAGGCAGCGCAGTAAGGACAAGAAGCATATTAAACTTAACTGAAATGACCATTTAAAAATGGGATACAATGTAGTGTGTCCACAAACCGCCCACATACTCTCTACCCACACGGCAGTGCTAAAAAAGGTCTAGGTCGCTAAAACATATTTTTTCAGTCTCGTCATGCGCGAAAGTTTATCACAATCAACATTTTGTGAAAAAGTGTAATAGCACTTTGAACACTGAGAGTGTTTAAGTCTGTTCTCATGATACGCAAGTCGATATGAGTCCCCCACGCTTGTGAGCGAGTGGACGCTTTTTTGGCCCCCGTTCGGCACCCCTCGCGATATCAGCTGTAACACATCTTTCTTAAAACAGCTACTTGTGTTGAGCGTAGCCAGTGCTGTGTAGTAGGTATAGCTGTGCTGTGGTTAAAAGGCTGTGCGCTTTGTGAGATGGTGTCCAACTGACGATAAGGTAATCCGCCCCTCTTTCTTCACTCACCGTTTCATCCCGACCTCTCGTGACGCCTCGTCTCTCCAGGGGCCACCTTCCGTCGTCAGCACTGCATCAGATCAGCACCGCCCTTCGGAAGCCCCGCCGAAGCGGCTACAAAGGCCTCGAAGCAGGAACCCTTTGCGAGGGAAGGCTCCATACCGGGGCTTTCCCAGATGGGTGCATGATTGCCTCCTTACTGTTCTCTCGCCGTAATCCCATAATCTTGACAACGGTCGTTGCTGGCCGAAAGCGCCATAAGTTAAATGAAACAGAAGTGATGGTGAGGTTATGAAATATCACCTTAAAAGACGCATCCAGTAGACACATGCCTTACGCCATTGTTCTGTTCATGCAAGCTTTACTACGCGGTAAAAATAGGACGACCCTACCCGGCCAACATTCTTCTGCTCCAGCCATGAACACGACTCCTGCTGCAGTGGAAACCAAATTTGATCACAGCGATTGTTTCGCTGAATATGGATTGCTGACAGTTGAGTACACCTGGCGAATTAGAATAGAGAAGCGCATGATCCAAAAAACATTTTGGTTTTGATATCAGCCTTACAATGTTGCGCAATTACAATGCTGCTAGTTAGAAAAATAGTTAATTCCATGCACAGTGAAGTAGCTCAAGCATCAGTGCAACTTTTTTGTACCTAGTGCAACTGTAAGGCCCAGTAATTACTTCCAGTGGAAAGATGGGCATGATACCTTTAAGCCAGCACTCTTCTTTCAGCACCCCTCCCCCCTTCCTCCCCCACTGACCAGCATTGATACTAACCGTCCTAACCAGCCTGCTGAACCATCAATAAGTTAGTTTGATGCAGCCTTCATTATCTGGAATTCGGGGACCACCTCCGTATATGATGCACTGGCTTGTATATTCATATTATGCAACGTTCATAGCAGCATTGGCCTAAAGTCCAAGCGTCTAAGGCATGCCAGTCACTGAGGCTGATTGTCTTTATCGACGGAATGCCCAACCAAAACGTGGTTCAACATGATATTCGTTTAACGCTCCCTTCCAGAGCCTTCTGACATAGGATTTTGTATTTTCCTTGCTCGCCGTTCTAGGAACCTTGCGTTCTGGCACGTATGTGGTGCATGGATGTGATCTTAGTCACTATTTTACATTGGGCTTTCAGGTTTGAGCGTTCGTTAACAATGGCCAAGCGGATTCAATAACTGGGGGGCTTTATCAGTCCTTTCGACTACACGTCCTCGTGTGCGCACGTGCAGGTAGTGCTTTTACACCAAACAGTCTTCATAGGCCTATGACCCCAATTGGCCAATAGTCCTCACCTTTAAACTCATTCACACCAGGCGTTAAATTCTTGGTTTTATGCCCGCCTTAGGGAACCGAGTGTTCTCACGGCCAGCGATTCAGTGCTGGCGCTCCTGCCCAGATCTTGGTTTCGTAGCAAGCCAGCAGCAACAGCGAGTTACAAATGATCACTGACCTTATAGGAGCACGGATCTTGACCAAAGTGGCCTTCGGAAATGCCGCCTTCAATGGCATAGGATGTCGGACGGTGTTTCTTATGTCTGTCTGCCACAGTCCATACAGTCCTGAGATTGCGAAGGGTAGTGTGATATCACAGCATGCCATGTGATATGCAAGATCGGATCGGCATCGGTTGGTGACTAAGCCATTTCGTGCTGGGATGAACAACTGTCTTCTAAGCGCAGGGCCTATATCAATATATTTCGAGTGGGTGAAGTCACACTGTAAATACATAGCTAAAACACGGCTTCCATGGCACGTGCAATTTGCAATAACGAAAGCAAGGTCTATCAGGTGTGTTATCTTCCTAACATACAATCCTTTACGTCTTCTTACTATCCTCTAACACCTTACAATTACGTTAGACACATATAAGAAGGGGAAAACAAATTAAGCAGCTCTCACATGCTTGTGACCCACACAACAAAAGCAAAACTGTACGGCGGTTTGTTCACCGCGCTAGACAGGAACTGCATGCCCATCAACAATTGGAGTCATGAGCAAGTCCATCCATTCAATGTATGCCTTTGGGAGCAGTGTTCTTCAACATTCTGCGCTTTACCGCTTCGTAGAACTATATCCCATTTCCTTTTCCTATCGGTAGGTCAGGAATAACACAAGACAATGGAACAGGTTCATTTTCAACATCGGACTTTGTCTATCACAGAACATAACATTCAGAGATTCAGTAAATATAAGGTCGATGACGAACGCATTCGGTATCGTATAACAGAAAAACCGCAGCGGCGATTCTCCCTACTTCTATCGCCGCTTTAGCGGCTAGGGCATAGATATCGCGACACTTGGGATGCCAGTGTTCTGCTTTCTGCGAACGCGATTTTTTCACGTTAAAAACACCAGATAAATCTCACGAGACAAACCATTGTCGTTTCGTGCGTTGCCTTATCTCCATCATTAATGTCATGCGGCAACAAACATTAAGCTACTAATCTGACGACATAACTAATTGGTACAACATGCTATAGACAAATGCAGACAACGAGCATAATGATATCAACGGAGGTTAAATATATCCGTAAGCACAACTATATCCACCGGTGGTTGTTTCACTGTCGGAGCTGTTTGCGTCAGTAAAAAAAAAAACATGTTATTTAACATCTCGCGCCAGTTGGTCAGCGAGTTGTGGTCATTAGTGGAGGATAGCTGGATCTCGTGACACGACACTGGCGGGACAGGCGCTGGTCAAAGCACCCGCCCAGGATAGATAACATTTCAGACGCGTACGCCATATGCCAGGTTACAAGGCCAGGTTGCAGATCACGCTACGGGTGCAGACCAACAAGTTAAGATGCAGGCTGCTGCGTCAGGTTGCGCGTGTAGATGTGATGATTGCAGGTTAATGAGATCGGTTGTCATAGGACCAGGTTAAAGGTTACTGGGTCACGATGTAGGTCACTGCGTCGGATTATGTACCAATAGATCATATTGCAGGACATGAGCACAGGTTGCAGGATTTCGATGCAGGGTGCAAGTGACGGGGGCAAGTTCGAATGTCACGGCGGCAAGTTGCACGTCACGAGGGACGGGTTGCATGTCATGGGGGCATGTTGCAGGTCACGTGGGCAGGTTGCAGGTCACGGGGGCAGGTTGCAGATCAAAGGGGAAGGTTGCAGGTCAAGGCGAAGGTTGCAAGTCACCGGGGCAGGTTGCAGGTCGCAGAGGCAGGCTGCAGGTCACGGAAAATGTTGCAGGTTACCGGGCAGGTCGCAGGCAAGCGGGCATGTTCCAGGTGACGGAGGCAGGTTACATGTAAAGTGAGCAGGTCACAGGTCACGGGGCCAGTGGCCGGACGCGGGGACAGTTTGCAGGTCATGGGGGAGGTTGAAGGTCACGAGGCAGACTGCAGATGAAGGACATCTGGAGCCCAGGAGGTGGCAAAGGCTACAGTAGTTCGTGAACAGCTTGAACTCTGGCACTGCCGTAAAAGGCCAGATCCAGCGTAAGGTCACAAACGGAAGGCAATTCCAGCTGCACACACCGCAGGGACGGGGAGATTACGCGGTCAGCTCAACAGTGGCCAAGTAGGCTTTGCTATCAGGCAGCTCGAGCTCCCGACGTCAGTGATAAGAAGCCACGGGGCCTGGCCAGTTGTGGAGGAATGAAGGACAGATGAAACTTCGCTCATTGTTGCAGGCCACACAGTCAGCGGTGGGCGACAGCGGGAATTCCGGAAAAACGTGTGCTGGGGCGGGTCAAGGTTAGCAAGCCAGTTGATAGCAGACAGCTCGAGCACACACACACTCGCACAGAGATCACACAGGACTCTCTCCGCGCAGTGGCGGGCCCAGGCCCGCTGTACAACGGCGCTATTCACCCGGTCTCAATGGGGCAGGTCAGGAGCCTGTTAGCGGCATCACTGTAAGCAGCCAGCTCGAGTTCCATACGCCAGTAATAGCAGGCCACTGGACAAAGCCAATAGTAGAGCGCTGGAGGGTAAGTAGAACTGCAGTCTTTGCTGCAACAGGACGGGCAGTGCAGTCAAGCGACTGGTGGAGGGTAGCTAGGACTCTGGTTACCAATGCGACAAGACAGGTCACGTCGTTCAGTCACTTGTGGACATCTGGAGCTTCGACATCACGGCTGCTGTTCTGAGATCTTTGCCATTGCAGAATGAGCCTCCTGGTCAGGACAACACTGGGAGGCAGGAGGGGCCCAGACACCCAGGTACAGGTCACATGATCAGATGATTAGTGGAAGGGAGCTGGAACTCTGAACGACATGGTACCAGGGTTGAGTCACCACCAGAGAACAACTGGCTGGAGCTCGTACCACCACAGTGAAAGACAAGCCAGGGGATCAGGTCATCTTGGGGCAGCAGTTGGAAGTCATACATTGCTGTGCCACAAGTTTCAGGGTAAATAAGATACCTATAGAACATTCCAAGCAGTCATATTCAAGGGAGAGGGGTACTCAGAGCATGCGCTCCTTCATCAAAATAGGATGGGGCCTTCTCACTATCCAGCAAAGCATTTCGCTTACATCAAATAGAGCCCCTGATGCCTAAAGGGGCCTCCTTGTCCAGGACAGGATGTTTGCGATTCAAGAAGGGGCCTCCAAATCTACTCCAGTGGTCTTGTTATAGCACAACACAGCATCTTGTTTCGAGAGCCAGGCATCCTGATTTGGAAAACATGGCATCCCATATGATACAGGAAAGGGATCTTTCATTCAAAAAAATGGGTCTCCTGAGCATAGAGGGTGCATCCCAACCCAGAAAGAGCCTCCTTGTGTGTAACAGAACCTCAGGAGTCAGCAAACATCCTCCTGAAAACAACATTGCACCTTCTGATGTAAAGCATGGGCTACTATACTCACAAAGGTGGCCTCATGATCCAGAAAATGGCTTTCTAGGTGTAGTAAAGGGTATTTTGAACCTCCTCTCTTTCTCTAGTGCCCTGGCTTGCCCTTGTAACATACTGTCACTATGGTCCAGATACCATTGTGGCAGGATGTCACAGTCAGGTCAATGACGGGAGGTAGCTGGAGCTCCTGACACTCCAGTGTCAGTATAAGTAGAACGTATGAACTCTTCTGGGGGACAGCTCAAGCTTTGTACCCAACAAAACAGGCCGAGTTATGGAGTCGTGTACTTATGGGCATGTACTCAGGACCGTCTGCCGCATAGCACTGCACCATGTATGGTCATTGGTAGATGACAGCCAAAACTCAAGGCACAGTGACATAACAGGTTGCAGGGTCCTGATACCATTGGCAGGTGGTGGCAGTCATAAACCACATCAGAAGGCCAGGCTACCATTGGTGGATGTTGATGCCCATAACCCACACCACAAAGTCAGGCTGCCAGTGGTGAAGGGTGATACTCATGAACCTCATCACAAGACAGACAGCATGGTAAGATTATAAGTGGAGGTCCCACCAACAAGACATCCCACATAACAGTGGTCAGACATTCCAAGGGCTAGATCCCAGGGCAGGGGTTGCATTTGAGTTATGTGCATCATAGTAACAAGACAGGTAACATATCATTAACCGGCCAAAAAAGCGGGAACTTTGGAAACCTCTGGACGTACGCAGGTCTGGCTCCTTTAACCCTGGAAAACAAAGCAACGTCATACGGCACCAGGCAACAGCCAATTAAATGGAATGTTCCACATTTGTATGGCGTTTTGAACTGAAATAACCATCTCTAGGACATTTTGATTCAGTTCACGGATCTGCCCTTTTTAAGACCAAAGACGCTCTGGTTCCCGAGATACATGCCCGAAAAGTGCGAAAAGGCTTATTTACAGCCAACTTCAAAATCGCCTCCTGATTAATGACGCCATAGAAACGTCAATAAACGCCCTTGATATTACAGGCTGTTTTTTGTTTTTGGTCAAAACAGCATGGCCGCTGATACATTTGCAAAGGCGATGATGTTGCACATGTGGTACAGTTCGCGGTAGATGGTCGGCTGTCAGTAAGATTTTACTGCTGAATGCATGTCGCGAGCCCAAGCGTGAGCAAGTTCGGGTTGTGCGACACTCGTCGTGAACGGGTCAGTTTTCCTTATTTCTAGGGCACAGGCCAATGCTATAAAAAAAGAACGTCACTGTCTGCAAAAAATACGGTACCCAAAACATGGGTACTGTCCCAAAATTATGAAATGAAGGCGCAATGGCAAACCTGTCTTTTCTCCTGCTGGCGTTTTTTTCTTCTTCTACCAACGCATCTCTTACAGACAGCTCGGTTTGCATCTTGAGTACCTGAGCACAGAACCTTGCACGGGTTTATGGGTTAGCAAAGCATTATGAAATTAGGGAAATATTACAGTTATTATATATATATATATATATATATATATATATATTTATCTAAGTATTTCACATATATGGTACGGTAAATTTCAATCTTGAACACAAAATTGTGCTGTACAGGAAGAAGCTCTTTAGCTGCATTACCATGAACCCCTGTTGGGACTTTGTTTCGAAGGAGGTCACGGTGAAGTCCGGTGTTGTGACTGAAGATCCGCGCGGAAATTTGAGAAAACCTGCAACTTGATAGTCCCGCGAGCTGTGCAAATGCGAGATTTCACTTATTTGACAAAAGGGTGTGAATCGGGGGCTCGAAATCTCGAAATGCGTGTGATCACTGGTGGTGTGTGCCAGCGGCCTGTATTGGTATTGATGTGATAGGGAGTGTACGTGCGAGGTTTGTTCTTCTGAGAGAGAACATTGTTTTGGTATTCTTTATTGTACTGATTCCCAATTAAATGTGATATATTGATGCCTGATATATGGATGCCCATTGATAATGATACCTGCCTCTACCTTTACGTTTGTGTTTGAACATGACAAAGGAATGCTGGCAAATTGAGGAAACACTGGCACTTTTATTGCAGGGGTGCACAAAGGCAAGTACTGGTACTGGTATTTTATTATGATCTTGCCAACATTGTAAACCCATTGAGGTATTACGCATGTAATTAATCCATTGAATACCATTATATCAGCAATTCATTTTGGAAGTAGGGGCTGGTGTGCGCAGCTCATAAATGGACATACCCAGTATAGGCTCACATTATATGGCTTTGCAAAATTGTCTTTCCCTAAATGGTTCTGAAACTATAGCTTTATTTTCACTGATGCACATTGAACTGTCTTCACAAATCTTGTATGCAGGCAAGCATTTCTCCTGAGTAATCAATGTCATAGTCACTGCAACTTGCGAGGGATGCTGGGTGCTGAGAAAAGTGGAAAAGTATTGCTGCTGGTGTCGTGGACAGCACTTAGTATATGTTTATGTTAAGCATATGTTTATCAAGAGCGTGGTGTGCACTGGCAGCTTCATCACTTCCTTGCATTTTGCTCATCCAACCATAGCTACATGCACTTGTCATGTCTCCAGCCTTGTGCAAGGTCAGCATGTTTGCAGCGTCATTTCACCACATGTAGAATGTTCCTGTTATTTTTTAGTAAAGCAGCCTGATGGTTGCACCATGTTGCATGACCATGGAAGTGAAAGATGTGTTTGCATGTTTCTCACCTGCGTTTTCTGGATTCACGAAGCAAGCTGAGCAAGTGATGCCACTTATTGGTTGTCTGCTTTGCTGAAAGTGATTTGTATATCATATCATTTATTTTTGGTCAGTCATATGTCAGATGGGAAGTCAATACAAGAGTACATGCTTGACCCATCTTTTCATGCTGAAATGTATTATGAAAGCGGCATGGATTGCAGTCGAAAAACCATATTGTTGCTCATTATGTCATGCCACAGAACAGCACCGGGGTAGTGCCACAATGAAGCTATTGGCCGGTGCCATTACACAATGTACCACATTGGTCGAGAACCCTTTGTCAAGCGTTTAAGAATGCAGCCAATAATCGATGAATGACTGGTTAACATTTATGTAACAATGCCAAAGCACCGTCTACGGCAAGAATGTCGTTGCACCACAATGGTTATATTGGGGTTAACTAATAATAGCACGAGCAATCCTAGGCAAAACAAAAATTATTGGTAGCCCAACCTTACCATCTCTACCATAGCAATAGCAATGCTTTGACAATCGATGCGTGGCAACGTTGCAATGTTATTAATTTCCGCATGACACCACATTTCCAGTTACAATCAAGACAATGTTACAGATTTACTAATTTTGGCACGACACCCCATTTCCAGTTACAAACAATAAGGACAGTGACTACTCTACACATCACATGATATCAATGCCAGAAGTATTGACAAAATCACCAACAGCAAAGCAGCAACAGCGGCAGCACAGTATATCGTGCTTTGATGTTGATTATCTGCCATAAAAGCTGCGATCGCTACGTTGCGCATGTCAAACAGTCTACAAAAGCTTTTCTTACGGTCAGCACCAATACAAAAAATCCACAAATAGCCCACCAATCCCTTCCCATCCCCCCCCCCCCCCTGGCACCGCCCCGCGACGAGAATGGCCGGTTGGCGTCAGCTTTCGTGTGCTTCGAGGTATTCTTTAGGTCCGGCTGCCAGATGCTGCCAGGTTTTGCTGTTGTCACAAACCCATTTCATGACGCCATAAAACCATGACGTAATGGGGCCCATTTTTATAAACCTTGAAATTTTACTACTTAGCGTCGTGTTCGAGCTTTGAAAGCTTACCAATAGTTGCAAGGAAGCATTTCTTTTCATATCTGATGCCGAACTCAATATCTTCAAATGTGGAACATTTCCTATAAGATATAGGGCTAGCCTGTCAGAGAACACAGAATGTGAGCTTAATATAGCTGGGGGTTCCCCACAATCAGATATATCCAGGAACATCTTACCCAGAACGACCGCAGTAACACCAGCGATAACAACCCACAGATTACGCCGAACCGAGTGAATGCGACCCTCAACCAACGAGTAACGTTAAAACGCGGTAAATCTTGTCCTGGTGACCTTGACGTTGTAAGGGCTGTAGCTTCTCTAACACAGCGTACCGGTCCAATATTTTGCATTAATCTTAATTCGGAGGTCTATATCTATCAGTATGCAGAGTTTGGAAAGAAATTGAAGTGGTCTCCCATTTTTATTGATATTTTTCAGCTTGGTCTATCTCCGGTAATAGGGCGTACTGGTCCAAGAGTTTATTCTCATTATGCTCATAAAAATACGATACATGCATTCAGAAATTTTCAGTCCAATCTAAAGAGTCTACTAAATACCGAAAATGAAACTTAGTCAAGGATGAAGAAAATGTGATCCAGGCCTCATATATAGCATACCTTAGCAGCCTTGGCATTTGAAAGGCTATAGACAACTGACAAGCGGTGACGTAGATCAATTTAGCAAGAACAGTAAACGTGCACATCGGCCGAACGTCTAATATATAAGCAAAGATCAGTCCAATACAGGAGATACGGCTCAAAGGTGAAATGGCGACAGACGCGCATTTTACTAAATGTGAGCAATTTGGTAATTGTGATACGGTAGACAACGTTTGGCTACCGCATCGAACAAAGGTGATCTAGCACACGTCTTTTGCATTTGATTATATATATATATATATATATATATATATATATATAATATGTGTGTGTGTGTGTGTGTGTGTGCGTGCGTGCGTGCGTGCGTGCGTGCGTGTGTGCGTGCGTGTGTGCGTGCGTGCGTGTGTGGTGTGTGGTGTTGGGGTGCTGTGTGTGGTGTGTGTGTGTGTGTGTGTGTGTGTGTGTGTGTGTTGTGTGTGTGTGTGTGTGTTGTGTGTGTGTGTGTGTGTGTGTGGTGTGTGTGTGTGTGTGTGTGTGTGTGTGTGTGTGTGTGTGTGTGTGTGTGTGTGTGTGTGTGTGTGTGTGTGTAATACTTCTGTATCTGTATTCATTTCTATATTTTAGCGATGGGCGATGTACAGCTGCGATTCTGGAATGCCAGACGGCTCTGGCTTGTTGTACGGCTTGTAGCCGTAAACGCTACGCACCCATCGGCATACCCTGGCCGCTAACGCCACGAACCGATCGGCATACCCCGGCCGCTAACGGCATGCACCCATCGGTATACCTTGGCCTGCTAACCATCAAGGTTTGATTCAAAGCGTGTGCCTCTGTTGCGTGTGGCATGCGGCACGAAAGCGGCCGTGAAGACAGATCATCTGCACGGCCAGTGGCATCTGCTGAGACAGCTGCGGCGGCAGGAGCCTCATATGGACAGTCGTGCGCGAAACGGTCCATCGTGTGCCACCGCCTGGAGTGAGCCCTGCACCGTCCCAGGCAGTTCAGAGCCCGGGTCACGTGACCTGGGGGTCTCGCACAGGGGAGGTGTCTCGACGAACCGCGCGCGGAGAGGCCGAGCAATACGGCACGTTTGGAAGAATCGACCACAACAGCGTCTTTCCAGGTACCGTCAGCATCATTGTAGTGATGTTGGTGTATGCGACGGAAAAGAATCTCAATAGCAGATGTTTTAGAATATGATCTCAATAATGGTTGCCTATAGGACCGTCACATGTTTTCTGGTTGCGCTGACCAACGATAACGCATGCGTTGCCTATACATTTTTTGACATTGTACGGCAATCTCGCTTGTCACGTCATATGTCGTGAATATGATAAGGCCCGTAATTGAGCATGTGCAGGAGCACTGCTTTTAGTAATAACTCAAGGAAAGTCTTAATGCGAGAAATACATTTATACACGCGGTTTTCGTGCCATTTGTTTCCGGGCTTAAAACGCGATAAATTTCAGTCGATGGCTACATTTTTCTACTTGATTTACCAATTTCATAGCTTGTGTGGCTGTTATTCAGTGATCTCCACCATCATCCAAAAGATGTGCTCTTCCCTCTGGTTCGATTCCGTCGTCTGCTATCGCAACACACATGTTTGACCGGGCTTTATACTCGTTGCCGTATGGCAAGCCCAATGCGATGGTACGTTTCTCGAGGCACGCGTTTCAACGTCCCAGTGTCCTTCGTCACGCGGTCACGGCAGGGGGAGCGCCTGGTGACCGTGTCTGACAGGTGGCGCTGGCTCGATGCCGCCGAGGCCGGCTGCAGCTGCGCCGTATAGATGGCGCGTCAGGCTCTGGTCTCGCGAGGTGTGTAGGTCACGTGTCAGCGGTCGTTTGGATTCTACCTGTGATCTAGAGCGTATGATATGTGATCTAGAGAGCCTGATCTGCAATCTAGAGAGCCTGATCTTGAGGGTTGTAGGACAGGGGGCTTGCGAATTCTCAAGGAATGTGCGTTCTGCCTGTGGATTTAGCGAAGAGCTGTTTTATGTGGCATGTGTTTATTAAGTCTCCATGATACATGAACGTTTAAAAGCTCATCATCCACTCACCATTATGACTTTGCTCAACCAACGAAACATTCACATCATTTCCATCATAATTTGCGTAATACGCTTCGCAATCATGTAGACAAATCGGGCAATTAGAAGAGTGTGGGATATGGCAGAAATAGGAGGGATGCAGTCGCATGTGCTTTAACCGTTGCTGCGCCAATGGAATGCACTGATTTGCGGTATTAAACGATCTGAATTTATTTCCCTCTTGGGGATTTGGCACCAATTTGCCACCCAGCACCTCTGTCTGCATGTTACTTTAGTTCTCCTGTTCTATCCAGAAGGTAAGTCTCTACCAATAAAATCTCTCTTTGCATGTTTGTTCATGTTTACATTCTGAGGAGTGCCGAAGCTCATTCACGAAAGCACTTCTTCATGCCGAAAAGGTCTCTTACTGCAGCGTCTCTTCCAGACACCAAACTAGAACAGCAGATATCTGTAGGAACACCTATCCCGCGGCGGTACGGTGCATGACCATACAGCATGCGTCAAAACTTTTTCATTGATCCGCGTCTCGATATCCACAAAAAATTATTGCAGGTAGTTCGACGTTGACAATCGGCATCATTTTTCCCACGAAGGATTTCGGTCAGAATCGCAGTCAAGTTATAGGGATGGACCACAGATGACAGTGCAGTCACCTCTATAGAGATTATACCCACCACTAGTGACCTCCAATCAACTCGAAGGGATTGGCCAAGGATGTCACGCTAGTTTCTTGACCACTGCCGCATCATTCATGCAGTCGAATGACCATGCCTGATGTCGCAGGTTGGCTGATAATGATGCTCAGTTCGTCATCATCAATGCATACATCTGTGAATCATTATTCTCGCGGCCAATGCGATGCACGGCAAGGGGCTAGTCAGTCTCCAACCCCAGTCAATGTTTCGCATCCACTCAACACTAAAACACGGCTCTTAATTCCTTAAGAGTTTCGGCTGCTTGAAAGCAAGCAAACGCTAGAAAGTAGATGCAAGGTTATGATCATCCGCCTCTTGACGAATGGCGCCCATCGAATTAGGGGTCACATGTTTTGTGAACCATGAACAGATGGTCACTTGCGTTTTTGGCCGTAAGTACTTTACTAATTTGGTACAGCTCACGTCAGACCTGTTGGTCAGAACGCCCAGTTCTTGCCAAGTTTCTTGTACATGTTTTAAGTTCGTCCAAGAGTCCCTGAGGTGCAGTTCATGCCGCTGAAGTTTCGTCTCGCAGTGGCCCATCCGCGTCTGTCAGGCCGTCATTGGTGGCAACAATCCACTCACTGACGCCACGGCCTCACCAAAGATCCTTTCACGTCATGTCACCGCTCGCCTTTCATCGACGAGCGGGAAATCGGATGTGGCGATAATCGGGCTTGGTCCGTCTTCTTGCGCCTCGCTGGACGGGTATTTACGTGCGACTGCCGCCATCTGGACAGGCCTCATAGGTCACAGGTAACACGGAGGTAGCGACCTCGTTCGTATCTCGCCTCTTCCACATGGGGCGGCTTGTAATGAGGACTGCTGTCCGCAGGACTGTCACCTGGCAAACTGTCGAATGTAGAACCGTCACCTGGCAAACTGTTACCCATAGGACCGTCACCCGGCAAGCTGTTGCCCATAGGACCTCCACCCGGTGAATTTGCCCGTATGGCCGTCACCTGGCAAACTGTTGTCCGTAGGATCGTCACCTGGCAAACTGTTGCCCACAGGACCGTCACCCGGCAAGCTGTTGCGCGTAGGACCATCACCTGAAAATTTGTTGCCCGTAGGGACCATCACCTGCCAAACTGTTGCGCGTAGGACCGTCACCTGGAAATTTGTTCCCCACAGGACTGTCACCTGGTAAATTGTTGCCCGTACGACCATCATCTGCCAAACTGTTGCCCGTAGGACCATCACCTGCCAAACAGTTGC
>NW_023596448.1:3809968-3838904 GCF_011947565.3 Pollicipes pollicipes
GAGGCGGGCCGTATGCGCGAAACACCGCCACAGATGAATTAGGATGCAGCAGGGCAATAGCAAAGAGTCCTGGTCCTCCCTCTCCTTCACCTACTCTTCATGAAGGCTTAAGGTAAACAAATAACTAAGAACTAACTGAATTGGCTATAGCGATGCAGGCCATGATCCGGCTCGAGTCTGTGGTTTGCCCTCACTTTTTTGGTACTCAGTATCATTTCGACTTTACCCGGCTTAATTCGGCACTGTCTGAGGAAATTCACCACACGCCACCGCCTAGGGGATTGAGAGAAGCCGTTCATTAAATATACAAGACGTGCGCCGCTGGTATGAATCGGATTTATTCACGTGACGGATTCTTCCCAACTGGCGCCGCCGCGCGCTGGGATTTCACGTGGTGCTCCACGCCATGTGAACATATGCCGGTTGGGGCCTCCCCTGGCTACGCGGTGGAACACTGGGTTTTTTCACGTGGTGCTCCACGCCACGTGAACATATGCCGGTTGGGGCCTTCCTTGCTACGAGGTGGAACACTGGGTTTTTCACGTGGTGCTCCGCGCCGCATGAACATATGTCGGCTGGGGCCTCCCTTAGCTACGTGGTGGAACACTGGGTTTTTCAAGTGGTGCTCCACGCCATGTGAACATATGCCGGTTGGGGCCTTCCTTTGCTACGAGGTGGAGCACTGGGCTTTTCATGTGGTGCTCCGCGCCACGTGAACATATGCCGGTTGGGGCCTCCCTTGGATACGTGGCGGAACTCTAGGCTCGTGCTCAGAAGTTCCCGGTTCCAATTTCAGCAATACAAAGTTGTGCTGTAATACGCACATGGCTAAATGCCAGGGATCGCTCGGGGCTTCCCAGGACTCCTAACACCTGAATACGGCCGGAAGATTTGCTGGTCGAAACCTTGTTTGCCCACTAACACGCCAGAAGATAATGTTGGTCCGAGCAATTGTTTCATCTGTAGTCCCGTCTGCACCCAATCTCCTGCACAAACTGAATGCACAAGGGACTCTCGTGATACCAAAATGATGCAAAGCGTTATGCCGGGATCAAGTAAATCCTTTACTATCCAAGCGCGTCATGCGGCACATCTGCCCTATAATCTCTCGACATCTTGGATCGTTCTAATATCTGGAATTCCGGACCTTTTTTAATAGTGTACCGACTTATCCTGTGAGATCTGGAATCTTTCTTTTTATTCAAATGACTTTCTGAAATCTAGGGTCTACCTGAAATTCAGTGTCGACGAATTACGTGAGATCTGGGATCTTTTTGTGGGACTCAGACGCATGTCCGTAGGATCCAATCGTCGGATCGAAAAAGATCAAATGACAGTCGATATCCATGCTAAGCCTTAACCAGGATTCGCCAGCTGGCATTCATCACGTGACTTTTAATTCACACAGTACACAAGAAGCATCCTAATGGCTAGAATCTTGGCACGAATTGAGGACTTTCTAACTCGCGTAATTTAATGATAGCCTTGGCTCAATGAATAGGCTTGGAACAGGTACCCAACAAACGAATGCGATTTTGCATGTCAGAATCGTGGCAAGATTTAAGAAAGATGAAGAGTCTAGCTCAGGTAAGGTCAGATCACGGTCATGTAGTGTTAATGATAGCTAATTTGAATGTATACGATGGTGCGAGAGAAAAGTCTAAGGTTGTAGGTAAGATTGCACCAAGGTTTGCTTGTAAAAAAGCAGTATAGAAGGACAGAAGGGAGCGAATAATGAAGCAGCGAGAGGATGCCGAAATAAAAATTTTGGGTCTCATTATCTCATCATCGCACATTTCATACGAAAGATTGGGCGTGCAAAAAAGGGGATGGGAAGCACTGATAACGGAAAATGCAAAGAATGATCTATACCGAGATATGGGGAATCATGAGCCACCCATAAGAAGAAAGGCGACGCCGAGAAATACAACTGCGAACAGGTTTGGTTCGAAGAAATGCGGTACGAAGAGACGCATATAAGAACTGATGCAACACAAATCCTCGAAGATACAAAGATTGTTGACTGCGAGCTTTTCAGGCATGGGTGTTTGCGTAGGATAATCTGCGAACAACGACTTGCAATGCGCGTATGACGTACGCGTATCGCTTATGAAGATGTGCACGAACGTATACACCTGTATACATCTTGTGTATGAAGTTTTACAAGCAAAGAACTGAGACACGAGAATTTTCGTGAAATTTTGGAGAAGTGAAATGCTAATAAATGGGACGCAAAGGTATGTCTGGCTACGAAGAAATAGTTATCTGCAACTACAAATCACTTATGCAATGATGCTTGCGGCCCGTTAAAAAACTCCTATCAACCTCACCTTTGTTGGGTAATGCAATAGAAAACGCTATCACACAACTCAACACATAAAGCGTATCTCAATCAGCCATATCCAACGTACTTCTTGTCCAATTAAACGTGTCCATGGAGCAAATGGTACCAAGCGCCAGCTGCCTTCCTACATCGGCCGACAGAAAAACAGGCGAGACCACCTCTCATTATCTCCGTTTCACCGCGTTCATCTTCACTTCTGGGCTCACGCAATAGAAACGAAGAGGTCACCGAGTCACGAACTACCGCAGGCAGGCCACGGCTTCGACGATGCAGGCGATAACCCGTGCCAAAAGCCGAAGCCGAAGCGGCGTGCGGCATGTCACCACAGCGCGGTTTTCCGCAATATATGGCCCAGCAGCGGGCACAGTGCATCAGACGCTGTGTGCTGTGTGTTGTGGCACCCCATCACCTATCTGGTAAGCACGCCGTCGCCCCTAGTGGTGCAGCGAGCACACTGTGTCTCTGTGTGTGCGTGTGTGTGTCATGTTCTTTGTCTGCCGCCCGTAACGTAACGTAACGTGGCGTGCGGCAGGGAATCCGTGCCAACGTCGGACCGTTGTCAGGGCTAAACTCCAAGCCCCTCTCCTCCCCACCCATACACACACTTGCGCATCCAACGGGGCGGGGGACATTCGCATGTGCCGAAGCCCTTCAGGATGATGACAGTAAAGCTGTTCCTTCTGTTTAGGCTTTGCCGATGTGCAATCCGAGCGGGTTCGGAGCCTGACCGCTGGGATCGCGGTCGCATCCACCTTCGGTCGCTCCCAACCGCACGTACACACGTACACGTGCAACGGGACATGCAAACACGCACGGCTTGGCCATGGACGGGTCGACTCACGTTGACCTGACTCCTACATCTGACGCCACCTCTGACCCCCAGTATGCTGTTTTCCACCTGAATCACGTGGCCAATAGAACTGAAACATTTTCTGCATATCAGGATCGGTTCACCCGCTTAGTTTCGACAGTGGAAAATAGTAGCGTATTCACGGAGTACTCCCGGCCGCCACACGAAACGCCGGATGTAACGACAGGGCACAGTGATGGCTGGCAGCGCACGGAATTACGACTCGGGTCTCTGGACCGAGAAGCGGGACGGTACGGGGCTCTGGGACCGAAGAGCGGGGACGATACGGGTCTCAGGGACGAGGAGCGGGACAGCACAGGTCTCTGGGACCGAGGTGCGGGGACGGGTGCGGGTCTCAGGGACCGGGGATGGTAAGAGCCTCAGGGACCGATGAGCGGGGACGGTACGGTCTCAGGGACCGAAGAGCGGTTTGCTGACCATCGCGCCGCCTTTGCCAACCACTCGGCGAATTTCTCGGGCACCGATCACATTTCTTTAACCAGAGGGGCGAAACGGTCAGTTCGTGCTGATTTGCTGACACTGTGGCGCCGTGATACTTCATGCAGGTGATGGCACTGGCGTAGGGTCAGATAGCGTTTTACTTAGTCTTCAATTGGCCCTAGTTTGCTTCAAAACGTGATAAGTGGTCATTCAGTCCACCTGCTATATGCGATAGAATTTAACCAACCGGAAATAACACAATGAGTAAGAAATGAGCGCTCTTTTTCCAAACGTTTTCTTTTAACGCTGCACATTTCTGCAAATTTTGTTCTCTAGGAAGACTTTTAGCATTTTCATTTCGAGCATCGCGAGATATTTTCTTTGTGACATTACGGCGAAGTAAGCCGAATGCAAAAGTATGAAGGCGTCGGCAATATTTACTATCGTCTTCTCTTCGTCCGAGACGGTACGGAGCTAAAAGTTGTTTTTGTTGTATCCAGTTTATTTAATACAAAGGCGGGGTCTAACGAAATGCTGCTTTTATTCCAATTCGGGAAAATTTTCGGCATTTTGCTATGAACCGTGATGTGAGTTTGTTAACCACGAGTTTTCCCATCGCGTTGTGATCTGTAATCCCGCCATCACGTTTTGATGCTAGTATGAGTGTTTTGGAAGTTTACGCCAATGACACCACTGCTATGCCGATAGCGATGGGAACTAAGCGAAAGCACAACCTCCACGTTTCAGGTTATCAAGATTTCTTGGAGGTGGAAGGCTGCTTCAATTCCCTACCTCCCTTGGCTTTAACCCTTCCGTAACGGGTCACACGGTCCCGATCGGAGTGGTGGCGTTTCATCATTACCCGTCGCCGAGCGGGGCCCGGCCGGCGCGCGCGACGGCACAGCCGGGCGGCAATTGCGGTGTGCCCGGTCCGTGCTGACACACTGACACGAAAAGGTGTCACCTGCGACACCGCCGCCGGCTGTTCGACACGCGCACGGCGTGAAATACACGCGCCTGGACAACAGGTCGACCTCGCGGATTATTGGTTGGTGTGTCGGGCCTATTGAACCCAACTTCCTCGGGACTATTGTTGCATGACATCAAACCGCAACCAAAGCATAATTAGTGGGTGCAAAATGGAAACAGTTAAGACTCGGATTTAGCCCAGGTAAAATTCTGTGTACATAAATTGACAACCTGGAGATTATTGGATCATGGTCTCCCGTAATGCACCATGGCGGGTACTGTGCTCGGAAGAAACGCTGCCAGCAGCTAAAAGTAGTAGCAAAGTTCAACTAATAATATCGTTACGGTCCATGACCTTCACAACACACAGTTTCTGACCGTCGGTCAATACCGGTCATCTAGAAATAAGTATTCCTCCAGCGGTCTTGAAACTCATCCGCCTGGAGGGATCTAGCCACAGTTGTGGTTTTAGCCAGTGAAGCGTGTCAACCACAACTGGCCATTGAGGCGTTTATGACGCGATCGACCGCAAGCTCGCCACGGAAACAAGTATTTCCAGCGCAGAGATGGCCCAGTTTAGAGGGTTTGATTTGCTGTGAGGCAGTGGAACCGTGGGCCGCCAAAATTTCTCCGCAAAATGAATTTGGTGTCCTGATAACAGGAGGTGAGGCCTAACGGATCCAACGTTCTGCGCCACACCAGACGATGCAGCTGTTGGTGACTCTGCTGGTGGCGTTGGCAACAGCGGCCAGCGGCGACAAGGACTCGTTCAGCCCATCCGCACTGCTGCGGCAGCATCAGCAACAGCAGCAGCAGCAGCAGCAGCAACAGCAGCAGCAGTACCAACAGCAGCAACACCAGCAGCAGCAGCAGCTCCACAACAGCTTTGTCCAGCCTGAGTACGTCAGCCACGGCCAGCCCCAGTACTACAGCAGTGACAGCAACTACTACGACCTCGCCCCGCAGGAGCCAAGGTGACTTGCTTGGCGTGTGCCAAGGTCTGTACGGGTTGGTGGTTCTCGTCGGCGGTTGTGAGCTACAAATTATTGTTGTTGGCTATGCTGCAGTTGCTGTATTTGTGGGAGGGTTCATCAATGCGATTCGGTAAGCTACGGCAAGCCTGTTGTTCAGAGGGGGATGGTGGAATTTGTTTAGAAATAGCTTTAAAACTTTATGTACCACCATGGAATGTCACTCACATCATCCCTAGGCATTTATGTTGCAATGTCTGCCAGCATGTCGCCCAGATGCCGACCAATCCTATCATATTTTATTTGACATATTATTGGTTTCAGCTTCATCGACACCTTCTTTGGAGCGAATCGTCGGCAATATGAGGGAATTCTTGGAGGACTTGGTAAGAAATAGACAGGGAATATAGTTTAATTGTTCACCATGCACACAAATCGAACGACATAGTTTTAGCTCTTGCTTGAATGGACCGAAAAAGGGGTCGGTTCGTCTCAGCAGGCCGATTGCTTGGCTGGAACCATGACCGCCGATGGAGCCGAAAGGAAGCATGGAATGTGCTCATTAACATCCAGTTAATCAAAACTCTGGCTGATGACAGGGAGAGAAGAGACCATGTTTGTTCCAACTCGATGGTCTTTTAAACACTTGCGGTGATAAAGAAGGGGAGGCTGATTCTGGTACTGAAACCGCTTTGTCAAAACTAGGCCTGTTGATAAGTCTACGAGAGGATAGTTCTGAGGCGCATGGTCGCGTCAGTTTACTCGTAGTCCTCGAAAACAGCCAGTTTACATCAACCTGCTTCTCTGCTTTTCACCTGCTGTCAAATCACCCGGGCTCACCACACACTCGTCTCGTGCCTTGACACTAAAGGCTGCGCCTCACGCCGGCCGATCCACCCCACGGCGACCGGGCGACCCTTCTCCAGCTGCGTCTGTGCGGACAGCGGCCTCGGCAGCGTCTGGCGCCGGCAGGTCCGTCAGTGCTGGTGATTGGTGCTGTCGTGCTGGCCGGGCTGGTGCTGATGGTCTGGCGCCGGCAGGTCCGTCAGTGCTGGTGATTGGTGCTGTCGTGCTGGCCGGGCTGGTGCTGATGGTCTGGCGCCGGCAGGTCCGTCAGTGCTGGTGGTTGGTGCTGTCGTGCTGGCCGGGCTGGTGCTGATGGTCTGGCGCCGGCAGGTCCGTCAGCGCTGGTGATTGGTGCTGTCGTGCTGGCCGGGCTGGTGCTGATTGGCGGGGCCGCGTACGTCGCCACCGTCGCCTCCGGCCGCGGCCTCGACACGGACCAGTGGGAGGTCGACCACTCGGTCTGGCTGGATCAGCTCCAGAAGGAGCTGGAGGACTCGTGGACTGAGATGTGAGCGGCCGAAGCTGTGCCTTACGATCGATGTCGAGGTGAAGACCAGTGAAGGCCCTCTCTGTATTGGGTCCTGGACGGGGAGCACCCTGAACTAACACCGCCGCTTGCTACACATTTTTCGACATTTGTCTCTTGAGAGGAAGTTCAGTATAAAAAATACTGATGGTTATGATGATGTCAACAAACAGAGGACTTAGGCCTGTACAACTGCCATATAATTTGATTCACTCTTTGATTCTCTGTTTTCCGTTTTCACTCTCTTTTTCTCTTCCTATTACTTTGTTGCACTATCTCTCTTTCCCTCCTTCTCGCTCTTTCTCACTCTCTCCCTCTCTTTCTCGCTCTCGCTCTTCCTCCCTACCCCCCCCCCCCTCTCTCTCTCTCTCTCTCTCTCTCTCTCTCTCTCTCTCTCGCTCCCTCTCCCCCTCTCTTCGAGTTGCTGGCGCTCTTTTCGTCGCTTTTCGCTTTTTCAGTTTGCATACATCTTCACTTACAGGTCTCTCCATACCCGCCCCCCTGTCGTTTGCCATCAATCTATCCTGCTTTGTTTTGCCAAATTTGCACTGTTACTTTCTCCTGATTTTTCATTACACTCTTCATATTCAGCTCTCTTGCGTGATGTATTTTGCTGGTTTTACATCAACCTCACACGTGTTTGTGTTCGCATCTGGTTTCAGACACGGACTTCAACAATGTTTTTGAATTTCAAGTACAGCGGGCTCAAATATTCATGAATGTGATAACTGGGTTTGATTTGCCTCTAATCATGTACACGAAAGCGGTTCGTAACATTCCCTTTTATGTCCTACCAAATGCACATGACTTTCTTTTTTCACCTTTCTGTTTTAGAACCTAGATTGTTTTTATAGCACACACGTTTCAAATTATCGCTGAAACTTGACCTTTAATTTTAAGTATACGGGGCTCAAGTACTCATAACAGAGGTGATAATCGGGTTTGATTAATCTACAATTATTTACACCAAAACAAGTCGTGATATTTTATCATCTGTGCTATAAAATGCATATGACTTCCCCTCTCACCTCTCTGTTTTGAAACTTAGGCTGTTTTATTAGCACGCTGCTCGACCCAACCTATCGTTAAATCATTTTCGAACCTATGCTATATACTCTGTATGAAGTTACTCTAACTACGGGTTCTTGGTTATCACAACATGCACAACTTGATCGACATGAAAATCGCCGTACTCGCACAAGGCAAAGCATTCCATGCCCGGTTTACTTGACGTGTCGGCGATAGACATATAGACACAAGCATTCGAGGAACTCCGTCTCGATATGTACATCAACCTGGTCCATTCTCGACCGCTGCCACTTGGCATGCAACCACGTATGTGCGAACAGTTCTTTGCACCACTCGCTCATGCGTAGGCCGCCACGTTGGCAGAATAGGTGGTATTCAGTTAATACGTCTACCGAGTGGGGAAATCAATTTGCGATGTGATGGTAGCTGGACGCCGTTAATCAAGAACCTTAGCTCAGTATCCGTGCGATCGTTTCCTTTTGAGTATCTGACTGCGTTTCTGGCACTGGGGCCGAGCAAAATCAGCAATTCATGACGCACAGAGAAGTTATAACAAAATAAGCAATTTAGTGGCGCGTGGGTGGCGAAAGCGGCCCGCTTGATCTTTGTTGGAATTTGCATTGGGCGTTGAGCTTGCATTGATAGAGCATAACAAGCTCAAGATGCTCCGGGCTAAATGCCCCATTTATTCAAAACTCACATTCAGCAGCATGTTAGGGGGGGGGGGACTACGAACGCAACCTTTTGGAAATATGATTTCCCGTCTTCTGCCTTTTCACAATTCAATCTCTAGTCATATGGGCCAAGGGCTGAAACCAATGGCCCTCAGAATAGGGTAAGCTGTTTAAGGACATAGAAATACTAGTGCTGACGGGCACCTAACTTGATCTACCCAGCGTCCTGCTGTGTCTTTTATTTTAACAAATGTGCTGTAAACCAGCATGAAATAATTTTTTTGCGCTCCGGCTGCTTCCATTGCCTACAGCAGAATGTACATATTGCTTTGGAAATTGTATGCGATCTTCTTACTCTACATAGGAAAAAGGCAGGATGTAATTGTCAAAATTTTTGACTTAAGAAGATTAGCGAAGAGAGAACACCAAGCAAACAGCACACAGGAAGCAACTACTCAGTTGACATGCTATCGATGTGGGGAGGGCCGTATTGATCAGTTGGCGAAGTCTAAAATACAAATGTTTTCTAAACATGCACGCTTATGGAAAAAACGTCATGATGCCACTGAGTTTAAATCTTTCAGACCTGCAGTTATATTAGGCTGATAGATTTGTTGAATATGTGCTGTCATAACACACCTTCGCCATGCGTTACCATACCATACATGCTACCTAGTGCGTCCGTTTTCAGGACTCAAATGTTTATCGCTCTTGCTGGTGTTTGGCGTTGTTGTTTCAGTTGTTACGCTCGACTTGGGGTGGTGAAAGTCGTCGCATTTTGTTAAGACAGTCCAGACGTCAGTGCAATGATCTGTTGTCAGCGTCGGGTGAGAGGGACTAGCTGCGTCTGACGAGACTTAAGAATGTTTGCATCTTCATGGTTGTACTGTCTATTGTTACATGCATGATTAAATATATATTTATTACTGTTGATCCCAGAGCTGATGTTTGGACGTTCAGCACGCAGTGGACGCGCGCTACGCGCGGGAAGTCTTCTCTGCTTTATTCTGCTTCATTTGTATATTTAAGCAAGCTATACTGTGGCTATCTATATGTGTGTGACGCGCTTCCGGACTTCTTTTTCCACATCCCCGGCTTATTATGTACTGTGACGCTTCAGCACAGTTCCTCCCTATCCCATTAATGCAAAAGATATTTTCCTCGAACTCTCCAGCTGTTTTTTTAGGGGGGGGGGGGGGGGGTTAATGCGCAATCATGTCAGATGTGAGGCTCCTACCTCAATTTTCGTTCCATCGCGAGTTATTAGTTGATTTGCCATCTCACATTCCCTAAAGGACGAAAAACCGTAAGCGAAAATAATTATATTTTGGAGGCTAGTACGAGGTTTCAAAACCATTTTGGGACACGACTTTACGCATATCACTATCTGCTTACAGATGCCGTCGAAAACATGCACTTGCATAACTGAGGCTGTCATTCTTATGTTATCACATTGCTTTGCATTGCTTTGCATGTAATATCATACCACATTATGTTATCACATTGATTTATCCCGTGCTGCAAAGTGACTGCTGCACAAAACCAGAGACAACGTTCATGTTCGCTCTCTACTTCTATCACTTAAGTTCACGGAGGTGACAATGGTTTTAACCCGACCGTTTACAAACAAAGGACCACTGAAGTTCTGACGCACATGCTGATTATTTTCCCTGAGCATCATCAGAGTGGAACTAAATCGGATGGCTACATATATATATATATATATATATATATATATATATATATATATATATATATATATAGCATAGTTATGCAGGTATCGTAAAGGACGTTTAATGTAACTTCATGACACTTTGGACCCCGCCCCCATTCGCGCCGGTCCATGTTCTAATGAAAGCGTTCAACGTTTCCATGGGTTTTGAATTTAAATAGCCATTTTGAAGATCATACGGTGTAGTGGATAGCCCTGCTCTTCTTAAGATCTAAAACCCTCGAGTTTCGAAGTTATACGCCAGGGAATAGATGCAGGCTATTTCATGCAGACGGTTTCAAGATCATTGCCGAGTATTGCCCAGATTTTTTCCACTGTTACCCTTACACTTCTTCAAGATCTTTGACAGAAGGACTAACAAGCTCTTTTCATTTCAGGCCGGAGTTCGCATATGACGTAGTACTATGACCTTGCAAAACAGACATAGACAGAGAAATTGGTGCTTCTTGAATGTCCCCTGTTTTGTTCGGAACCACCTGGTGCTTGAATTGATACCAATGGTCACAAACATCACGGCAAACACTGCGTTCACTTTCCATCACCCTACCACATGTTTTCCCAGAGCCTTCTCAATATATGCATTGTTCATCCTCAGTTTTTGCATCCCTCTGCCTGACCCCGCTCCCCGTCCTAGCCTTTTCGTCTTCAGATGTGACGCAGTGGGACAAACCTGGCGCTGGCGCAAAGGGAATCAGCTTCAGTTTATAAAGACATAAAGACATCCGGCCAACGAAGAGCCACAAGGGCCCATCAAGTACTCTTCAATTCAGATCAAGCCTACTTCAGGTTCCGTACACATCCTCAATACTTATCACCTGACCTACATGAATATAGCTAAAACTTGTTCAAACGGTTTTTTAATGATGCTCAAGAGGGACTTCTTACAACTTCGTTTGTTAGCCCCATCCAATGATTCACTTCTCTTTGACTAAATGGTATCTATCTCTTTATAGTCCTACTCCTACCTTTTGCTGAATGAAACTGGTTTCCTCTGTGTCTATGCCTAATTCTCGGTGCTTCATGTATATCTACCTTGTATATCTCCTTCATAATCTTATATGCGTCTATCAGATACCCCTAAGTCTGGGATATTGCAGTGGATACAAATTCAACGCCCTAAGCCTGTCCTTATATTCTAAATCGCCAATCCCATTTATAGTCCTAGCTGCTTTTCGCTTTACTCTGCCCAGTCTATATCTTTTTGGAGGCATGGGGACCAAGCCTGTACACAATACTTACCACTGATACCTCTGATAGTTTAGCCAATGATTTGAATGAGGCTTAGCTTCAGCCACTTTCTGTGCAAGCAAAAAGCAGCCCGAAGCCAATCAAGCAACAGACCGCGCCAGACGCGTTTGCCTTCCCAAGCTTTCAAGCTCCAATGCGTGCAGTCATCCAGAGCGTGACCGGGGCAGCCTGGTGGGCCGCGACCGGCACCAAAATGTACTGACCGCAGCGCCAAAAATGTAGTATCAGCTGATAAAAAAACACTCAAAACCGCGCGTTAAATTAGTTCCAAAAAAATGTAGTATTGTGTGCGTGATCGAGACGTCAAATCTAACCAGGCACTGTCGGACGCAAGTCAATTGTTTCATTCTGTTAGGCACGGTCTAATGGGCAGTGCAGCTCTGAGACTGGACTCGGGAGCTTCGCTCAGTTCTCCCTAGATGTCACAAAAAGCAAGCGTTGCTGTCAAGGCCGGCACATCTGCCTCAACCATGACCAAAGCTTTTTACTTTTTTAGCGTGACAGGAAGTCGGCATTTTCGTTATTTTAACGGATGATACACCTTGGCGAAAAAACTTTGACTCATCTGATGGTTAACCTTTCTCCCTGATTTTAAACAAACTGTTCATCACTGGACTGGCCGATGTTGGCTGGGTACATCTGAAATATGCCTATTGCCGAGAGGAAATCCTAGCGGTACAGTTTGGTATGCAGTTCGAGCATGTCTCCGGCCCCCCACCACACCACACACACATACCTTGCTTCAGCTCCAATCCCTCAGCTTTGAGAAGAAAGTGGGCGAAATCCGGAAAGAAATTATTTTATAGACTGTTGGATGGACAGACTCCGTCATGCACCACTGCTCAAACCTCAACTGTTTTCGCGATGCTACGCTGCTGGAAGACGCGTATAAAGCGCATGCAGTGGAGCATACGCGTGTGCATGCCGTGCACTGGTGCAATTATCCCACACCATCACAGCGTCAGAGAACAATCCGGGGCCCGCTGTGACGCCTCATGCCACCGTGAACCGAGGTTGTAGGCGGAGTTGGAGAGCTCGCCCGCCTGTCCGATAATGGGCTGCTCTCAGGTCATGCGCCGCTGCTCGGGGCCAGACGAGGGCTGTACGCTTGCCTGAAATCGATACGTGCTGGTTTGCTGCAGGTGGCGGACATGAATTCCCAGCTGGATTTTTTCACTGGTGTGTTTGCCATATGATAAACACGTGTTCTTTTCTCACATTCGTTCCTGCCGTGGCGTTTGTGACCTGCCGTTGGCGCGGTATGGAAGAAACGACGGCTTTGAACACCGAAGAGAGTTTCTGGTTATCCAGATACGAAACCACCACCGCTCGTCTTCATCCATCCACTCCATCAAAACAACGCTACGTCTTGAAGTGCCACACTGCGATCCGTGTAGCCCGCTTTCAACAAACCGGCGCTCTCTTCTAGCGTTTGTGCATGGATGAAATATATTTTGTATTGGATATTTTGTACGCCTATAAATTTTTTATGTTGTTAAGTGCATTTGTGAGCGACATTATGCATATAGGTAAGACAGTTGTAATAGCCTTGTCCCTGCTAGAAAAACCAAGAGAATGGGAAGACAGATGCCTTGATATTTCAGCAGCAAGCCTTTATCGAAAAGTATATCAGTCACACCAGTTTCGGTTCCACGTCAAGGCAGATCCTTGCCGTCGGAATTTTGTAGAGCCTGGATTCATGGAACGTATGAGACGTCGCGGGACATGAAACAGGCAGGGCAAGACACCCTGGTAACATTATTCTAAGAGACAAGTCACTTTCAGCCACAAATTATTTGTGGCAGTCTGGATTATAGGCTGGCAGGATTATACGAAAACTGCATACTCTACGCATACTTTATGTGCGTCTTCCAGCGGCGTGGCAGGTAGAATGCATATCCGTACCTATGTATATAAATATATATGTATATATATATATATATATATATATATATTATATATCTATATATATATATATATATGTGTGTGTGTGTGTGTGTGTATGTGCATAGGTATATGTATATACTTGTACAGCATACTTTATTCATACTTTATGAGCGTCTTCCAGCGGCGTGGCAGGTAGAATGGAAAGAAAAAAACTGTATTTCGAGAGGGTGCAGGAAAAGTGAAAGATACAACTAGTGAAAAAGTGACAAATTGCAAAATCTATGGCCTTCCTGCCAAGCATGGGTGTCTCGCTGCTGAATGGAATGATGCTGCACGATTCAGGCGTTGCAGTTTCTCTGGATACCGTGCCGTTGCAGTGTGTGCAGTCGTTGCATACCAGGCGGAACACCGCGCGGAAAGGGGCGATCGCAACTGTGCTGTGGGTGGTGTCGTATCGATGCTGTGGGTAGTGTCGTATTGATGCTGTGGGTAGTGTCGTATCGATGCTGTGTGTAGTGTCATATTGATGCTGTGGGTAGTGTCGTATCGATGAATAAATCGTCAAAAGTGGGTCGTTCAAGGTCATAAATGGCATGTTCCGATGAACTGAGAGATAAAGCATATGGTGAATATATCATGACAAATTCTACAGTGTTTCTTGAACCAGTCATTAAGTGCAACTCGAAGCTTCATTTAAGGCTACGTTCGGGCTGAGTACAGACGGCTACTGGCCACCAGATGAGAAACCGAATAATGGGTGAGAACCGTCTTTGATGCTAAAATTCGAAGAAAAAGGTGTCATGCAGCTCGTAATGAGATGGCTTCGCCAAATACTTAATCATATAGATGGACATTACATCGTACTGCGAACGAGAGATTCTTTAAAGGAGCGTTCATGCTTTCTGAAGCACAAGCACACATGGCCACGAGTAAGCCTATAACATTTCTGTGATGAAAATGAATATATTTGTTATGACCCGATAACCAATGGCGGATTTAGAAGGAAAATACGAGATTATCACTACCCCACTGAAGGCAGAGCGTCCCTTTTCAGAGTCCTTCCATTTGCGAACAATGTCGGGATGAGGAACTGTCCAAGAAGAACGTGTCAGAGGTCTGATTTTTGTATTTTGTGGTAAGGTCAGTCTGTGGTCATTCGGCCAGTACCCCCTCCAGTGTTGCGGGGTTTTAGTTCATGGTGGGCTTATCAGAAATGGACAGACCTTTTCATGGAATTCAAAAGTGGAAAAATTCAGTGCAGCTTTAATACAAAATAGTCACTGACATCTACTTACGGACTTTATCTTATGAAATAAAGTTTTGTGGTCTGACTGCCTCCGTTCTATGCTTGTGGGGTGCGAAGCGACAAACCCACAACAAATGCGCGAAGCAGGGTCGAGTTAGGTTTTGATATAAATTTCTCACTCAAAACACCTCGCAGCTGCAATCGTGCATAATCGCAGACAGCCGAACCTGAAAATATCAGTCATCTCCCAAAAAAAGGCTCTGGAATCGTTGTACTCACACCAGACTCTCAAACAGGGGTGTTTACAGTGAGCCGTGTAATGGTCCGGGTACGCCACGCTATGCAGGATGTACATCCAGTCTCCTGGTACGGCAGAGTACGCCGACATGTGCAGACCACTGGCTCAGAAGTCCACAGCGATATTGAGCTCATCTCCCCTCTGATCTAGCTGCATCAAGAACCGTTGCAGGTGCACTGCGAGCATACATGAGAGCCTCTTAATCATGAATTTTTGGAGAACTTTTGACGCTTATGACACGTGGAGTGCATCAGTTTTCTTCTTGCGATGCTCCGCACCTGGTGTTCGGATGTGGGAACCTGGAAACTAGTTTGCTTTGGGCAGATTTTTTACTTATCTTGCCTTCGGTGGGAGCCACCGAAGTTTCTCGGCTCAGCTGTCTGTAATCTGAACAAGCCTGGACGTGGTACCTTACATGGGCCGTTGAAATGTGGAAAATTCCCAACAGATGACTGCAGCTTAGGCTTGTTTTTGTTGGTAGATTTCGCTTAATTTGGCACATGATTTACCTTTCATACGTCTCGGCTTAGTGAGCATAATTTTTAAACTTGGACTGCATTTCTTGTGGCCATGGCCGCAGCTAGACCCCGCAGTGGTTTGATGATATGGTTTAGCGATCGCCTGATATCTTCATTTAGTCGGCACCTCCTACTCAGTTGGAGTTCAAATGCTTTCAACAGCATAACTGGTGATGTTTGATAACCTAACTCACAATTTTTTACACCAGAGCTGACAACGTTTGACAAATCACAATAAAAGTGACCAATCTCAGCAAATGACAAATGCTTCCTTTGCGCCTGAAAATTTTGATCGTAAAAATAGTGAATTTGAAACGGTGTTCGTTTTGGTGTTGTTATGACTAGAGCATTACGAAAAGCAAAATGTTTCGTGGATATCAGTAGAAATGAAAAAGACTATACGCAGATGCGGTTTTCAGGGCTCACTTCCCCACGGTTTGAGGCCACGGCGTGTGAAACTCACCTTCGGAAAGTGCCACATTTAACCTTGTATGATAACTAATGACATTGTCACAGAGCTGTGATCCTCACCCTTCTTTTACCCGGAAGCTGGCGCGCTTCCCACACTGTCCAAACGGGGCTGTATTTGTGATGATCTTGCAATAGTGCGAGAAGCATTGCCTGACCATACATCCGCATGCAAACGCTTTGGGAATATTACAGCGCACTCTTTGTCGAATTATGCTACAGGTTGAAACACAGTAGACGCTGATCACCCCTGGAAACAGCCTGAGAGTTGTCACGAGGGAAGCTCCAGGAGCCCCTCGGCACAAGTCGACTTGCTTGACGGTGCGTTTCGAAGCAGCGCACTTACATCGCTGCTCAAACGGCACAGTGCACGCCCCCGCTGCGTGGTTCGGGCCGACACAGAACACCTAAATCTGCCGTTTCTCGGCGCCGTTTCTCTGCGCCGTTTCTCGCCGCGTCGCTCGCTTTAACGCCGCCACCGGGCGGGGTTACGGCGCTTCACAGCTCCAGATCAGACCGCGTACCACCCAGTCTGTGACGGTCGACGGCCGCTCGGCTGGCGGCCGATCAAACGGCCCGATCGGACTGGTGGCGCCGCTGGCGGCCCGGGCAGTCCCACGCCCCGCGGCCCTGCCCCGCTGGTGCCGGCCGCTAATGCTGGGAATACGCCAGTCTTGCCTCTGAATTCGCCGCCCATCAGCTGGGCGGACTGGCAGACCGCTAGTGGTGATTGGAGCTCCTGTCGCTCTCACTCTCACCGCCATCAGGCGCTGCGTAATCTCTGTGTAATCTCACTGCGTAATGTTGGTAGCGCCGGGCCTCGCCGCGCCCTGCGCCGTCTGTTCACGGTGCAGCGGTGAACAGACCGTCCGTCTGCTGACGATACAGGGGTGAACTAGCCGTCTGCTCACGATGCATGGGTGAGCAGACCGTCCGCTCACGGTACAGAGGTGAACTGACCGTCTGCTGACGGTACAGGGGTGAACTGACCGTCTGCTGACGGTGCACGGGTGAGCTGACCGTCCGCTCACGGTACAGAGGTGAACTGACCGTCCGTTGACGGTACAGGGGTGAGCAAACCGTCCACTGACGGTACAGAGCTGAACTGACCTTCTGCTGACGGTACAGGGGTGAACTGACCGTCTGGTCGCGGTGCAAGAGTAAACTGACCGTCTGCTGACGGTACAAGAGCTGAGCCATCACGACTTTCTTCCAGGTAAACGGTCGGACTGCTTCTGTGCGCGGGCTCTGCGAGCTCCAATGTTACGCACGCCTGTGACGTCAGCGATCCGGAAGCACACGATCTGTCGAAGCTCGCGAACGGTATCGAAACAGCCACTTCAAAAGTAATTGCCTCCTTTTCCACCCGGGTGCGACAGCTGCTGAAAAATCTGTTCCAGCGGAAACGAGCTTTCCCTAATTATTTCCCACGCCGTGCTGCTCTCGTATCTGCCCCAAGCGTGCTGACCTTTGCCAAGAAATCGAGCCGTTCCGCCTGTTAGCGAAACGCGCGGACCCGGCGTGCCTTGAGAGCCCATTGTATCGACAGCATCAGCCGGAACCGGCTGTCCCCGGCCGGCGCGTTCCACCCTACGTCGATTACAGCGCGGCCTGGCGTGGGAGCCGCGCGCAGGGTCACCCCCTGACGTCACGACAGGTCAGCCGTCGGGGACGCCGGGTCCGACGGGCGCCGGCGGGCGCGGTGAGGCACAGGCTGTCGAGAGCCGCCGAGGTGGGCTGGACGGCGCGGCGAGTGGCGGACGACGGACCGCAGCGGTGCCGTGCCTTGCAGGAGTCCCCGCCAGATTCGTGCTGCCAGCGGTGGAGCTAGGTGGGGCCGCGCCCTGGAGGTGTCGCTGGGAGCTGTGGTCCGGAGAACCACGGCCAGGTGATCTCGACCCAGCCGTCGCAGAGGCGGGGCTGAGTGACCTGCTGCAGATCGCATGGTGGTGCCGTGAGTGTCGCCGGGGTGAGTGTCGCCGGAGTGAGCGCCGCCGGGGTGAGTGTCGCCGGGATGAGTACCACCGGAGTGAGCGCCGCCGGGGTGAGTGTCGCCGGGGTGAGTGTCGCCGGGTGAGTGTCGCCGGGGTGAGTGTCGCCGGGGTGAGTGTCGCCGGAGTGAGTGTCGTCGGGGTGAGTGTCGCCGGGGTGTGTGCCGCCGGGGTGAGTGCCATCGGGTTGATTGCGCCGGGATGAGTGTCGCCGAGGTGAGTGCCGCCGGCGAGTGCTCTTGGGGCGAGAGCCACCGTGGTGAGTGCCATCGGGATGAGTGCCATCGGGATGAGTGCCATCGGGATGAGTGCTGCCGGGGTGAGTGCCATCGGGATGAGAGCCACCGCCGGGATGAGTGCCGGAAGCGACATTGTCTGGTATGGTTCTCTGCTGCGGCTGGATGGGTCGTCGAAGAGTTGCCGTGCAAGCGGGATATTGTGAATAAGGTGCTGGGTTGCTGGACGGGGTTTGGCTTGCGCAGTGCTGTACCGTGCAGCTGCGCTTTGTACGCATTGTGGCTCCCCGGAGCGAGCCCTACTTGACCAGCAGGAATGTTGTCATCGTGAACGGCCCTGTTTGGTCCGGCATCACGCCTACGAGGGGCTGTTGTGTTACTAGAAGATAGTATCTTACTAGAAGTCACTATTTCATTAGATGGTATCATTTTTCTAGAAGATAAACAAACACGGGTAGCAGCACCATGCAGGTTGCAGCAACAATAAGTGCAATTCTTTGGAACTTGTTCGTTGCACATCTTACGGCACTTGCGTACAGAGGATTTGGTCAGCCGTGATTTGCCTGCGGCATTGCAGTTGGAACGAAATGTAGCAATCCTCGCTCAAGTAACATAGCAAACGTGAGCTTGTGAAAAGAAAATTGCAGAACGCGGTGAAAAACATAGTCGGGTTTTAGCAATCTGGCGGGGCAGAGTCGTCAGACCGGCGCATTTTGAAGGGTGAGAAAACGGTCAAGCCTTCTCGGAGGACGGCTCGAGATGTGTGTTAAGTACGGGGTGCCAGCCGCGGGTCGGCCAGCTCTGGGACGTTTTCGAGGGTTGACATCAGATCTCAGACAAAAGAGCAAGTAGAGACGAGGCACGATGTAAGTGGGTGTGCTGTCTACGAGCCCCCGCGACAATCTAGGGCTTTCTGTCCCATAGATAACCATGCAGTAGACCGAAAGCAGCCAATGCCGGTCTTTTGTTCGTGGACAGTCACGAATGTGGTATGCCACTGTTGAAGGCGAAAGGTATTGGCCCATGAGCTCCATACAGACGCAACGTCCGTTGTAGCCATCGTCCGGCAAAGATATTCACTTGGATAATTACCAAACCCTAGTCCGTAACAACTCATCGATTTCGTGTACTGAAATGTCCAGGTCTGATCAGGCCTACCGCCAGCCGATTCAATGCAACGCGAGCTGTAAACTAGCGTACGAACGCTGCATCAGATGCGACCAGGACCCCTGCTCATGGGACCACCTGCGGGGTCCGCGAACCACCTGCGGGGACAACCTGCGGAATCGGCAGATATATCCGTGTCGACCATCTAGATTTGTATAGTCTTGCTTAACTTTTGTTGCGAGATGCACCTTGATACGAACTCTTCCCGTTGCGCCCATCCGCTAAGTTTTGTTTTGACGATGACCTCAAATGCTACGAAACATATGAATCGAGTTCGATAAAGGCACACCGGTAAACGTTCACGAAAAATGGACTTTTCCACGCTCCAATGTGCATTTTCGGTCAATTTTAATGGCTGCCAAAAGATGAATAAGTCATTTTGTTTCTTAGGCTTCTGCGCAGCTCTTAAAGACATCTCCTGTGGCTGTCCTCTCACCTCGGTACCCACACGCTGCACAGCGCGCCGCGTTGGCGTATGGGGGCATCTGGGTGGATCAAGCCATTGTTATGCAATTTCTTCCCGTTTGGTTAATGTCATCGATGGCCATTCTCCAACCGTCTAATGCAGGCGTTCAGCACGGCGGCGAATTGACGCGATTTGCGGTTTTCACTTGGCGTGCGTTACAGGTATGCAGTCTCCGTGCATTGTTTACCGAATCGAACCGCATGGTATGCCATACCATTTTACTTTAGCATTATGCTGTATGTACGACAATAGATATGACAGCTGGCTGAGAACACGTGTGGCCGTCAGAGGATGTAATCGATAATAGCATTCCCTCAACTCTCGCTGGAATCTGGAACGGTATGTGTTGTCATTCCTGGCCTTGATGCAGATGGGACTTGGCTTACGTTTGCCTCATCGGCAGTGATTGGCTGACGAGTGATCACGCTTCTCAGCGGCCTTCGTAGCATAGCAAATGTGAGGGAGGCTGTACCGCACGGTATGGCATGGACTCTTATGTACACACACACACACACAAACACACACACACACACACACACACACACACACACACACACACACACACACACACACACACACACACACACACACACACACACACACACACACACACACCCACACACACACACACACCACACACACACGCACGCATGTATACACACACATATTATATATATATATTATTATATATATATATATATATATCTATATATATATACATGTGTATATGTATCTTTGTGTGTATGTGTTTGTGTGTGTGTACTTAAGTGTGTGTGCGTATGTGTGTGTGTGTAGAGCATTCTCAGAACTCTCAGATAGTAGAAGTAATAAAAACCTATGGCAAAGGTAGCCCTCGTTATCATTTACGTAGTTCCCAACGTAGAAGGACGAAAACGAAGGTACAAGTTCAGTCAAGTTACATTGAAATAATAGAACATTTCACCGGCATGACTAGACATGCTAACAGTAACGGTTCAACACGACCTCTCTGCTGGTACCTGGGATCGAGAGAGTCGAGAAAATTGCGGCAACGCCCTGATACGAAAACCTTGTCAAAGTCACAGTGAGTGTCACTCGCAAATGAGTGGTCTCACAAAGGCGAAGGATCTGGGTTAGACTTGATTGAGCTTGCACCATTGTACTCGTTCTGATGATGATGCACAATGTATCGGAGCGTTGACAACTACAGAAATGATAGGGGCTGCCGTCCTTGTGATAAAGTTTTTACTACTTTTTGTGTGTTTGATGTATACACACACACATACACACGCACATATATATATATATATATATATATATATATATATATATATATATATATATATTCAAATCTGTCATGGATGTTTACACATCCGTCCCATACGCATCACCGCAGTTTGAACGTAAACTTATGCAGCATATCGTAGCTAATGTAATATTGAAATGATATATAAAGTGGGAGACATTCGCACGAAAAACAAACCCGCGGGCTCGGTTTCGTGGTCTATGAGCTTATGATATAACTGGTGGCTAACAAAAAGTACTCAAATGCACTAACATGGGATGCGGTTTTCTTCGGTGACTTAAAGTCAATATAAACAGCGCAGCCTGTCGATTGTCTCTTGTCATCTCGTTTCTTCTAGCCGGTCCCGATACGATCTGCTTTATCAATATGTCGTGTTCCGCGCTATAGCCAAGCAGCCATCAGTTGTATTGGGTCAGCTAAGGCGTGATGTATGAAGACGTTGTTCCAGAGCGCTGCTAGGGACCACTGAGGAATATTTAAACCTTCGTTTGCTCTTCCCTGCCAGCGGGACGCGCCTAAATCCGGTTTCCGTGAAAGCGGCGCCTCAGCTGTTCGAAACTCGTCTCCGAGATCAGGTTTTCCAGGAAAGTAACGCACCCAAACCGGTCCAAGCCAGCTCCCACCGGGATTTATCGTCACGGGCTACGGCAGGATACCGTGAGACCGGCCGGACAGCTGTGTTGGCTCGGCGCGATGGGTCTCGTGCACATAACTCATGTCGGTGCACGTGATCACTGGGGCACGTGGGCGCGCTTACCTCAAGTGTTTGAGACGCTCTGAATGCATGCATTGCGCTCTCATCATTGTAAGCGATGCTGACGTTTTGTCCTCAGCGATTAAGGTCTTTGGCCCTTCCTTGGGTTCGCCGATATTGTCATTGTGAAAGCTTACCGAGGTTTTTATGAAGTCGTACAACAATTAAATGGAGTGTTCTATGTTTGTATGTGGTTTTCAACTGAAATAGCCAACTTGAAGGTCATTCAATGCAGTTCACATCCCTGCCCTTCTTAAGACCTAAGCCGCCCTGGTATCTGAACTACACGCCCGCAAAGATGTGTGCGCCATTTCGGTAAGATTATTTTAAAGTCACCTATGCATGCATGACGTCATAACGTTATTCAAATTCTGCCACTCCATTAACCGTGCGATGACCAAGGCCAAGAAAACTATGATTGTCGAGTCGTTCATATCTGGTGTTTGTGAGCACGATTTCCAGATATAACGGCCGACATTTGCCCTCAATCACAGTTTTGCAAGTTACGATGACGTAATCATACAACGACATACTGAAGTGCATGTTTACTGGGCAGATAATTTGTGTTCTTCATAGCAGTCTTTTTCCACTTAAAATTATACCGATAATCATAAGTGAGCTTTCTTCATCATATCTATGCCTGCCTCAATATCTCAAGAGGTGGACCATTCCCTTTAAGCGCTTCGCCAAGTTTTGTAAAGGAACACCACCTGCTGGTTTAATGCCCCAAAAGTGAACATTAATTGAATCTATATATGTATTTTCAGTTGTTGCGAGGAAATCAGCAATGTGAATGGGAGTGAGTCAGCGAAATCCGTCTGGCGTGTGCTGCGTTGTGACGTTTGTTTGCGTGTGGTTCAGTTTTTATTGTGAACGTGACGCAGTATGGGATGATGAGATTCGTGGACCGGCGCAAAAGCGACGCACTAAACGGAGGATCCCGCCTTTCTTGAATTTTTAACTTATTGTTTCATCAGACGCGTACAATTTGATCCGTAATACCAGCTTTCTCAAAGTCCTTCTAAATTGCTCAGAATTTTTATTTGAGGTAGCCGACCATGCGGGAGAAATGTTTTCACCGCTATGAAAGTGGTGCATTTTATTTGCCCTGCCTTTTCAACGAGTGTGTTCTATAATGTTCCATGATGTGTGTGTCCTATAGTGTTCAGCACGCGAACCTGTCAAAAATGCTGCACAAATTGTTGGTGAAACTTGAAACACTCTGTTTACTGTTAGACAAACGTATCTGTGGACAGGAAGCTATTATTCTGCGAATGCAACGAATTGTGCTACCATGACTTTGATTTCTCCCCTGTGGCGTTTGCCACAGTGACTCTTTTCGAGGCGCACTTTGGCTTTGGGAAAAGGAGTATTACATGATCCATGTGACGCATTGATTCAAACGTAATTATTGGTAACAACCCGTTTCCACAGGGCCAAACACAGCAACCCAGCGCCATTATTAGACGCTTCTAGTCCTGAGGTTTGAAAAAATTATGCTTTTGAAATATGTTTCAAACTCACCGTAGAATCATGTATATGTGGACCTATATCATGCATACATTTAGCGGGATTGTCCTGCTTGCACCAACCGCAATGATCATTTATATGCTTATGCCTTCACCGGCTTCTTGACTTTCTCAACAGCCTAAAGAGTTCAGACAGTTGTCTCTGTCAGCTAGTGTCTCATTTGTCTCTGTCTGCAGACAGCCGTATCAGTCCACTGCTCCTCTTTGGCCTGCAACGATTTCCCAACCGAGGCTCGCAAATCTGGAGAATTTACATGTGCACCTTGATGTGGCATATTGACATATGCCTAAGTTTTCCGCTGCGTTAAAACTACGAAGGTATCCTTACAACCAAAACACACTGCCATTTTTTCCTCCATCTGGCTCTGCGCGGCTGGGCATGACTATGGATGTTCACCATGTTCACCATGTTCAAAAGAACAAAATGCTCGGACATCGTGAATGCCAAAATGTGATGTGTGCGATGCGCAAAACCCGCATAAGGCGTGATTCCGTGTAAAGAAATGCCACATATCACATTGACGCGGCCACCATGTATCGTATTACACGGCTAGTCAATGCAACGTCACGGACTTGTTTGCCTATAATGAGCGTGGGTAAATACCATAAGGCCTTCCATTGTGCACCTACCCAAACTGATCACGTCCAGATCAAACACCCAGTGTTGGAACAAGGAGAAGCGTATTCAACTGAGTCAACAAGGGCTCAGGGGCTACTTCGAGGTCGGGGCTCACGCAACAACCCTTGCTTAGCGGGAGCTCTGAGCTCAGAAATCCGTCCATTGAAAAGGTTCGAACTAAATCTAAATAAACATGTATGTAGTACCTGCTGACTGCCCAATGCTGCCCAATGCTGCCCAATGACATGCCGTACCGAGACTGAACCTTTTGCAGGCGCCATGCAGATGGCGAGCAGCGTGCTGTTGGTGGCCACACTCACCACTGTCGGCGCGTGGCGAGGAGCGGGCCCGCCCCAGGCCGGCTGGGGCCGACCACCCCAGGCCAGCTGGGGCCGACCGACCCAGGCCTGGACCCCCAGGCAGCGCTCCCAGAGACGTTTGTTCCACCGCATCCCGAGACAGGAGGATCGGTAAGGCTGCGTTCTCAATCAGGCATCACGGACCGTGTCTTAGCTAAAGGTTCAAGCTTGTTCGAGGTTAGTTGGCGATCTTGTTCTTTGGAACGGAACTGTAACGACACGTTGCACAGAGTGCGGACTGATATGCCAACGGCAGCCGCATCGAGCCTTCTGAGCGCAGTGAGAGGCGCGCTCCAGGTACAACCAGGCACCTAGCCAAAGCGGCACATCCCATCAGTAAACAAGCGGCGCCACCACAACACAGCCAAGTGAGGCACGAGTGTCACCCCCCGCTCCCCCCCCCCCCCCCCCCCCGGCATCTTCCTGAGCAAAGCTTTACACCTACATATTGGGGCGATTTTGTAGGAGTTCCGTCTAAAGTCGCAGACGTTTGGCCAGGGTTTATTACTCTCATCTTGAGAAAAACTTGCCTGTTGCCTGTGCACAAGCCACACAGCGGGCTTTGGCTTCTCCTCGCCGACGGCCGTGCCGCTGTCTTTTGTCGCAACGTAAAACTGACTATCCAAAGCACATTCTTAAAACACATGAAAAGAACATCAGTCGCCAGTGACGAGCGCACCGTAGGCGACCACGTAGGCGCGCTGCTTCGGCACGGACCGATGCGGACTGCGGACCTGGCTTGCGCCGTCAGTTAGAGTAATCTCATCTCATGGATATCGTGCCTTCAATATGTGGTAAGGGCGCCGCGAGCCAGGAGTAACATCGCTCGATGTCCGATCGGTGATGGTGTTTGCCTTTCAATATGTGGAAAGGGCACCGCGAGCCGGGAGTAACATCGCTCGATGTCCGATCGGTGATGGTGGTGTCCTTGGTTCAGCGCACTTCGCATTGTGACTTGCTACCCCTGGCGCCCTGTATGATTGTTGAGTTCACGGCCTGCGAGACATTGCGGCAGCATATGCGGCGATGCGCCGAGCATTGAAGTGACATCACAATCCGATGGCCATGCCTTCACAGGTTCTCTCGCCCGGCGTGGCAGGTGCTCCTCTTCGGGCATACGACCAGTATACCGGCTCCAGAGATCAAGCGAAATATCTTTAAGCTCAAGAAAAGGAAGTGAGTTCTACGCAGCAATTTAGTCATTTACGTATTCACACGGCGTCAGTTCAGCAAGGTGCCAAAAATTAATCAAAATCGTTGAGCTTGTCGCTGGCATGATCATTCCGCACAGCTTGTTCTGCCGTATGGCGCTGCAGGGGCCGGTAAAGATTTAATTTTGTATCGAGGGTCTTAACAAATGTTTGAGCATCAGGTCACCGGAAATACCTCCCGATTATTTGTGAAATACGAAGCAACACAATCACGGCGGTCACCGCTCAGTCCCTGCACGCTGTACGCCGTGCATGGACACGGCCAATGTAACCATGCATTGCAGCGCAATTACATCGCCCAGGCTCTCCGCAACTGAAAAACTAATGTACACCTGGCGAGAAAACGCTCGCGTCCACCTGCATGAGATTTGGTCTAGACTCTAGATTGTTCCTAGCTTATTCCGTGCTTAGGTGCCTAAATGAAAAACGCGCCGAAAAGTGCCTCAATTTTGGTGTTAAACACTGCGCACCCTCTGGCACAAGCACTTTTGCAGACACCTGGCACGGCCTAGAGTCGATAATGAGTCTACGAACGTATATTTTAAAACAACACAACACATCGCATCCCACACCCGTCAGCGCCCGTGCGGAGTCACTGCTGCAAGAGGAAGCTGCATTAACCGCTAGCGGAGTAAATTTGTTTACGCATAGATACCGAAAACAACTTGCCCATCTTAGGTGAAACATAAAAAAACTAATTCGCCGCGTAAAAACGATTCCAGGCACTGTGCTTTCGGTAAGCGTGCGGATAAATTTGATCGTCTACACCTGGCTGGACGCTGAGCCTGAGCGATCTTTGTAATTCGTCGTAGCTGGAAATACGGGGCATTATCTTCATCAAGTTGAGCCACCGTCAGAAACTGGCCTACGTTGTTCACACCACATGGTGCCCATTCACATTACCACATGGGTAGCGTTATTGAATGGCTGCTCCTCTCTGCAGAGAAGGCTCTAGACACCCACGGCTTGGATCAATGCAATAAACTGTGATAAATCTGCGGCCCGCATTAGACCGGATTATAATTTGCCACTCATGCATGGATCTTATCGGCAGATTTTAAAATTTGCTAGCTTACTCAAATTGAACGGATTTAAACCACGTAAAGGAAATTATCACTAAATGGTTCCTGAATGAAAATGACGTAGTTTTTTTTTCCAAGCAATGGACAAACAGATACTAATACATGACTCATGCTATATGCCACAGCCAAATTTTCTGATCAACCGATCACATTGACACTTGATATCAGTGGTTGACGCTCATATATGCTGCTTTGGAAAACCAGAGCTCTCATTTCTTCTTCCAAGGTGACTAAAATGTCTAATAATCTACCAATTATCACATAGCTACTGTTACTTCTAGGCTTGCTCGGATATTATTGAGCCCAGTGAGTGGCATTGCCTTTCAGAGTTTAAAAAAAACTAGTGCGGGAGCGTGTGTTGTCGGTGAGAAGCACACCACGAGTATTGCAATCCAAGCTCCTCTCTGAGAAAGTTTCAATGATCAACTCCCTGGCAACACTGGAGTTCCGTTGACCTAGTCAAGCCAAAGTTGAGTTTTACCACCAGCTTCAAATTATGCATGCGATTCGAACTGATCCATCTCCAGGTGTCTATCAAACAAAGATTGGTGATCCTCACAGACTTGTTTATGCCTCCCCCCAAATAAATGCGTCTCAAGAATGAACACGTCTTTCTCTGCAGTTAGCAAAGGTAAATTTCTCACGTAGCATACGGGTTTTTTTCCCTTGGCATCCAGTCAAAAAATTGTTATTAGTTAGATACTGATTGATTTGTGTCCCTGTCCTTTTCTACTTCCACTCGCACATTTACAAATAGGCACCAGCGATGAACTGGTATGCCTGCAGTTCGTCTGTAATCGCTTAGTAGGTCAAGGCACTTAAGGCAGAAAGTCAGGAAATTAACTCCGGTGAACATGCTACCCAATACGGCCCATTCATATCTCAAATGAAGTTTTGGTAAGGTTTGGAGTAGCTTAGTATATATATATATATATATATATATATATATATATATATATATGACATATCAAAACGTCAGCGATACGTACAGACGTTTTCTCACGGCGCACCAGAGACGTGGCGTATCATACCGCGTAAATATCGCTCGTATTTCTCACAGCATGAGCAAAGCAGGGACATCTGGTAGCACATGCCATGTTAGCAATGGGGGTCACAGACGATACATCTGTTTCATTCTTCTGGATGAAAGAGCAGGTACCTCAGGCACCTACCAGTCGACAGTTGTATGCGCAGATAACAAGTTTGACGGAGTAGGTGATCTAGAAGGAAATGATGACCACATTTGCGGTTATTTCACCAGATGGTGTGTTCGAGAACGGATGCACATATGAACTATCACATATTAAGTGAAATGGTCGCTCCGTTTCCACAGAAGGCGTACTAAAAATGCGTCGTTCTGTCCTTATGGCTTGGGTACCACAGTGTCGAGAAACATGGAAATATATGTTGCATCTAATCGGGAGTATGAAATTCCTAGATCATGTGCCTTCAGATGATTGAAACGAGAGGCAATTTTGGCCCACTGCGTTGTGATAGTGCATGAGACCTATTGGCCAAGGTGGTTGAGATATGATTAATAATACGATAAGCCTTGCTGTTCTTATCATCATGCAAAATTGCTTTCACAACAGGCAGCAAGCTGTGTTAGCATCTTAGCATCTATTTGTCTATGGCAACTATTGCTACATAACTATATAACTAAAACTGCAGGACACTCAAATGACCTTTAGCTGCTAGAACTTTTAGAAGTTGTAAGTGTGGAAGTGGACCGACGGGTATTTGTTTCATATATTTTTCAGGTAGGTCGAACCGCACTGGATTGTGTTCAGACATCGGGGAACGGGATTGGCGGGCGATTTGTGCTGGATCGGATCCTGCAGATCAAATGATTTGGGCTGGATCGGATCCTGCAGATCAAATGATTTGGGCTGGATCAAATCCTGCAGACCAAATGCGTCAAGTGCTCTAGTAGGCTCAGCTGAGCACACATCTGTGCATGCCATGAGAATATAACGCCGTCATTTTTGCTTCCAGTATCTGGCTTCTGCTAAAAGAAACTATAGACCAGTCAATGATCAGCAGCCAAGATTTCGGTAAGCCCATGATTTGTTTTTTAATGTAGGACAAGAATTTGCTATTTATAATAATTTATTAAAGCTGCAACTCTTCTATAATGAGCTCGTTTAGTTCAAGGTGCGTAATCAGCCAGGTTCCGATGTTCATCGTCTC